>NC_091379.1:13663813-13777386 GCF_038502225.1 Cherax quadricarinatus
GGATAGATCTGTCAACTGTGGCAGTGTTACTGCGGCAAATCCAGCTGCTGCACCAATTTCCAGTTGTGCGAGCGCCACCACTATCGTAGCCATTAACTGTCAATGAACAGTCAACTGTAATGAACCAGCATGATACAGTGTTACAGAGCCACTATCGTAGCCATTAACTGTCAATGAACAGTCAACTGTAATGAACCAGCATGATACAGTGTTACAGAGCCACTATCGTAGCCATTAACTGTCAATGAACAGTCAACTATAATGATCCAGCATGATACATTGTTACAGAGCCACTATCGCAGCCATTAACTGTCAATGAACAGTCAACTATAATGATCCAGCATGATACATTGTTACAGAGCCACTATCGCAGCCATTAACTGTCAATGAACAGTCAACTATAATGATCCAGAATGATACATTGTTACAGAGCCACTATCGCAGCCATTAACTGTCAATGAACAGTCAACTATAATGATCCAGCATGATACATTGTTACAGAGCCACTATCGTAGCCATTAACTGTCAATGAACAGTCAACTGTAATGAACCAGCATGATACAGTGTTACAGAGCCACTATCGTAGCCATTAACTGTCAATGAAGAGTCAACTATAATGATCCAGCATGATACAGTGTTACAGAGCCACTATCGCAGCCATTAACTGTCAATCAACAGTCAAGTATAATGATCCAGCATGATAGTGTTATTGCACCACTATCGTGAGGGCAAAATTATGAGAAATTAGAATTTCGAAGTGAACTCCCTAGAGTGGATAGAGTATCTCAATATAAGGTGAATTTCGAGCAATTGCTAATCTGGGAAGACAGACTGTACTAGCGCCTGCCCGAAAAAGGGAGTACAAATGTTAATGTTGCAATTGTTAATAAAACACCCAATAACTATTTTTTAAATTTATTACACAAACAGAGAATATCAAAAACATAAACGGAACTTGTATCAAAAAATTCTGTATCAGAAAAATATAAAAATGAATCAAATAGCAACATGGACACATTGCAAAGGGATAAAACTTTCAAAAGAGCAATCATTCTATATTACTAATTCCTAGAATGAAAGTCTATGAAGCAATTTTTATCCTTCTTTATGCATAGATTTACTCTGCATATAGAACAGTAAAATGAGGATGTGGCATAACTTTTCTCTTTGCTGCAATACTTGCAACTAAGTAGCTTGCCTAGCATTGGCCAGTGACCTAGTATTTTATCGAACCTCACACTGTCATCAGACCTTTCTGCATATTGGAACTGCATATCAGATGACAATTGCAAGGTTGGCAAATCATTACTGTCACCATTGGAAGTACTTGATGAAGCTCTAGTAGTTGTTCTTATGCAGACATATTTTGATTTGGAGGGCTCACCATAAAACAATTTCTCATTGATCTGGAAGGACAATAAAAATGTTCTGTATACATCCAGACCGCTACAGAATTCATATATGCAATAGAAATATTTTTATAAATATTTATTTACTGAAATTGGAGTATAGGCCTAAACGGGCAGTGGCGAGTGTACTCATGCCTTTCTTGTTGCACTTTTTTCAACTGTATGGTACACTCATATTATGCTTTACAAGGACGTTTTATATATATATATATATATATATATATATATATATATATATATATATATATATATATATATATATATATATATATATATATATATATATATTCTCTCTTTCTTTCAACACACCGGCCGTATCCCACCGAGGCAGGGTGGCCCAAAAGGAAAAACGAAAATTTCTCCTTTTACATTTAGCAATATATACAGGAGAAGGGGTTACTAGCCCCTTGCTCCCGGCATTTTAGTCGCCTCTTACAACACGCATGGCTTACGGAGGAAGAATTCTGTTCCACTTCCCCATGGACATAAGAGGAAATAAACAAGAACAAAAACTAGAATGAAAATAGAAGAAAACCCAGAGGGGTGTGTATATATATGCTTGTACATGTATGTGTAGTGTGACCTAAGTGTAAGTAGAAGTAGCAAGGCGTACCTGAAATCTTGCATGTTTAAGAGACAGAAAAAAGACACTGTATATATATTTATATATATATATATATATATATATATATATATATATATATATATATATAGATATATACAGTGGTCCCTCGTTTTTCGTAATTAATCCGTTCCTGGAGGAGCTACTATAAACGAAATTTACGATTTGCGAATCAATTTTCTCCATAAGAAATAATGTAAATACAATTAATCCGTTTTTGACACTCAGAAGTATTAAAACAAAAAAAAAAATTACATGAAATATACATGTAGTACATAAACAATACAATGGGAAATGATGAATGAAACATTAACAGCATAACACTTACCTTTATTGGAGATTCTTCTTAGTGTATGGGAGACTGGAGGAGGAGAGAGATTGGATTGTTTACAGTTTGGAAGGGGAATCCCCTTCCAGCAACACCTCAGGTACCAATTGCTTCTCTGGGGTTGCTTCTCTTCTCTGTTTCTTAATGCCACTAGGACCACCTTAAGAGTCACTCTAGTCCTGTCTCGCAAAGTAACTGTGGAGAGAGCTCTGTTTCTGGTGTCTCTTTAACACTCCCCTAAAATTGTACAAGACTTTGTCACTGTACATATTTCTCACCTTCTTTACCACAGGCTTGGCACTAGGAGCTTTCTTTGGAGCTATGATAGCTTATTTAGTACTTGCAAGCACTAAAATGAGTGGAATATTATGAAATATTTCGTAGGAGCACTTGAGGGGACCTTCACTCACTGGTAAACAGTGCCAGACTGGCTGGGTAGGGAGGCCTCCCCTGCTCACACCGTGCGTAAGCGTCCTGGACGAACTACTATTCGCGAGTCAACCTATGAAAAGCGAGTCCATGTTTATACGAAAATACCCCTATGATTGGCGAAACTTACGATTGCCGAGAACTACGAAAAACGAGGGACCACTGTATATATATATATGTCGTGCCGAATATGTAAAACTGATCAATTAGCAAGAACTCATTTAAAATTAAGTCCTTTCTGAAATTTTCTCTTATACTTTTAAAGATATATTTTTTTCATTAATGTTAATGTAAAATTTTTTAATTTTGCACCAAAAGAATCTTAGAAAACTTACCTAACCTTATTATAACAAGAGCAATTTATTTTAGCCTAACCCAACTAAATATATTTTAAATACGTTTACAGTAATTTAGTACTAAACAAACACAATCAAATATATTTTTTTTCGTTAGGTTCAGAATGATTTTGGCGAAATTAATGCATACACAAATTTTCACTTGTCCTATATGGCAAGATGAGCGTTGCTATTTAAGCCAAGATCGCAAGTTCTGCCTATTCGGCACGACATATATATATATATATATATATAAATATATATATATATATATAGTAGGTTGGTAGACAGCAACCACCCAGGGAAGTACTACCGTCCTGCCAGATGACTGTGAAACAAAAACCTGTAACTGTTTTGCATGATGGTAGGATTGCTGGTTTCTTTTTCTGTCTCATAAACACGCTAAGATAACAGGGATATCTTGCTACTCCTACTTACACTTTGGTCACACTTCACAGACACGCACATGCATATATATATATACATACATCTAGGTTTTTCTCCTTTTTCTAAATAGCTCTTGTTCTTTTTTATTTCTTCTATTGTCCATGGGGAAGTGGAAAAGAATCTTTCCTCCGTAAGCCATGCGTGTCGTATGAGGCGACTAAAATGCCGGGAGCAATGGGCTAGTAACCCCTTCTCCTGTATACAATTACTAAAAAAGAGAAGAAGAAAAACTTTATAAAACTGGGTTGCTTAAATGTGCGTGGATGTAGTGCGGATGACAAGAAACAGATGATTGCTGATGTTATGAATGAAAAGAAGTTGGATGTCCTGGCCCTAAGCGAAACAAAGCTGAAGGGGGTAGGAGAGTTTCAGTGGGGGGAAATAAATGGGATTAAATCTGGAGTATCTGAGAGAGTTAGAGCAAAGGAAGGGGTAGCAGTAATGTTAAATGATCAGTTATGGAAGGAGAAAAGAGAATATGAATGTGTAAATTCAAGAATTATGTGGATTAAAGTAAAGGTTGGATGCGAGAAGTGGGTCATAATAAGCGTGTATGCACCTGGAGAAGAGAGGAATGCAGAGGAGAGAGAGAGATTTTGGGAGATGTTAAGTGAATGTATAGGAGCCTTTGAACCAAGTGAGAGAGTAATTGTGGTAGGGGACCTGAATGCTAAAGTAGGAGAAACTTTTAGAGAGGGTGTGGTAGGTAAGTTTGGGGTGCCAGGTGTAAATGATAATGGGAGCCCTTTGATTGAACTTTGTATAGAAAGGGGTTTAGTTATAGGTAATACATATTTTAAGAAAAAGAGGATAAATAAGTATACACGATATGATGTAGGGCGAAATGACAGTAGTTTGTTGGATTATGTATTGGTAGATAAAAGACTGTTGAGTAGACTTCAGGATGTACATGTTTATAGAGGGGCCACAGATATATCAGATCACTTTCTAGTTGTAGCTACACTGAGAGTAAAAGGTAGATGGGATACAAGGAGAATAGAAGCATCAGGGAAGAGAGAGGTGAAGGTTTATAAACTAAAAGAGGAGGCAGTTAGGGTAAGATATAAACAGCTATTGGAGGATAGATGGGCTAATGAGAGCATAGGCAATGGGGTCGAAGAGGTATGGGGTAGGTTTAAAAATGTAGTGTTAGAGTGTTCAGCAGAAGTTTGTGGTTACAGGAAAGTGGGTGCAGGAGGGAAGAGGAGCGATTGGTGGAATGATGATGTAAAGAGAGTAGTAAGGGAGAAAAAGTTAGCATATGAGAAGTTTTTACAAAGTAGAAGTGATGCAAGGAGGGAAGAGTATATGGAGAAAAAGAGAGAAGTTAAGAGAGTGGTGAAGCAATGTAAAAAGAGAGCAAATGAGAGAGTGGGTGAGATGTTATCAACAAATTTTGTTGAAAATAAGAAAAAGTTTTGGAGTGAGATTAACAAGTTAAGAAAGCCTAGAGAACAAATGGATTTGTCAGTTAAAAATAGGAGAGGAGAGTTATTAAATGGAGAGTTAGAGGTATTGGGAAGATGGAAGGAATATTTTGAGGAATTGTTAAATGTTGATGAAGATAGGGAAGCTGTGGTTTCGTGTATAGGGCAAGGAGGAATAACATCTTGTAGGAGTGAGGAAGAGCCAGTTGTGAGTGTGGGGGAAGTTCGTGAGGCAGTAGGTAAAATGAAAGGGGGTAAGGCAGCCGGGATTGATGGGATAAAGATAGAAATGTTAAAAGCAGGTGGGGATATAGTTTTGGAGTGGTTGGTGCAATTATTTAATAAATGTATGGAAGAGGGTAAGGTACCTAGGGATTGGCAGAGAGCATGCATAGTTCCTTTGTATAAAGGCAAAGGGGATAAAAGAGAGTGCAAAAATTATAGGGGGATAAGTCTGTTGAGTGTACCTGGTAAAGTGTATGGTAGAGTTATAATTGAAAGAATTAAGAGTAAGACGGAGAATAGGATAGCAGATGAACAAGGAGGCTTTAGGAAAGGTAGGGGGTGTGTGGACCAGGTGTTTACAGTGAAACATATAAGTGAACAGTATTTAGATAAGGCTAAAGAGGTCTTTGTGGCATTTATGGATTTGGAAAAGGCGTATGACAGGGTGGATAGGGGGGCAATGTGGCAGATGTTGCAAGTGTATGGTGTAGGAGGTAGGTTACTGAAAGCAGTGAAGAGTTTTTACGAGGATAGTGAGGCTCAAGTTAGAGTATGTAGGAAAGAGGGAAATTTTTTCCCAGTAAAAGTAGGCCTTAGACAAGGATGTGTGATGTCACCGTGGTTGTTTAATATATTTATAGATGGGGTTGTAAGAGAAGTAAATGCGAGGGTCTTGGCAAGAGGCGTGGAGTTAAAAGATAAAGAATCACACACAAAGTGGGAGTTGTCACAGCTGCTCTTTGCTGATGACACTGTGCTCTTGGGAGATTCTGAAGAGAAGTTGCAGAGATTGGTGGATGAATTTGGTAGGGTGTGCATAAGAAGAAAATTAAAGGTGAATACAGGAAAGAGTAAGGTTATGAGGATAACAAAAAGATTAGGTGATGAAAGATTGAATATCAGATTGGAGGGAGAGAGTATGGAGGAGGTGAACGTATTCAGATATTTGGGAGTGGACGTGTCAGCGGATGGGTCTATGAAAGATGAGGTGAATCATAGAATTGATGAGGGAAAAAGAGTGAGTGGTGCACTTAGGAGTCTGTGGAGACAAAGAACTTTGTCCTTGGAGGCAAAGAGGGGAATGTATGAGAGTATAGTTTTACCAACGCTCTTATATGGGTGTGAAGCGTGGGTGATGAATGTTGCAGCGAGGAGAAGGCTGGAGGCAGTGGAGATGTCATGTCTGAGGGCAATGTGTGGTGTGAATATAATGCAGAGAATTCGTAGTTTGGAAGTTAGGAGGAGGTGCGGGATTACCAAAACTGTTGTCCAGAGGGCTGAGGAAGGGTTGTTGAGGTGGTTCGGACATGTAGAGAGAATGGAGCGAAACAGAATGACTTCAAGAGTGTATCAGTCTGTAGTGGAAGGAAGGCGGGGTAGGGGTCGGCCTAGGAAGGGTTGGAGGGAGGGGGTAAAGGAGGTTTTGTGTGCGAGGGGCTTGGACTTCCAGCAGGCATGCGTGAGCGTGTTTGATAGGAGTGAATGGAGACAAATGGTTTTTAATACTTGACGTGCTGTTGGAGTGTGAGCAAAGTAACATTTATGAAGGGATTCAGGGAAACCGGCAGGCCGGACTTGAGTCCTGGAGATGGGAAGTACAGTGCCTGCACTCTGAAGGAGGGGTGTTAATGTTGCAGTTTAAAAACTGTAGTGTAAAGCACCCTTCTGGCAAGACAGTGATGGAGTGAATGATGGTGAAAGTTTTTCTTTTTCGGGCCACCCTGCCTTGGTGGGAATCGGCCGGTGTGATAAAAAAAAAAAAAAAAAATATATATATATATATATATATAATATATATATATAATATAATATATATATATATATATATATATATATATATATCAAAATATGCCTAAGCTATTCATATATGCACTAGACACAACAATCAGTACTTACCGACATTGTAGAGGGTAAAATCCAGGAGTATATGAGTATCAGTAGAAGAAAAAATCCCACTCTCGGCGACGCCAAGTGACCAGTGTTTATATTTTGGCCTCTCAACCAATGGGAAGCCATCAAACGTCATCACCACTTAGCTGAAGTGACTCAGGGAAGGCTTGTGATTGGTCAGAAGTCAAGAACGGGAATCTAGATGAGCGGCAGGAGTAGGATGACACATGCAAAGAAACACATGTTCAGGTGCTAGTTTGCTAGTTCCTGCCCTTCAAAGGGTAACTGTCAATGAACACTAACCTATAATGAACCAGCATGATAGTGTTACAGCACTACTATAGTAGCCATTAACTGTCAATGAACAGAACTATAATGAACCAGCATGATAGTGTTACAGCACCACTATCGTAGCCATTAACTATCAATGAACAGAACTATAATGAACCAGCATGATAGTGTTACAGCACCACTATCGTAGCCATTAACTATCAATGAACAGAACTATAATGAACCAGCATGATACAGTGTTACTGCACCACTACTGTAGAGATTAATTGTCAATGAACAGACAACTATAATGAACCAACATGATACAGTGTTACAGCACAGTGTTACAGTGTTACAGCACAACTCTGTTACTTGTACAGTGTTACAGTACCACTCTGTTACTTGTACAGTGTTACAGTACCACTCTGTTACTTGTACAGTGTTACAGTACCACTCTGTTACTTGTATGCGTGACGTGTAAAGGGTTGGAATCCAGCCCGTTCCATAAGTTAATAATGGAGAATTGTCATTGCTAATATATTTTAAGAAGCAGTCCATTACACAACTAATATCATGTAACTAAAGTTAAAATGAAAAACCCACAACATTTTAACAGGGCCAATAAACTATTAACCTAAAATACCCTAACCGGAACAATTCACTACTAACCCGTAATTTGGAAAAAGAATTTAAAACGCCTTAGTCTGGTGGACAATTACGTCGTCCAAGATTGTCTATCCCTATTATGGTTTAATAGTGAGATACCTGGAGTATACCTGGAATATATCTTGCATATACATGGAATATACCTGGAGAGAGTTTTTAGGGGTCAACGCCCTTGCAGCCCTGTCTGAGACCAGGCCTCGTAGTGGGTCAGGGCCTGATTAACCAGGCTGTTACTGCTGATCGAATGCAAACTGACGTATGAACCACAGGTCCGCTGGTCAGGTACTGACTTTAGGTATCTGTTGAGCTCCCTCTTAAAAGGCAGCAGGGGTCTGTTGTTATTAATATTAATAATATATTATATAATAATCCCTTTAGTGGTCACCCCTAGGAAAATGTGAATTTCGAAATGTAATTCCTATGAGTCGACAAAGTATCTCAATGTAAGGGAAATGAGCCCATATAAATGGATTTCTAAAAATAAGTTTTCGTTCAATTGCCAATATTCGACGTCCATGTTTAAGTGATCCTGCCCGGTAAAGGTTGGCAACTTTTGAAAGTTGCAAAGTTGCAATTAATAAAACACCAAATAAGTATTTTTCTAATTTATTATACAAATAGACAATATCAAAAACATAAATGGAACTTGTTTCCAAACATTTTGTAAGTATACAAAAAATATAAAAATGAACCAAAGCGCAACATGGATAAGATAAGATAAGATTTCGTTCGGATTTTTAACCCCGGAGGGTTAGCCACCCAGGATAACCCAAGAAAGTCAGTGCGTCATCGAGGACTGTCTAACTTATTTCCATTGGGGTCCTTAATCTTGTCCCCCAGGATGCGACCCACACCAGTCGACTAACACCCAGGTACCTATTTGCTGCTAGGTGAACAGGACAACAGGTGTAAGGAAACGTGTCGAAATGTTTCCACCCGCCGGGAATCGAACCCGGGCCCTCCGTGTGTGAAGCGGGAGCTTTAGCCACCAGGCCACCAGGCCACATTGCAAAGGGGTGAAACCTTCAAGTCCCATATTCCTGAATTTCCTGAGAAAGAACAATCATTCTAGATCACTAATTGCTTTTCATGTTGGTATACAGTCAAAGGGTCATTTTTGATGTCAACCTTGTTCCAGTCTGTCTCAGCTTGAAGAACAAGGTCATCATGAAGATCTTTTTCATCAGGGTACTTCTCGATCATAATACCTTTCTTTTCCTTGGCTAATTTAGGCTTTTTGGCTAGTCTATCTTCCTGCTCCTCATCGCTTGACACCTCTGCATCCGGTGGCAAGTATTCATCACCACTGTTAAGCAATTCCAGGTCATCTGGTTCTGGATCTGAGTCACTTTCCTTCAAAAAGCAGACATATTTGGACTTCTCTTTGGAGGAACCACCATAAAACAATTTCTCATTGATCTAGAAGGACAATAAAAATGTTCCGTAAACACCCAAACCACTACAGAATTCATATATGCATCAGAATTTTTTTTATAAATATTTATTTACTGAAATTGCTAATTAGGCCTTGACGGGCGGGACCATGTATGCACGATCGTTTTTTTCATGCACTTTTTTCAGTTGCATGGTGCACTGATATTATGCTTCACACAAACTATACTTATATGTCAAAATATGCCTAAACTATTCAGTTATGCACTAAACACAAAAATGAATACTTACCGACATTGCAAAAGGTAAAATAAAGAGTATATGAATGTCACTCGAGGAAAAAAAACTGCTTTCGGCGATACCAAGCTAAAAGTGTTTACATTTTGGTCTCTCAACCAATGGGAAGTGAGCAGACGCCATCGCAGTTTATCTGGAGAGACTCATAGAAGGCTTGTGATTGGTCAGAAATAGAGAATAGGGATCCAGATGTGTGGTGGAAGTAGGAAGACATGCGCAAAAACCATCTATTTAGAACCATTTCTACACGGTCCTGCCCGGTAAAGTGTTCCCCTTATGTACGATGGCAGGCTGTTAAACAATCTTAGGCCCTAGACACTTTTTGTGTTTTCTCTTGGTGTACTCAAAGCATCCCCTTTTTTCATTTGGGAGAATTTTGCACTGTCTGCCTAGTCTTTGCTATTGTAGGGAGTGATTTCCCTTTCTAGATTTTGGACAAGTCCCTCTTGGATTATCCAAGTGTAAATTATAATCTCTCTCTCTCCCTCGCCTGCATTCCACAGAGTACAATAAACTCAAAATGTTCCCAGTAATTGAGGTGCTTGATTGATATCATACAAGCAGTGATGGTTCTCTAGATCTGTGACTTCACCTGCCTTGAATTGGGTTGTTAGTGTACAACAGCATTCCAGCCTAGTGAGAACAAATGATTTAAACATGGTCATTGGCATAGCATTCCTTGTTTTGAAAGTTCTCATTATCCCCTCGTATCATTTTCCTCGCTGATGTGATAGTGACACTGTTGTGATCCTTGAAAGTGAGATCCTCTGACATTAACACTTCCAAGTCTTCCACATTACGTTTTCCCTCTATTATGGTATTAATTTTTCCAGTATACTCCGTTCTAGCAATTATTTCCTCAAGTTTTCCATAACGGAGTAACTGAAATTTGTCCTCATTGAACATCATATTGTCTTCCGTGGCCCATTAGAAAACTTGCTTTATATCCACCTTGAGATTTACCATGTCCTCAGTGGATGACAGTCTTATGCAGATTATAGTACCGTAAACAAAAGATACGGTGCTATTGTTAACATTTCTGTCCATGTCTGATATGAGGATGAAAGGATGGGGGAGAGTACTGTACCTTGTGGAACAGAGATTTTTACTGTCACAGCCTCCGACTTAACTCTGTTTACTATTACTCTTTGTGTTGTATTGGTTAGAAAGTTGAAAATCCAGTTAATCCTTTAGGATGCATTTTGTGCGCTGTTACACCGTGATCACACTTGTTAACAGGATAATTCTTGCAATGTTTCAGTTATATAAAACAGTTTTTCTTGTATTTCTATCTCTTCGATTTCTTGAGGGAATTACTGTCCTACAATTGTAGAGAAAATAAGTAATGAAATATTTGCTTGTAATTGTAAGCAAGCGTTAAACCAAAGTACAGTGGAACCTCTACTTGCGAGTTTAATCTGTTCCATGACCTTGCTCGCTCGTTCCATGACCTTGCTCGCTCGTTCCATGACCTTGCTCGCTCGTTCCATGACCTGCCCTGAGGTCTGCTCGCTTATAGAGCAAAAAATTGACCCATCGCCATATTTGGAAAAACTTGGACACGCTCGCAAGTAGAGGTTCTTCTGTATTATCATTTGGGCTTTAAAAGTTGTATGCTAAGTGAAATGCAAATACTACTACAACAACAACTACTACTACTACTACTAATACTACTACTACTACTACTAATAATAATAATAATAACGTTTTAGTTGAAATTTTACACTGTAGTAATTCTAACAACTCTCCATTGCCACACGATTCCCTCTCCCCTCTCCCACGATCATTCTCCCATTTGAGAATATTTTAGACATCGGTACGATCCCCGTTGAGGAGGGAGCTTTACTTATCCACTCGTTGACATCTTCCACGATGCACGTCTTAAACCGAGTGAAGATCAAACTAGTAAGTGGGACAGTCAATGACTCATCCAAACTAGCACTTCCACATCAGTGGCACTCTGCAAGTCAAGTTAATGCGATTCTGTCGCTCAAAGAGGCTTTCGTTGTTGTCTGTACTGACGACACCGATGCTGAGAAATCCATCACCACCTATGGTATTACCACTCTTCAAGAACGAGGATTTCAGGTCATGACTTCCCCAGCTTTGAGGGCCAAGAGAACTGTGTTCCTCAAGCAACTGGATAAGCTCATCATTACCCAGGCTATTGGAGAAAGAAAATCATTCATAGAAGACAAGAACCCTTGGGCCAAGGTAGAATATATCACTAAAATTTCTTATGCTTCCTCTATGCTGAAGGTCACCTTCAGTGACGTCAACATGGCAGGCAGAGCTCTCGCTGAGGGACTGGCCATCCACTGTTTCCACATCCAACCTACACTGAAGCAGAGAAATTCAAGCACGTCCCACAGTGTTATAACTATTGCTCATACCTGCACACCACTAAAGACTGCCACACCAAGGACATGAAGTTATGCTCTACCTGCGGCAACGAAGGACATGATTTCAAGACTTGCACCGTCAACATTCCACCTAAATGCCTGAACTGTAAGAATGACCACCATACCTTTGCGGCCAAGTGTCCTACTAGACGAGAAGTACTCAAGAAACAACGTGAACAGCAGAAGAAAGCCACTACCCAATCTACAACATATGTTGCCATTACCAAGCTCCAAGCAGACACCACCAAGATTCTCAAAGCTATTCAAACTGCGTCTAACGCAAGTACTACAACACCACTGATTCCTGCTGGCGACTTCACCAAAATCCTTTATTGCGTCACGTACACAATGTAGCTGCACCTGGATCATTGAACACCACCATCAATGAACTTCTCAAACTCAACAACATGCCAAGCTTAACATTTCCGGAATCTCCACATTCATCGGACATCATTCATTCAACTACCAGTACTATCAATATCTCCACAACTCCACCACCACCACCTACTCCTCCCACAATGGAAACGGACCAATCAGAGACCGTCGAGACACCGCAAAATCCCACCAATGAGAGACCACCAACATCTACTTCCACCACCACTGCTACCGACCAATTAGCGACAGCGCCTGCCTCCGCGACATCTCCACCATTGACGATATACTCATCGTCCTCAAAGATCCTGGATCCAAACCCAAACATCCAATTCAAGTGAGACACCTCTCAAGAACGAAGTTCAACTCTCTAACGAACGAACGAGTGACTCACAGGTAAGAACCCACTGGGGGAAGGGGTAAATGGGGATAGAAGAAAAAATAGTCGGTGAGAGAAAGGGCCGGAGTCGAAGATAAAGAGTCGGAAACAAACCCAACTGCAAAGCACTGTGAAGCAGATGAAGCAGTAATACAGAAGGCAGGAGAATACACGACGTGCTAGCTGCATCTTGAGTGGTGGTGTGACTGAATGGTGGTGCGGTGTGATTAGTCGATGGACGACTGCAAGGGGCGAGGGAGGCAGAGAAAGGCATCAGCTGGACGATGATTTGTCTATGGAGATGATTATGGTAGATTTGGAGTTACAAGGCAGCAAAACTTCGCATATCATCAGTAAGTTTATTAGTTTCTTGAAAGAAAATTTAGGCATGATGTTAACAGAAACTTTAGTTAGCTTGTTGAGTGGATCATCACGAGCTCGTACAACAGCACCTAGCAACAAAGGCTTCTTTCAGTGACAGAATCGTGTTTATCCTGACTTAAAGACCATTACCAACGTCAGTGGCAAGGCCTAACTTCGTAGTCATTCACTGTCCCACTGGAAGGGTCCTACTAATTACCAAGAACAACTGAGATGAACCGAGAACAATCAAGGGCAACCGAGAACAAGCTTGAATTTACCGAGAACAAGTAAGATTTACTAAGAACAACCGAGATGAACCAAGAACAAGTCAGACTTACCGAGAACAACCTATGTCATGTCGCTATACTACAGCTTTATACATCATTAGTAATGCCTCGCCTGGATTATGTAGCTCAGTTCTGATCTCCATTTTACAGAATGGATATAAATTCGTTAGAAAACATTCAGCAAAGAGTGACAAAGTTAATACATAGCATTAGAAATCTTCCTTATGAAGAAAGATTGAAGATCCTTAAATTGCATTCACTTGTAAGACGAAGAATGAGGGGACACATGATCGAAGTGTACAAGTGGAAGATGTGTATTAACAAAGGGGATATAAATAAGGTCTTGAGGATATCTCTCCAAGAGAGAACCCACAATAATGGATTCAAATTAGACAAGTTTAGATTTCGAAAGGATAAAGGAAAGTATTGGTTTGAAAATAGGGTAGTTGATGAGTGGAACAGTGAATCTGAACAAGATGTCCTCTCTTGAGTGTCAGTGTCAGAGATGGGTTTGTTGTTGTAGTCATAGTTGAGGTTGGTATAGTCTATGTGTTGTTTGAAAGCATCTCAGTCAGCATTCTTGTAGGAGAAGGAAGGTGTGGCTGGGATGAGGATAGGGTTGGAGAAATGTGTAAGATGACTGGGATGTGATCAGAGCCTGTAATAGGGCCAGGTGAGATGTCGTGTTGAAGAGAGAGCTGGCTTGGTTTGCCAGAATGATGTCGGGTTTGCCTTAGCCCGTGTGGTTGTAGAAGGTGTTGAAGTCTGGGCCGAGATGAATTAGGTTTTTATGGTTTGTGAAGTTGTGTAATTGGTGACCAAGTTGGTTGTTACTGGTGTGATGAAAGGTGGTGTGTTTGGCATTCATGTCAGCGAGTGGGTATGTTGGTGTGTTGGTGTAGTTGAAGACTAAGGAAAGGTCGTGTATGTTGAGAATAGTGTTTGGGCAAGCAGTTAGTTTAATATGTTTATTATGCACCCCATACCCATCCTGTGGGCGGTAGTCAAAAGATTACAGAGGTACATAATTGGTCCAGGGACTGGACTCCAAAGTTTTGATAGCTGAGCAAGTTACAGAGGTAATGAACTCACAATTTACAAAGGTAATGAACTCACAATTTATAAAGGTAATGAACTCACAATTTACAAAGGTAATGAACTCCAAGTAGGTCTAGTCACAATCATGACAAGTTACAAAGGTATTTACAGATTACAGAGGTACATAATGGGTCCAGGGACTGGGCCCCCCAAAGTTTTGATAGCTGAACTAGGTACAAAGCGAGCATAGGTGGTGAAAAAGATGAAGGGTCCAAGGTGGGTGTATATTCTGACCGCAAGACAATGTTGGTGAATAAAAGGAATTGGGAGAAATTCGTGTTTTATGTTGGATTTGACAAGGATGGCAACCCCATCGAGGAGATCATAGGGGGCTGTAGTGCAGTATAACCATAATGGCGGATACGTTAAGGGGCTTTGAGGCAGGTACTGTTTAGTAAAACAATATCTGGCCTCTCTGCTTCAAGGAGCTTGGCCAGTAGGTGTCTAATTGTAAAGTAAGAACGTACATTGAACTGAATCGCCTTAAACATGATTTAATGGTTTCGTCATAGCAAAGTTAATGTCGGGGGAGTTTAGATTACAGCCCGTGATAGTGGTGCCATCGGTGGATGTGTGTTTGTAGGTGTTACGGACCCGTTTCCTGGAAAGGGAGGAAGAGATGGATCTATTTATTTATTTATTTATTTGTTTGAACATGATACAGAAAAGTACAAAAGAATACAATTGAGAGCAGCATGCCAAAGCCCCTTGTATGCAGAGCATTATGGGCAGGCTTAAAATTAACTTAAGATTAACTAAGCATTCCTAAACATTATTGTAAACAGATAACAATTAAGCTCTAGTGAGTATTACAAAGACAGGTCATATGGTTGCATGCATTGCTGTACATTCAGTAGAATGGAGTATTCTGTTAGGTAATGTAATTAAAAAATAATAAAGTTTGATTGGGTCTCAGATTAAATATTTCTGTGATACAATTATGAGAAACATTTAAGATATACAATTTATGAGATACAATTATTCAGTATTAATTTGATTGTGGGTGAGTAAGTGATTTTTGAGAAGAGACTTGAATTTATAAACAGATAATCTTTCTTTCATATTCATTGGTAATGAATTCCAGATTTTAGGGCCTTTTATGTGCATTGAGTTTTTGCATATCGTGAGTTGGACATGAGGAACATCAACGAGTGATCTGTGCCTTGTGTTATGGTCATGTGTTCTGTTGAGGTTGGCAAGGAGATGTTTGAGGGGAGGGTTTATATCAGAGTTAAGTGTTCTATGAATGTAGTAGGTGCAGTAATAAGTATGGATGTTTTGTATGGTGAGTAGGTTGAGTGTTTTGAATATTGGTGGAGTGTGCTGCCTGTAGTGGGAATTTGTTATCATTCTGACTGCAGCCTTTTGTTGGGTAATTAGTGGTCTGAGATGGTTTATTGTTGTTGAGCCCCATGCACAAATTCCATAGGTGAGATAGGGGTAAATAAGTGAGTGATATAGGGCCAGGGGGGCTGACTGTGGAACATAGTATGGTATCTTCATCTTCGATAGTATGCCTACGGTCTTGGAATTTTTTTTGGAAATTTGTTGTATATGTGTTTGAAATCTGAGTCTATTATCAAGGTGGATTCCTAAAAATTTTCCCTCTGTGAATTTTGTGATAGGTGATCTGTTTATCATTATGTTAAGAGGTACATCTGTAGCTCTGTTACCAAACTGAATGAAGTAGGTTTTGTCAATGTTTAGAGTAAGTTTGTTAGTACTCATCCAGGTAGATATTTTCTGTAATTCAGTATTTACAGTATTGGCTAGCATGACTGGGCTCGAGTGAGAGAAGACGTATGTAGTGTCATCTGCAAATAGTGTGGGTTTGAGTAGTTGCGATGCATTTGGTAGGTCATTTATGTATATGAGAAAGAGTAGAGGGCCAAGGACACTTCCCTGTGGGACACCAACTGTAATTGGCTGTGCGGAAGAATTTGCCCCGTTTGTGTACACATATTGGCTTCTGTTGCTGAGGTAAGACTTTAGGTAGTTGAGGGAGTGCCCTCTTATACCATAGTGTGACAATTTTATATGGAGCAAGTCTGGGTCAACTGTATCAAAAGCTTTATGTAAGTCAATGAAGATCCGCAGTGGGACTTCTTTTTTCTCTATTGCAGTATATATGTGTTCTAGCATGTGTATAATAGCATCATTAGTATTTTTATTAGGCCTGAGCCCAAACTGACAGGGGTTGAGTATGTTGTGCGAGATGAGGTAGGAATAGATCCGCTTATGAATTAATTTTTCGAAGATTTTTGAGAGAGGGTGTAAGTTGGATATTGGTCTATAGTTATTCAACTCTGGTCTCCTCCTTTATGGATCGGGGTGACCCTTGCTATTTTGAGAACTGTAGGGAAGGTAGAGGATTCAATGGATTTGTTAAAGAGTGTTGCAATGATTGGTGATAGCACTTGTGACAGTTTTTTGTATATAAAGGGTGGTAAGGTATTTAAATCTCCTGCCTTGTTTTTTAGTGTGTTGATAATAAGGGAGACTTCGTATGGGTTAGTCGGAGCTAGGAACAGTGTGTTCGGGAAGTTTCCAGTGAGGTAGTCATTGGGTGGGGTATCTGAGCTTGGGATTTTATTGGCAAGGTTTTTTTCTATAGTGGAGAAGAAATTACTGAGTCTGCTGTTTCAGTTGGTGGGAGTTGGGGTTCATCTTGTTTGGTTAATTCAATTTCGCTATTTCGTGATATCTTTTTTGTTCCTAGAATTTCTGATAGGGTTTTCCAGGTCTTTTTTTATATCACCTCGTAAGTTGGATAATCTGTTCTCATAATACAGTTTTTTAGCCCTTCTTATCAGGCTGGTTAGGATTGACGAGTAACGTTTTGTTTGGTCTCTGGTTATGTGACCCATTCTGTACTGTTTTTCGTATTGGGGCTTTGTGTTTATGGATTGAGGATGCTGGGTGTTAGCCAGGGACTGTTCAGTCTCTTAGCTGTCATCTGTTTAGTTTCTTTGGGGCAGTGCTTGTTATAGAGGTATTGGGTCTTTTTTAGAAAATTATTAATACATTCATCAATATCTGTATAGATTTCTAGCTCAGTGTGCCAGTCAATGTTTGTTACTGCTGTTGTGAAGTTATTAATGGCTGCCTCATTGTGAAGTCTGAAAGTGACTTTAGTAGTGTCTTGGGGTAATTTCCCAAGATTTGTGATGAGGAAGGTAGGGTAATGGTCTGTGGTATTATCTGTGATTATGCCTAATTTTAAAGGGGATATGGTGTTGGTCCAGATGTGGTCAAGTAGGGAAACACTAGTCTCTGTAACTCTTGTAGGTTTTGTTACTGTTGGTAGCAACATGCAGTTACTCATCGTGTTTGTTAATTCAGTAACGTGTGGGTCCTGGTCTTGCAGGAGATTTATATTGAAGTCACCTGAGAGTAGTAAGTGATCTTTGTTCATGCGTGCATCAGTTATCATACTTCCTAGGTTGTCACTAAAATGGCTAATGTTTGACTGTGGAACTCTGTAGATGTTTATCACTGTGAGAGGTTTTTGTAGGTATTTGGATTTGAATTTAGCTATTATATATTCCCCATGTTCATCCCTTGTGCAAGTATTAGTGATACATTCTAGTTGGTCTGAGTAGTATATAGCTGTGCCACCTCCTTGTTGGTCTGGCCTACAGTTGTGTATGGCTGTGTAACCAGGAATGGCATAGACATCTGTAGTAACAGGCTTTAGCCAGGTTTCAGTTAGTGTAATGATGGACATATTGGCATGCAAGGAATTTAGTAATGCTAGGAGGTCATCATAATGCTTGCTTAAAGATCTGATATTGTAGTTAAAGATAGTTATGTTGTTGTTGGCTCTGAGTAGTGCCTTTGATTGTTCTGCTGTGTAGTAATTACAGTAACTGTTTGATTCATTTAAGTCATTCAATAAGAGGTTGGTATCAGGATCAATGCTTGTTATCATAAGATTTATAGTGAATCTATAGTTAGAATTAAGTATAAGACAAAGTAAATATTCTAAAACTATAAAATAGCACCTGAATTATTTAACAAATGTAAAAATTTTGGCTAAGGTAGTTCTTTAAAGCTAAAATAAAGGAGACAATATACAAGGGACTAAAACAAAAAAATTGTGGTGAACAATAAAGTGGTAATCAAATAAATGATCTTGGGAATATTATGGCAAAATATTGAACTTATTACACTTTAGCACCTGAGAATAGCACCTTGATTATTTTAACAATTGTGAATATATGAACTAAGGTTGTTATATAAAGCTATAATAAAGCTAAAATAAAGGAGAAAATATATAGGGACTAAATTAAATAATGGCAAAGTTAAATTGGCAGATAGTAACTAAGATATGATATTGATCTGGGAGTAAGATCTGATTTGTTATATATAATAAGTTGAGCAATTTATTGTACTCTAAAAAGTAAAAACTAATATGAGGTAGTTGGTAGTAGCAGCAAAAGATAGTTTTGGGCCTTGAACAATAATGTCATTGAAATATACACTAATTGCACACACAATATAGTCACTAAGATATGAAAATAATCTGAGAGTTGTAATTGCCTAATAACATAAAGTTTGAGCAAATAATATCACTATAGGAATATTATTTGAGGTAGTTGATACTAGCTAGTGAGAGATGGTTCAAGGTATTGCACAGTAGTGTAGTAGGAACATACACTAGTTTGTTATTTGTAGTTTGGGAGAAAAGGGAAAATTAGGTATGATCATAAGAGAATTTTAACAGTGCTTAAGTAGGAAAGAAAAAGGTAATACAGATATTATTAAAGAATAAGTATCCTATTAACAAAAAATAAATTGTGAATTGGGAATCTGGGAAGATAACACAAACTGGGTCACACAAAGAACTGTGTGGGACACCTGGGATAATGAGGTAGTAAATACTATCTAGGAGGTGATAGTACAGGGATTAGTTTAATAACATACACTAATGTAGTAAGGATTTGGTCACTAATATCAGTCAGACTCTGTAATGTTTGCATAATGAAGGAAGTTTGCTAGTTCATTTTCACTTGTAATGTAGTACACACGGCCTACATTTGTTTTCTCACTAGAATTTGTCCATCACGTACAAAGCACTGGTGAATTTTATCATTATTCTCAGGTTTCAGTTTTCTCACTCTGTACAGGAGGTTCTGTCGTTTTCTTGTGAGACATTAATTTATGTATATATCTTTTTTTGCTTTGATAGATGAAATTATTAGATCTTT
This sequence comes from Cherax quadricarinatus, assembly GCF_038502225.1. Classification (NCBI taxonomy): domain Eukaryota; kingdom Metazoa; phylum Arthropoda; class Malacostraca; order Decapoda; family Parastacidae; genus Cherax; species Cherax quadricarinatus. Next base: position 13,683,662 of record NC_091379.1, read on the forward strand.
TTTCCTGTCTTGTGTGTGAAATCTGAGCATAACACTTTTTCTGCTTTGGTTCCCTAGTAACCGCGATTCTTTTATTTCCGACACTGGTACATTAACATGTAGGTGGTCACGTATGATCTGGAGAGTTGTAGCTTTGCAGTTGGAATGGTTTAGTTCGCTGGGAAAGAGTGGAGTGCTAATTACTACTGCATCAGATAACTTGTCTTGCTCTGCCTTGTCATCTTGGTTAGGAAAATAATTGTTCAGTTGGGTATCCATGTTTATTTTCCAGTTCTTGACGGCATTATCAATCTTCGTGTTTAGGGAAGTTATTTAGTCTGTGTGACTGGTTATGACTGATTGGAAGGTCTTGCCAAAATCAGTCATGCCAGTTGATGTTAGCTGTTGTTCAAGGTTGTTGATCTTGTTCTCAAGGTGAAGTAACTTAGATTCATGATTTGTTATTGTTGCACGGAGAGACATATTTTCAGCACGAAGATTTAAGTTATCCGCCGTTAGGGTGGTGATGTAGTGCTTTAGTGTATCAGGATCATTAGTCATACCTGGGAGCATATCAGCTGGGTTAAATCCTATGAAGGCAGTAGAGGTAGTGAGGGAGTCAGTCACGGTTGTTGTTGTTGTTGTGGAGTTGCCTGGGTTGGTGGGTGAGTCGGCCATGTTTGTTGTTGTTGATGCGTCGCTCTGGGTTGTAAGGGGGGTGGATGATGCACCGGCGTCCTGCTGGGTCCTCTTATGGAATAGTTGATTTCTGGGCGCTACCTTGCTGTTCTTAGTGCTGTTTCTTATAGTAGCTGGTCTCATAGTAGTGCAGGAGTTACTGTGGTTAGATGAAGAAACTAGGACAGTTAAGAGCTTGGAGTAGGTAGTCGTCTGGCAGCGGGGTTGTGCTTGGAGATTGTGGGGCAGTCTTCGCTTCACTCGGTAATTTTTCGGTTTGTAGGTATCACTGTTGATTATCTTGGGTCATGCTGGGTTCTACGTACGTTAGTGCAGTTATGATTGCAATTAGGCCATCATTAAAGCTTTAGTGGGCTCTGCAGATGAGAAAAATAACAGAGCTTGCTGTCTCTACTGCCGCTGCCGCTGTCAGAAGTTAGGGTAGGTTTAGGGTTGAATGGATTTTGTCTGGAGGAGGTGGAGTTGGACCTGGATGAAGTGTTGGTTGTGGTGGAGGGCGAGTGGGCGAAGGTGGATGCAGAAGAAGTGGAAGCTTTGGTAAGGAATGAGGAAGTGAAAGCTTTGGTTGGGGATGAGGAAGTGGGTAAGAAGGTGGGGGGAGGGGTGGTCGTAGCAGCAGCAGTAGGGGTGTTGGTGGGAGGGGTGGATGTAGTGAAGAGGGGTAGGGAAGGAGGAGGGTGTAGGAAGTGGGGTGGGAGAGAGGGAGGAGGGAGACGTTGTAGGGGGCTTAGAAGAGAAGCAGGAAGGAGGGATAATTAGAGAAGGAAGATTGTTAGCAGACAAGATTAGGTTAAGGACATGTGAGTAGTCTGATTAGCAACCTTGAGAGATTACCATCGCAGAGTGGGCAACAGTAGCGAGTTGACAGTTAGTTTTGCAGTCTAGTGTGGGTGTAGGTGTAATAGGAGAAGTGCTTGTAGTCTGTGTGTTGGTGTTTGATGTGTGTAGAGTAGAAGAGGCAGACCAAGTGCGTGGGGAGGCCCAGGCATTGGGGGTAGGGGAGGGAGGTATGGAAGGGAAGGGAGGTGCAGGGAAAGGGTTGGGGAGGGAGGGAGGTTGGCTAGCTCTGAGGGAGGAGAGAATGTGCTTTCTAGAAGGGCAGGAATTTGCAACTGCAGTGTGTGACCTGCCGCAATTAGAATATTTTAGGGGAAGGTTGCAAGTATTCCAGAAGTGGCCAGTTGCTGAACATCTGGAGCAGATTTGTGTGGATGTGCATGTGTTTTTCTCGTGGCCGAATTTGTAGCATTTAAGACATTGTGTGATGGGGTGGAAGTTCAGAGTGAAAGAGTGTATAAGTGGAAGAAGACCTACAGTTGCAAAGACCTACTTTGACTAGTGGATAGTACCACTATGACCCCGCCTTCTCCTGCTTCACCTCACCTGACTACAATATGCCATAAGCCACGTCTGTTGGGAGAATTCATCATGATCCAAGGATGAAGACGAAAGGTAGAGGTTCCCCTGCCCACCATGCAAGATGCAGCCAGCCTCTGTTGTGTTCTCGTGTCTCTACATCGTCTTCGCCATCTACTTCCCAAGGTTTTGTGGTTGGGTTTAGTCCCGACTCATTATCTTAAACTCAAGATATTCCTCTCACCGGCTATTCTTCGTTCTGTCCCCACTTCCCCCTCGCCCTCAGTGGGTTCTTACCCGTGAGTCCTCTGTTCTGTTCCTGACTGTCTCCTGCCTTGCAGCCCATTCAAATTGTCAGCTCCTCATTCCAGCAATCCTCGCACATCGATACCTGCAGAACACCTGCACAACTTGCCCAAAGTGGATAGACCACTTACCTTTATCATCCCTCCTCCTCCAAACTCCCAAACCTTTCCCATCCTTCTTCCTTCCCCATCTTACCGAAGCTCCGGTTATACAAGCTCCAAGCTCAATTATCTTGAAATTTACTTTACTAAAGTCTGTCCTTACAGTGGTGTTTACTGTGTTCTTTGTGAGTGTGACTGGAAGAAAACTGTATAACACATTACTGGTATTATTATTATTATTATTATTATTATTATTATTATTATTATTATATTATTATTATTATTATTATTATTATTATTATTATTATTATTATTATTATCAAAACTATGCGCTAAACCCACCAGGGTCAACAGTGCTGCTTAAAAATACAACACATTAACACGAGCACACATACAATATCAAAGTCATAATACATTTAAACTCTCACAACTGTTAAATAAAAACCCAAGGTCAAGAGAGGCCTGAGCTTGCTGCCATCTGCAGCTCATAAGGCTGCCATCCCCACGAGCCCCTTTGAGGCGGGGCAGATGGCAGACCAGAGGCCTAGCTTCTCCCTACGAGCCCCGTGAGGGCGGGGAATGTGGCTAGGCCTGGGGACACTTGGTCCCAAAGATGAGGAGGCACTGTACCTCCTCCCATGGGAGACTTAAGTCTCGAGACACTCCCCAGATAGGGAGCCAAGGCCGGGTCACCACTACTTGGAAAAGACCCGGGCCGGGAGAATACCGGCGAATAAAAAAAAAAAATAAAAAATAAAAACTGATTTGGACTACAATCAACATCTTAAAGACTTCCAGAGGTTTTGAGAGGCAACTCAAAGAAGTTCAGTCACTCCAGTGGTTTGAAAGAAGCATTATTATTATTATAATTAAACCCGGAGATTATCACTCAGGCAGTGCACAGATCCAATTCCCTAAATCAAGAGTAAGGAACTGTTTCCGTGAGCAGACATTAACAACATTCATCAAGGTCATCAACTGGTCACAAGCTGCGGATGACACACGGTAAGTCTGCCTAATTCGCATGGTGATAATTCTTGCATGAGGAGCCAATATTCACTGCCTTCTTAACCCCTGGAGTATACCTGGATAGAGTTACGGGGGTCAGTGCCCCCGCGGCCCGGTCTGTGACCAGGCTTCATGGTGGACCAGGGCCTGATCAACCAGGCTGTTACGGCTAGCCGCAAGCAGTCCAAAATACCCACAGCCCGGCTGGTCAGGAGCTGACTTTAGGTGCCTGTCAAGTGTCTGTCCAGTGCCTGCTTAAAGACAGTCAGGGGTCTATTGGTAATCCCCCTTATGTATGCCGGGAAGCAGCTGAACAGTCTTGGGTCCCTGACACTTAGTGTGTTGTCTCTTATCATGCTAACGGCACCTCTGTTTTTTATTGGGGGGATGTTGCATCTCCTACCGAGTCTTTTGCTTTCATAGGGAGTGATTTTCGTGTGCAAGTTTGGTACTAATCCCTCTAGGATTTTCCAAGTGTATATAATCATGTATCTCTCCTGTCTACGTTCTAGGGAGTACAGGTTGAGGAACTTCAAATGTGTCCCCAGTAACTGAGGTGTTTTATCTCCGTTATGCGCGCCGTGAAGGTTCTCTGTACATTTTTTAGGTCAGCAATTTCACCTGCCTTGAAAGGTGGTGTTAGTGTGCAGCAATATTCCAGCCTAGATAGAACAAGTGACCTGAAGAGTGTCATCATGGGCTTGGCCTCCCTAGTTTTGAAAGTTCTCATTATCCATCCTGTCATTTTTCTAGCAGATGAGATTGATACAATGTTATGGTCCTTGAAGGTGAGATCCTCTGACATGATCACTCCCAGATCTTTGACATTAGTTTTACGCTCTATTGTGTGGTAGTCCCCATGGGCTTTTCACATTAGATCGTCATTAACTCAGTACGAGGAAAGAATCACCAGAAAAACACACCTAGTTTAACAATATTCTTTCCTCAACTTCTGCCTAGTCATGACTGGGATCCCTGACAGTGCAGCAACTAACACAACTTAACTCTTTAACCCCAGAGTGTAGAAGGTAAAACACATTTTTGAATGTTTAGTTTTAAGGTTGCACTGCGACGTTCTGTGCCATGAATAAATCTGTTGTCATTACATGAATATAAACATGTGTACCTGGACCACCACAGAAACAACCACATGAAAGCAAGAGAGCAGCATCACATTAATATATAATATACACAACTGAGGAGGAGATGAAGAAACTGCTAAGTGACCTTGATACCTCAAAGGCAATGGGATCCGACAACATCTCCCCATCTATCTTTAGAGAGGGAGCAGAAATGCTGTGTGTCCCATTAACCACAATCTTTAACACATCCCTTGAAACTGGACAACTACCTGAGGTATGGAAGACGGCAAATGTAGTTCCCATTTTTAAAAAAAGGAGACAGAAAAGAGGCGCTAAACTATAGACCTCTGTCACTGACGTGTATAGTATGGAAAGTTATGGAGAAGATTATCAGGAGGAGAGTGGTGGAGCACCTGGAATGGAACAAAAGTGTAAATGATAACCAGCACGGTTTCATGGAAGGCAAATCCTGTGTCACAAACCTTCTGGAATTTTATGATAAAGTAACAGAAGTAAGAGACGAGAGGGGTGGGTGGAATGCATCTTCTTGGACTGCAAGAAGGCCTTTGACACAGTTCCTCACAAGAGATTAGTGCAGAAACTAAAGGATCAGCCGCGTATAACAGGAAGGGCACTTCAATGGATCAAAGAATACCTGACAGGGAGGCAACAACGAGTCATGGTGAGTGATGAGGTATCACAATGGGCACGTGTGACGAGCGGGGTCGCATAGGGGTCGGTCCTAGGACCAGTGCTATTTTTGGTATACGTGAATGACATGATGGAAGGGATAGACTCAGAGGTGTCCCTGTTCGCAGATGATGTGAAGTTAATGAGGAGAATTAAATCAGATGAGGATCAGGCAGACCTTCAAAGAGATCTGGACAGGCTGGACAGGCTTCTCGAATTCAACCCTGCCAAATGCAAAGTCATGAAGATTGGAAAAGGGCAAAGAAGACCGCAGACGGAGTATAGGTTTGGTGGCCAACGACTGCAAACCTCGCTCAAGGAGAAAGATCTTGGCATGATTATAACACCGAACACATCTCCAGAAACACACATCAACTAGATAACTGCTGCAGCATATGGGCTCCTGGAAAACCTGAGATTAGCATTCCGATACCTAAGTAAGGAATCTTTCAAGACACTGTACACCGTGTATGTCAGGCCCATACTGGAGTATGCAGCACCAGTTTGGAACCCGCACCGGGTCAAGCACGTTAAGAAATTAGAGAAAGTGCAAAGGTTTGCGACAAGGTTAGTTCCAGAACTAAGGGGAATGTCCTATGAAGAAAGGTTGAGGGAAATCGGCCTGACGACAGTGGAGGACAGGAAGGATAGGGGAGACATGATAACGACATACAAAATACTTCGTGGAATAGATAAAGTGGACAGAGACAAGATGTTCCAGAGATGGGACACAGAAACAAGGGGTCACTCTTGGAATCTGAAGACTCAGATGAGTCACAGTGATCGGATCGGATCGAGGACGACGAGAGCTGTCGTAAGATGGGAAGGAAAAAGGATAAGGAAGGATGGAAATAACTGGAAAAAGATGGGGAGGAGGGGAAGAGGAGGAATCAAGGCAAGTGGCCCAACCACTTTGGGACATGTGGTACAAAAGTACTGGAGACGTAGATAGAGAGGCTTGACTGATGTCATTGCTTGGCTCACTAGGAGAGGATGGCGTAGGCAGCGGCAGGAGCTGGGAGTGTCAGAAGGCAGCAAGCAGGATGAGTTGGTTATGGTCTTAAACCGTTTATCAGTGCGGTATATTGTTTTCGAGAGAGTTGTATCACACTTATGGGAGAGCTGTAGTAGCCTTCGTTGGTTTGGAGGTGGTGGAGTATCTGGTTGTAGATAGGGAGTGGTCTTTCTTCGCTTTGGTACGATACAGTGTTGTCTTGGAGATGTTGGATGAGTTCTAGGCGAGTCATGCTTGCAGGGTATAGCCTCGTGGTGTAGAATTCGAGTCCTTTGTGTTTAAAGCATGGTGTTTCAGGTAATCGACGTGAGCTAAGTAGAGAAGGAGGTGGTGGAGTAGAGGAAGGTGGTGTTGCTTCGTTTTCAACTTCAGTAGACGAATTAGAAGATGTTTCTGGTGGTAAGGCTTCTGATTGGTTGGATTCAGTGAGAGGTGGTGGCGGTGGAGGCTTCTCATTGGTCGTTGTTGGATTGACGTCACTAGTTGGTGGTGTTGATGGCACTTCTGCAGAAGAGTTGGCGATTAAGTTTTTGGTGAATTTGAGAATTTCTTCAGAAGGTGGAGATGCTGGAAATGTAAATGAAGGCATATTATTTAATGCAAATAACTCGTTGATGGTAGACTTAAATGATCCAGGTACAGCCATGTTCTGCATGTGAGCGTATAGTAACCAGTAGTGGATCTTGGTTACGTCACATGTTGGAGGAGTGATGGTAGTGGTGGTGGTGGAGGCGGGCTGAGTAGATGCTTGAAGTAATTTTGTAGTGTCTGCTTGTATCTTTGCAATTGCTGCATACGTTGGAGTGTTGCTTGTAGGTTTTTTCTTTGCTGCATCTTGTGTTTTCTTCATAATATTCTTTCTTGTAGGACATTTTGCTGCCAGTGTATGGTGATCATTACTTTTGCAGTTTAAACACGCTGGTTGTGTTGGAGCAGCAGCGGTGCAGGAACTGAAGGTGTGTCCCTCACTACCACATGTAGTGCAGAACTTCTTGTCTTTTACTGGACATGCTTTGGTGGTGTGAAGATAAGAATAGCAGTTCCAGCAATGTTGGATGTAGTGGTATCTCTCTGCTTCTATGTAGGTGGGACTGATGTAGTAGTAGTATGCAGCAAGACCTTCGTTCAGTGCAGTGGCAGCCATGTTCACGTCGGTGAAGGTGACCTTGAGCATAGACGTTGCATTTGGGATTTTTTGTAATGCTGTCAACAGTAGCCCAAGTATTTTGCGTTTCGATGGATGACTTGAGTTCAGCAGTTGCTGACAAAGCCAGGATTTGTCACTATTTTTCAAACTTACAGTCATTTAGAATCACATTAGACAATAGTCTCAGATCTCTAGGTGCTAATATGGCCTAAAGCAATGCGATAGGTTTATCAGTGGTATTGTACAAGATAATCAGTGGTATTGTACAGGATAAGCTGTCACCACAAACTATTGAACGATTAAATATTATGTTCAATAAACGCTATTTCACTTGTAAAGAAATTAGCAATAGTTTCAGTATTATTTGGTGCAACATCTCTAGTCACTGCTGACGCTTAAGGGTCCGATTCATATACCCAGGTAAGTCTGGTTAGGCATGTATTTAGTGCAGTTAGCTGCGCAGTGGATAGCTAAAGCATAACCTAAGTAGACTGCCAAAACACGTCGTCATCTGTGGGCCATCGAGCCCAAAACCGTAAGTTGAGTTATCATTCAGTTACTGAATGATATACTGATATAACGCTCCTTTGGAGCAATTATTCTCATACTCACTTAATCTTCATCAGCTCCAGGGCTGTAGAACAGCTGTTTCACATCGGAGGATTCTTCTGGGTGCAACTGCAGAAAGGCTGAGGCAGCAACATTGCTAAGTACCCTCATTCTTGTACAGATACTTAGCTTGTGTTCTACAGAAAATTCTCTTCATATAACGTGATACAGTTTTAATTTCCTAAAGTTTTTCTTATCTTAGTTGAAATTTCTCTTCAGAAGATTATTTGAAGATTTGGTTGACGTCCGCTTGGAGTCTTGCTGTGTCTTTGATGGAAGTCACTGTCATGGCAATTCGGTTGTCATCTGCAAAGGAAGACACGGTGCTATGGCTTACATCTCTGTCTCTGTCAGATATGAGGAAGAGGAATAGAATGGGAGCGAGTACTGTGCCTTGTGGAACAGAGCTTTTCACTGTATCTGTCTCAGACTTTACTCTGTTTACTATTACTCTTTGTGTCCTGTTTGTTAGGAAGTTATAGATCCATCTACCAATTTTTCCTGTTATTCCTTTATCATGCATTTTTTTTGTGCTATTACACTACGGTCGCAACTGCAGAAGACTTTTGCAAAGTCTGTGTATACTACATCTGCATTTTTTCCTCCATAGCATCCTGGACCTCGTCATAGTGCTCCAGTAGCTGGGACAGGTAGGAGCGACCTGCTCTAAACCCGTGTTGCCCTGGGCTGTGTATATAGTTTTCTAAATTCCTTCTGTAGGAAGGTATTAGGTATAGTGTCCAGGTCTTGTAGCAGATGGTGTCAAGGAAATATGTTTATTGATGTGCGAACGATCCTAGAATCCTTGTTGGCGCTCAAGGATAGTTCATGGTCAAGATAAAGGGAGGGGTCAGAGACACCAGAAATGACTGACATTTGGTCAACTACAATCAAAATTATCAAAATTCCCATGAACTACAATAAGCCACTACAAATATACTGAGCTCGGCATCAGGCTGCCTACAACATCACAATTCAAGGACATAGCCATCACCTTACTAATGTCTGTTTCCTGAGCCACGAACCTATGAGATTGGCTACAGGTTCTTTTAAATGTGTACACATTTTAACACACCAGATATCATTTTGTTAAATCGGAGAGCAAAGTAAAACCAAAATGAAAAATATATTCAGTCAACTAATTAAAATGACTCACGAAATCGTAATGACACGATTGCAAACACACCATACCACGGGCGGAACTTGAACCCGCGGTCAGAGAGTCTCAAAACTCCAGACCGTCGCGTTAGCCACTAGACCAGCTAGCCACAATAAGATTCATCCAACTAGGTATATTTCTACACCATAGGAAGGTTAGCACAGGCACCACTGTGACCACAAATGCAAGTTTTTACAGACGAATCTCCAGCTAGCGTGGCCGTGACGAACTCTAGCTCAAGTCCCCTCACTGCCGTCAACATGACTCACGAAATCGTAATGACACGATTGCAAACAAACCATACCACGGGCGGGACTTGAACCCGCGGTCAGAGAGTCTAGCTAGCTGGTCCAGTGGCTAATGCGGCGATCTGGAGTTTTGAAACTAATTAAAATATTCACTGTTCCAACGTCCCCAGTCCATGCAACCAGCGATGTCAAATTTTACGGCAACCAGCGATGTCAAATTTTACGGCAACCAGCGATGTCAAATTTTACGGCAACCAGCGATGTCAAATTTTACGGCAACCAGCGATGTTAAATTTTACGGCAACCAGCGATGTCAAATTTTATGGCAACCAGCGATGTCAAATTTTACGGAAACTGTCTCCTGTCTCACTTGGTGCACAGCACCAGGATAACTTGATCAAAGATAGCAGAACACAGCTAGCTAGTAGTAGAAACTATGGCAGGAATTATGCACCATCAGCCTCTACTTCTGGATCTGCAGGCAACCTTTAATAATACCTCCACTTCAGAAGACTTACCAGATTACCCATAAATATCCTATGAAGATTGAGTCTAGACACAGTAGACTTCTCACATTCAACAAAATAACAGATGTAGTCCATTCTACAAAGATGGCTGAGAGCAAGTGTAGAAGATTGTTAAACACAAGATATTCACAACAATTGCACAACCCAGAGCAACAAGGGTTTACAGCAGGTTGCACTTTTCCTTCGCAATTGCTGGACCATTAAAACATGTTCTTAGATGAAATGGAAGTATAAATGAAATGCAGATTTAGTATACAGAGACTTAACAAAAAACTTTCGACAAGTAAGATTATGGTGTAATAGAACACAAAAAACTTGCAAATAAATAACTAATAGTGGGAAACTCCTCGTTTTATTTTTTAACAAATCGAACGCAAAGAAGTAAAATCAGAGACTGCCAAAGTTCAAAACTGATTCACAGTGCACAGAACTCGCTGCAATTCTCTCATATACAACAGAGACTTAAGTTAAAGAACAATATCACCATTTACAAACAATACTAGAATTTATACGAGAGTGGCATCCACTGAAGACACAAACAACCTCCCAGCTGATATTAACCAGGTCTTCCACTGGGGTCACTGAAGACACATCCAACCTCCAAGCTGATATTATTAACCAGGTCTTCCACTGGGGTCACTGAAGACACAAACAACCTCCAAGCTGTATTAACCAGGTCTTCCACTGGGGTCACTGAAGACACATCCAACCTCCAAGCTGATATTATTAACCAGGTCTTCCACTGGGGTCACTGAAGACACAACCAACCTCCAAGCTGATATTATTAGCCAGATCTTCCACTGGGGTCACTGAAGACACAACCAACCTCCAAGCTGATATTATTAGCCAGATCTTCCACTGGGGTCACTAAAGACACAGCCAACCTCCAAGCTGATATTATTAACCAGGTCTTCCACTGGGGTCACTGAAGACACAACCAACCTCCAAGCTGATATTATGAGCCAGATCTTCCACTGGGGTCACTGAAGACACAGCCAACCTCCAAGCTGATATTATTAACCAGGTCTTCCACTGGGGTCACTGAAGACACAGCCAACCTCCAAGCTGATATTATTAACCAGGTCTTCCACTGGGGTCACTGAAGACACAGCCAACCTCCAAGCTGATATTATTAACCTGGTCTTCCACTGGGGTCACTGAAGACACAACCATCCTCCCAGCTGATATTAACCAGGTCTTCCACTGGCTTCACTGAAGATAACCATCCTTCAAGCTGATATTAACCAGGTATTACACTGGGTCACAGAAACCAAAATGATGGTAATGAGGACAAATTCCTATTACTTCACTATGGTAAAGCTGAAGAACTAACATATGGAATAAAATATAAAACAAACTTACAACCACTCAATGGAGCATAATAGAAATGTGAGGGACATAGAAGTGATAATATGAGAAAAGCCTGTATTCAAGGATCACAGATGTGTTATCAATGATACAAGGAAGCTGCTAGGCTGGATAACTAAAACTTTCAAAACATAAGATTCGAAGCCAATGATGATTTTCTATAATTCACATGAACTCTCTAGACTGGAATATTGCTGCACACATGTAGGCCTTTTTTAAGAGAGACGTCATAGCAGAGTCAAAGAATGTCTGGATATCCTTTACTGCCTATATAAAATTAGTAAAGCACGTAAATTATTGACAAAGCCTAAAGTTCTTTTAACGGTACTCACTTAACCATAGGTGTTGTTTACCACACTTCAGCACACGATCTGGCAAAAAATTTAACGAGTGGGAAAAATGCCGACTGTGTAGGACACAAATTGCTGGTCACATCTTTGTTCGATGACAGCTAAATGTCTTTTGAAAGAATATCGTGATCAAGAGTCTGCAGGATCCATGGAAGGACAACCCTGCTGTGGTAGGCATTCCAGTGTGTCTGGGGAAGAACTCAGATGTTATCAAATAAAGAAACCTTTTCGTCTTTCCTCATCAGACACACCTTACTTTTCAACCAACATCAGAAACCTTTCCAGTAAGCATTGTGTTGGTAAACTGACTGATCTATGTAGAGGAAATAATTCTGCACTGATTAAATTAGTAAAGAGCACTGTGGATAAAACCAACAGTCACAGTGAAAAACCACTGACCTGATGCAGGACAGTAGGTTTTGAACGACCAGATGTAAACACCTCGCTGTCCCTGAGAACGAGGCTGTGTCTGTCACTACTGACATCTTCCTCAGCTGACTCTCTTTTTAAAAGGGATTCATCTAGCCCCTGTGCAGAGTGTGATGGATCTCCGCAGGTTGTCAGCTGCGACTTCTGCACCGCAGACATTGTACCTTCCCTCAACACTGCACGAAACAAAAAACTGAATGTCAAGAGATAGACTATCACCAATAAAAACAACAACTCATTCCATTGAAGAGAAAATAACCTACACTGGAAATAAAGAAAAGCCAAAATGAAAGTACATATAAGAAAAATATACAAAATCAAATAAGACAAATAAGTGGAAGAAAATGGAATAAAATACAGACGGTGGAAGACACACAAATATACAACAAAACGTGATACTTGACAGACAACGTTCCAGAGGTGTTGGTGACCTGTGAAGCCCAACTCATGGGCCAAACATCTCTCTTTTTCCAAGACAAAATAAGTAAAACTGATACACGGTGTCCCGTGGCCTGATGGCTACAGCTCTCGCTTCACACGGCGAGCGTCTGGTTTCGATTCCCAGCCAGGGTAGAAACATTTGGCGTGTTTCTTTACACCGGTTGTTTATGTTCACCCATCAGTAAAATGGGTACCTGAGTGTTAGTGGACTGGTGTGGGACGCATCCTGGGGCACAACTGAATAAAATGCCCTGCTTCTTTTGCTGTACATAACAAGCGCCTTTCTATATAGCAGTATGTTACTGATGTCAACTAGGACTGTACACCTTGTACATGTGTACATGTACTTATAGTAAATAAAGATCTTATTATTATATAATTATTAATAGAGTATAGACAATAAAATGACATACATATAATAACAAAAATATATCTGAAAAAACTAGTAAAACAAATATAAATAGGCATTAAAATATGACATCACAACATGACAAGAGTCTAATGTCATGTTTATTCATGTGAGAGATTTCAACCCCCCAGATGATTTTCGAAAAGCTGACAAAGCTGTATCAAGCAGGTCTACGCTTGACAGAAATATAATTGAAGAAAGCTTCATAAAAATTAGTATAGATTTAAAAAAAAATATTAGTTCATAGTTACATTAATTAGATTCATTTGCAATTTATAAAATTTGGGAAGAATTTAGGCTGTGCATGACAGGTCCTTGACACTCCCACCCACATCATACTGGGACGACAGGTCCTTGACACTCCCACCCACATCATACTGGGACGACAGGTCCTTGACACTCCCACCCACATCATACTGGGACGACAGGTCCTTGACACTCCCACCCACATCATACTGGGACGACAGGTCCTTGACACTCCCACCCACATCATACTGGGACGACAGGTCCTTGACAATCCCACCCACATCATACTGGGACGACAGGTCCTTGACACTTCCACCCACATCATACTGGGACGACAGGTCCTTGACACTCCCACCCACATCATACTGGGACGACAGGTCCTTGACACTCCCACCCACATCATACTGGGACGACAGGTCCTTGACACTCCCACCCACATCATACTGGGACGACAGGTCCTTGACACTCCCACCCACATCATACTGGGACGACAGGTCCTTGACACTCCCACCCACATCATACTGGGACGACAGGTCCTTGACACTCCCACCCACATCATACTGGGACGACAGGTCCTTGACACTCCCACCCACATCATACTGGGACGACAGGTCCTTGACACTCCCACCCACATCATACTGGGACGACAGGTCCTTGACACTCCCACCCACATCATACTGGGACGACAGGTCCTTGACACTTCCACCCACATCATACTGGGACGACAGGTCCTTGACACTCCCACCCACATCATACTGGGACGACAGGTCCTTGACACTTCCACCCACATCATACTGGGACGACAGGTCCTTGACACTCCCACCCACATCATACTGGGACGACAGGTCCTTGACACTTCCACCCACATCATACTGGGAAGACAGGTCCTTGACACTTCCACCCACATCATACTGGGACGACAGGTCCTTGACACTTCCACCCACATCATACTGGGACGACAGGTCCTTGACACTCCCACCCACATCATACTGGGACGACAGGTCGTTGACAATCCCACCCACATCATACTGGGACGACAGGTCCTTGACACTCCCACCCACATCATACTGGGACGACAGGTCCTTGACACTTCCACCCACATCATACTGGGACGACAGGTCCTTGACACTCCCACCCACATCATACTGGGACGACAGGTCCTTGACACTCCCACCCACATCATACTGGGACGACAGGTCCTTGACACTTCCACCCACATCATACTGGGACGACAGATCCTTGACACTCCCACCCACATCATACTGGGACGACAGGTCCTTGACACTCCCACCCACATCATACTGGGACGACAGGTCCTTGACACTCCCACCCACATCATACTGGGACGACAGGTCCTTGACACTTCCACCCACATCATACTGGGACGACAGATCCTCGACACTCCCACCCACATCATACTGGGACGACAGGTCCTTGACACTTCCACCCACATCATACTGGGACGACAGGTCCTTGACACTTCCACCCACATCATACTGGGACGACAGGTCCTTGACACTCCCACCCACATCATACTGGGACGACAGATCCTTGACACTCCCACCCACATCATACTGGGACGACAGGTCCTTGACACTCCCACCCACATCATACTGGGACGACAGGTCCTTGACACTTCCACCCACATCATACTGGGACGACAGATCCTTGACACTCCCACCCACATCATACTGGGACGACAGGTCCTTGACACTTCCACCCACATCATACTGGGACGACAGATCCTTGACACTTCCACCCACATCATACTGGGACGACAGGTCCTTGACACTCCCACCCACATCATACTGGGACGACAGGTCCTTGTCACTCCCACCCACATCATACTGGGGCGACAGGTCCTTGACACTCCCACCCACATCATACTGGGACGACAGGTCCTTGACACTCCCACCCACATCATACTGGGACGACAGGTCCTTGACACTCCCACCCACATCATACTGGGACGACAGGTCCTTGACACTCCCACCCACATCATACTGGGACGACAGGTCCTTGACACTCCCACCCACATCATACTGGGACGACAGGTCCTTGACACTCCCACCCACATAATACTGGGTCGACAGGTCCTTGACACTTCCACCCACATCATACTGGGACGACAGGTCCTTGACACTTCCACCCACATCATACTGGGACGACAGGTCCTTGACACTCCTACCCACATCATACTGGGACGACAGGTCCTTGACACTCCCACCCACATCATACTGGGACGACAGGTCCTTGACACTCCCACCCACATCATACTGAGACGACAGGTCCTTGACACTCCCACCCACATCATACTGGGATCACAGGTCCTTGACACTCCCACCCACATCTTATTGGGACGACAGGTCCTTGACACTTCCACCCACATCATACTGGGACGACAGGTCCTTGACACTCCCACCCACATCATACTGGGACGACAGGTCCTTGACACTTCCACCCACATCATACTGGGACGACAGGTCCTTGACACTCCCACCCACATCATACTGGGACGACAGGTCCTTGACACTCCCACCCACATCATACTGGGACGACAGGTCCTTGACACTCCCACCCACATCATACTGGGACGACAGGTCCTTGACGCTCCCACCCACATCATACTGGGACGACAGGTCCTTGACACTCCCACCCACATCATACTGGGACGACAGGTCCTTGACACTCCCACCCACATCATACTGGGACGACAGGTCCTTGACACTCCCACGCACATCATACTGGGACGACAGGTCCTTGACACTCCCACCCACATCATACTGGGACGACAGGTCCTTGACACTCCCACCCACATCATACTGGGACGACAGGCCCTTGACACTCCCACCCACATCATACTGGGACGACAGGTCCTTGACACTCCCACCCACATCATACTGGGATCACAGGTCCTTGACACTCCCACCCACATCATACTGGGACGACAGGTCCTTGACACTCCCACCCACATCATACTGGGATCACAGGTCCTTGACACTCCCACCCACATCATACTGGGACGACAGGTCCTTGACACTTCCACCCACATCATACTGGGACGACAGGTCCTTGACACTTCCACCCACATCATACTGGGACGACAGGTCCTTGACACTCCCACCCACATCATACTGGGACGACAGGTCCTTGACACTTCCACCCACATCATACTGGGACGACAGATCGTTGACACTTCCCCCCACATCATACTGGGACGACAGTTCCTTGACACTTCCACCCACGTCATACTGGGACGACAGGTCCTTGACACTCCCACCCACATCATACTGGGACGACAGGTCCTTGACACTCCCACCCACATCATACTGGGACGACAGGTCCTTGACACTCCCACCCACATCATACTGGGACGACAGGTCCTTGACACTCCCACCCACATCATACTGGGACGACAGGTCCTTGACACTCCCACCCACATCATACTGGGACGACAGGTCCTTGACACTCCCACCCACATCATACTGGGACGACAGGTCCTTGACACTCCCACCCACATCATACTGGGACGACAGGTCCTTCACACTCCCACCCACATCATACTGGGACGACAGGCCATTGACACTCCCACCCACATCATACTGGGACGACAGGTCCTTGACACTCCCACCCACATCATACTGGGACGACAGGTCCTTGACACTCCCACCCACATCATACTGGGACGACAGGTCCATGACACTCCCACCCACATCATACTGGGACGACAGGTCCTTGACACTCCCACCCACATCAAACTGGGACGACAGGTCCTTGACACTTCCACCCACATCATACTGGGACGACAGGTCCTTGACACTCCCACCCACATCATACTGGGACGACAGGCCCTTGACACTCCCACCCACATAATACTGGGACGACAGGTCCTTGACACTCCCACCCACATCATACTGGGACGACAGGTCCTTGACACTTCCACCCACATCATACTGGGACGACAGGTCCTTGACACTTCCACCCACATCATACTGGGACGACAGGTCCTTGACACTCCCACCCACATCATACTGGGACGACAGATCCTTGACACTCCCACCCACATCATACTGGGACGACAGGTCCTTGACACTCCCACCCACATCATACTGGGACGACAGGTCCTTGACACTTCCACCCACATCATACTGGGACGACAGATCCTTGACACTCCCACCCACATCATACTGGGACGACAGGTCCTTGACACTTCCACCCACATCATACTGGGACGACAGATCCTTGACACTTCCACCCACATCATACTGGGACGACAGGTCCTTGACACTCCCACCCACATCATACTGGGACGACAGGTCCTTGTCACTCCCACCCACATCATACTGGGGCGACAGGTCCTTGACACTCCCACCCACATCATACTGGGACGACAGGTCCTTGACACTCCCACCCACATCATACTGGGACGACAGGTCCTTGACACTCCCACCCACATCATACTGGGACGACAGGTCCTTGACACTCCCACCCACATCATACTGGGACGACAGGTCCTTGACACTCCCACCCACATCATACTGGGACGACAGGTCCTTGACACTCCCACCCACATAATACTGGGTCGACAGGTCCTTGACACTTCCACCCACATCATACTGGGACGACAGGTCCTTGACACTTCCACCCACATCATACTGGGACGACAGGTCCTTGACACTCCTACCCACATCATACTGGGACGACAGGTCCTTGACACTCCCACCCACATCATACTGGGACGACAGGTCCTTGACACTCCCACCCACATCATACTGAGACGACAGGTCCTTGACACTCCCACCCACATCATACTGGGATCACAGGTCCTTGACACTCCCACCCACATCTTATTGGGACGACAGGTCCTTGACACTTCCACCCACATCATACTGGGACGACAGGTCCTTGACACTCCCACCCACATCATACTGGGACGACAGGTCCTTGACACTTCCACCCACATCATACTGGGACGACAGGTCCTTGACACTCCCACCCACATCATACTGGGACGACAGGTCCTTGACACTCCCACCCACATCATACTGGGACGACAGGTCCTTGACACTCCCACCCACATCATACTGGGACGACAGGTCCTTGACGCTCCCACCCACATCATACTGGGACGACAGGTCCTTGACACTCCCACCCACATCATACTGGGACGACAGGTCCTTGACACTCCCACCCACATCATACTGGGACGACAGGTCCTTGACACTCCCACGCACATCATACTGGGACGACAGGTCCTTGACACTCCCACCCACATCATACTGGGACGACAGGTCCTTGACACTCCCACCCACATCATACTGGGACGACAGGCCCTTGACACTCCCACCCACATCATACTGGGACGACAGGTCCTTGACACTCCCACCCACATCATACTGGGATCACAGGTCCTTGACACTCCCACCCACATCATACTGGGACGACAGGTCCTTGACACTCCCACCCACATCATACTGGGATCACAGGTCCTTGACACTCCCACCCACATCCCACCCACATCATACTGGGACGACAGGTCCTTGACACTTCCACCCACATCATACTGGGACGACAGGTCCTTGACACTTCCACCCACATCATACTGGGACGACAGGTCCTTGACACTCCCACCCACATCATACTGGGACGACAGGTCCTTGACACTTCCACCCACATCATACTGGGACGACAGATCGTTGACACTTCCCCCCACATCATACTGGGACGACAGTTCCTTGACACTTCCACCCACGTCATACTGGGACGACAGGTCCTTGACACTCCCACCCACATCATACTGGGACGACAGGTCCTTGACACTCCCACCCACATCATACTGGGACGACAGGTCCTTGACACTCCCACCCACATCATACTGGGACGACAGGTCCTTGACACTCCCACCCACATCATACTGGGACGACAGGTCCTTGACACTCCCACCCACATCATACTGGGACGACAGGTCCTTGACACTCCCACCCACATCATACTGGGACGACAGGTCCTTGACACTCCCACCCACATCATACTGGGACGACAGGTCCTTCACACTCCCACCCACATCATACTGGGACGACAGGCCATTGACACTCCCACCCACATCATACTGGGACGACAGGTCCTTGACACTCCCACCCACATCATACTGGGACGACAGGTCCTTGACACTCCCACCCACATCATACTGGGACGACAGGTCCATGACACTCCCACCCACATCATACTGGGACGACAGGTCCTTGACACTCCCACCCACATCAAACTGGGACGACAGGTCCTTGACACTTCCACCCACATCATACTGGGACGACAGGTCCTTGACACTCCCACCCACATCATACTGGGACGACAGGCCCTTGACACTCCCACCCACATAATACTGGGACGACAGGTCCTTGACACTCCCACCCACATCATACTGGGACGACACGTCCTTGACACTCCCACCCACATCATACTGGGACGACAGGTCCTTGACACTCCCACCCACATCATACTGGGACGACAGGTCCTTGACACTCCCACCCACATCATACTGGGACGACAGGTCCTTGACACTTCCACCCACATCATACTGGGACGATAGGTCCTTGACACTCCCACCCACATCATACTGGGACGACAGGTCCTTGACACTCCCACCCACATCATACTGGGACGACAAGTCCTTGACACTCCCCCCCACATCATACTGGGACGACAGGTCCTTGACACTCCCACCCACATCATACTGGGACGACAGGTCCTTGACACTCCCATCCACATCATACTGGGACGACAGGTCCTTGACACTCCCACCCACATCATACTGGGACCACAGGTCCTTGACACTCCAACCCACATCATACTGGGATCACAGTTCCTTGACACTCCCACCCACATCATACTGGGACGACAGGTCTTTGACACTCCCACCCACATCATACTGGGATCACAGGTTCTTGACACTCCCACCCACATCATACTGGGACGACAGGTGCTTGGCTCTCCAATCCACATCACACTTGGACGACAGGCCTTTGATGCTCCAACCCACATCATACTGGGACGACAGGTCTTTGACACTCCAACCCACATCACACTGGGACGACAGGTCCATGACACTCCCACCCACATCATACTGGGACGACAGGTCCTTGACACTCCCACCCACATCAAACTGGGACGACAGGTCCTTGACACTTCCACCCACATCATACTGGGACGACAGGTCCTTGACACTCCCACCCACATCATACTGGGACGACAGGCCCTTGACACTCCCACCCACATAATACTGGGACGACAGGTCCTTGACACTCCCACCCACATCATACTGGGACGACACGTCCTTGACACTCCCACCCACATCATACTGGGACGACAGGTCCTTGACACTCCCACCCACATCATACTGGGACGACAGATCCTTGACACTCCCACCCACATCATACTGGGACGACAGGTCCTTGACACTTCCACCCACATCATACTGGGACGATAGGTCCTTGACACTCCCACCCACATCATACTGGGACGACAGGTCCTTGACACTCCCACCCACATCATACTGGGACGACAAGTCCTTGACACTCCCACCCACATCATACTGGGACGACAGGTCCTTGACACTCCCACCCACATCATACTGGGACGACAGGTCCTTGACACTCCCATCCACATCATACTGGGACGACAGGTCCTTGACACTCCCACCCACATCATACTGGGACCACAGGTCCTTAACACTCCAACCCACATCATACTGGGATCACAGGTCCTTGACACTCCCACCCACATCATACTGGGACGACAGGTCTTTGACACTCCCACCCACATCATACTGGGATCACAGGTTCTTGACACTCCCACCCACATCATACTGGGACGACAGGTGCTTGGCTCTCCAATCCACATCACACTTGGACGACAGGCCTTTGATGCTCCCACCCACATCATACTGGGACGACAGGTCTTTGACACTCCAACCCACATCACACTGGGACGACAGGTCCTTGACACTCCCACCCACATCATACTGGGACCACAGGTCCTTGACACTCCAACCCACATCATACTGGGATCACAGGTCCTTGACACTCCCACCCACATCATACTGGGACGACAGGTCTTTGACACTCCCACCCACATCATACTGGGATCACAGGTTCTTGACACTCCCACCCACATCATACTGGGACGACAGGTGCTTGGCTCTCCAATCCACATCACACTTGGACGACAGGCCTTTGATGCTCCCACCCACATCATACTGGGACGACAGGTCTTTGACACTCCAACCCACATCACACTGGGACGACAGGTCCTTGACACTCCCACCCACATCATACTGGGATCACAGGTGCTTGACACTCCCACCCACATCATACTGGGACAACAGGTCCTTGACACTCCCACCCACATCATACTGGGACAACAGGTCGTTGACACTCCCACCCACATCATACTGGGACGACAGGTCCTTGACATTCCCACCCACATTATACTGGGACAACAGGTCCTTGACACTCCCACCAACATCATACTGGGACGACAGGTCCTTGACACTCCCACCCACATCATACTGGGACGACAGGTCCTTGACACTCCCACCCACATCATACTGGGACGACAGGTCCTTGACACTCCCACCCACATCATACTGGGACGACAGGTCCTTGACACTCCCACCAACATCATACTGGGACGACAGGTCCTTGACACTTCCACCCACATCATACTGGGACGACAGGTCCTTGACACTCTCACACACATAATACTGGTACGACAGGTCGTTGACACTCCTACCCACATCATACTGGGACGACAGGTCCTTGACACTCCCACCCACATCATACTGGGATGACAAGTCCATGACACTCCCACTCACATCATACTGGAACGACAGGTCCATGACCCTCCCACCCACATCATACTGGGACGACAGGTCATTGACACTCCAACCCACATCATACTGGGACGACAGGTCCTTGACACTCCCACCCACATCTTTCTTGGACGACAGGTCCTTGACA
Organism: Cherax quadricarinatus; assembly: GCF_038502225.1. Classification (NCBI taxonomy): domain Eukaryota; kingdom Metazoa; phylum Arthropoda; class Malacostraca; order Decapoda; family Parastacidae; genus Cherax; species Cherax quadricarinatus. The sequence goes on from NC_091379.1 coordinate 13,705,848, forward strand.
CTCCCACCCACATCATACTGAGACGACAGGTTCTTAACACTCCCACTCACATCATACTGGGACGACAGGTCCTTGACACTCCCACCCACATCATACTGGGACGACAGGTCCTTGACACTCCCACCCACATCATACTGGGACGACAGGTCCTTGACACTCCCACCCACATCATACTGGGACGACAGGTCTTTGACACTCCCACCCACATTATACTGGGAAGACAGGTTCTTGACACTCCCACCAACATCATACTGGGACTACAAGTCCTTGACACTACAACCCACATCATACTGGGACGACAGGCCCTTGACACTCCCACCCACATCACTCTGGGACGACAGGTCCTTGACACTCCCACCCACATCATACTGGGACGACAGGTCCTTGACACTCCCACCCACATCATACTGGGTGGACAGGTCCTTGACACTCCAACCCACATCATACTGGGATCACAGGTCCTTGACACTCCCTCCCACATCATACTGGGATGACAGGTCTTTGACACTCCCACCCACATCATACTGGGACGACAGGTCCTTGACACTCCCACCCTCATCATACTGGGATCACAGGTTCTTGACACTCCCACCCACATCATACTGGGACGACAGGTGCTTGACTCTCCAATCCACATCACACTTGGACGACAGGCCTTTGATGCTCCCACCCACATCATACTGGGACAACAGGTCCTTGACACTCCCACCCACATCATACTGGGACAACAGGTCGTTGACACTCCAACCCACATCATACTGGGACGACAGGTCCTTGACACTCCCACCCACATAATACTGGGGCGACAGGTCCTTGACATTCCCACCCACATCATACTGGGACGACAGGTCCTTGACACTCCCAATCACATCATACAGGGACGACAGGTCCTTGATACTCCCACCCACATCATACTAGGACGACAGGTCATTGACACTCCCACCCACATCATACTGGGATCACAGGCCCTTGACACTCCCGCCCACATCATACTGGGACGACAGATCCTTGACACTCCCACCCACATCATACTGGGATGACAGGTCCTTGACACTCCCGCCAACATCATACTGGGACGACAAATCCTTTGACACTCCCTCTCACATCATACTGGGGCGACAAGTCCTTGACACTCCCACCCACATCATACTGGGACGACAGATCCTTGACACTCCCACCCACATCATACTGGGACGACAGGTCCTTGACACTTCCACCATATCATACTGGGACGACAGGTCCTTGGCATTCCCACCCACATCATACTGGGACGACAGGTCCTTGACACTCCCATCCACATCATACCGAGACGACAGGTAAGGACCCACAACATACTGCGACGACGGGTCCTTGACACTCCCACCCACATTATACTGGGACGACAGGTCCTTGACACTCCCACCCACATCATACTGGGACGACAGGTCCTTGACACTCCCACCCACATCATACTGGGATCACAGGTCCTTGACACTCCCACCCACATCATACTGGGACGACAGGTCCTTGACACTCCCACCCACATCATACTGGGACGATAGGTCCTTGACACTCCCACCCACATCATACTGGGATCACAGGTCCTTGACACGCCCACCCACATCATACTGGGATCACAGGTCCTTAATACTCCCACCCACATCATACTGGGATCACAGGTCCTTGATACTCCCACCCACATCATTCTGGGATCACAGGTCCTTGACACTCCCACCCACATCATACTGGGATCACAGGTCCTTGATACTCCCACCCACATCATTCTGGGATCACAGGTCTTTGACACTCCCACCCACATCATACTGGGATCACAGGTCCTTGACACTCCCACCCACATCATACTGGGACGACAGGTCCTTGACACTCCCACCCACATCATACTGGGATCACAGGTCCTTGACACTCCCACCCACATCATACTGGGACGACAGGTCCTTGACACTCCCACCCACATCATACTGGGATCACAGGTCCTTGACGCTCCCACCTACATCATACTGGGACGAAAGGTCCTTGACACTCCCACCCACATCATACTGGGACGACAGGTCCTTGACACTCCCACCCACATCATACTGGGATCACAGGTCCTTGACACTCCAACCCACATCATACTGGGACGACAGGTCCTTGACACTCCCACCCACATCATACTGGGATCACTGGTCCTTGACACTCCCACCAACGTCATACTGGGATCACAGTCCTTGACACTCCCACCCACATCATACTGGGATCACAGGTCCTTGATGCTCCCTCCCACATCATACTGGGACGAGTGTAATGTCATATGTGAGGTGATATCTCAACCTTATAAGCCTTCTACTGGTCTGTTATTTCTTTAGGTCGTTGATAACGTGAGAAATCCCGAAATCACTTAGAATTTTTTTTTTTTTTACATTGATTGTTTTTCACTTTTGTTGTGATATTATCCGCGGGGGACAAGTTCCAAGGTCTTCCGTAGATACCAAAAACCGCGGATAATAGCAAACCCTTTATAATTCATTTTTTGTTTGCATACGTACATGCCTCTGATGTTGGGTTTTGGAGGTGTGTAGTGATGGAGGCTGTAAGCAACGAGGTGATGTGATGGTGATCACATAGGTGGCAGTGTTGCTCGCCCAGAATGGCTGGTAGTGTTGGTAACCCAGTTAGTTAGTTACCATTTTGTCCTAGGCACATGTCGATTAGACACTAGGCCTGTTTTGTGTGTAAGTGTGTGTGTGTGTGTGTGTGTGTGTAGGTGTGTGAAAATTTGTGTGGACTTCCTCCAAGTGAGTCGCCTACCCTGGCAAACTCTGTTGACACCGAGCTCTGAGGTGGGTACCTCAGCCTCACAAGTGGCTTATAGGACAGATTTTCACAAATGATTGATATTGCAAGAAACCTCGCCTGCATGCACGTATAAAGGACTAACTTACTTGGTGTTGCACCTTATATCCTGATCTTCACTTCCCTAAGCTAGCCATAGCCCCTTTTGACTCCCCCTCAGAAACCACGTGCAACCGGGAGCATTAATTCCTGCAATATTCAATCGTAATTAGTGTCCTGCCTGCACCTCAGAAATTCCTATATCCAAGAGGGTATGTATCCCCTAGTATAACTATGCAGACTCAGACACTAGCTTCAGACGGCTCTGAGACACTTACTGGGCATGCTCTCTCTGTTGCACACCGGGCCCACAGTTAAAACTCACCCACGATCTCCCAAGACACTGGCCAGAACCTACGGGAAAAAGTGAAGATCTTGTCTTACTGTATGGGCTGATGGAGGAGGTCATCTACGGTACATCGAGGTGCCTCTACCAGATTTCCCCAGGTCTCAGATGTGAAGACACATGGGGGCGCCGTCTGCTGATCACGGCACGTCTTGTCCAGTTGGTGTCTGTCGTAAGAAGAACGAGCTGGTCTCCCTTCCAGACCCTCGTCTCTTCGTTCAAACTAGGGCTGCCAGTTCTCCCTAGTAAACTTATCCTAGTGTTTGCCTACATTTTCGGCCTATTACTACCTATGTTAAGGTCTTAGGTCTACTTTATCATTATCTACATTTGCCTTAGTAAACCTAATATTAATATACTATCAGTAGAACTACCTACTCCTTCCCTGAAGAGTAAATCTATAAATTAAATAAGCTTACCAACAACCGCCAACCAGAGAATGCTTTGTTTGGGAGGGTTTAAGGGCCGCCCGGCTCAGCCGACCCAACGGCCATGCTGGATCTGAGCTGTAGAACTATTTGGACCAAATAAATTTCCACAAGGTGTGTGTGTGTGTGTGTGTGTAGGTGTGTGTGTGTAGGTGTGTGTGTGTAGGTGTGTGTGTGTGTAGGTGTGTGTGTGTGTAGGTGTGTGTATGTGTAGGTGTGTGTGTGTAGGTGTGTGTAGGTGTGGGTGGTAGTGTGGACGATAGGTGAGTGAGTGGGTGAGTGAGCAGTTGGTGTGGGTAGTAATTAGGGTGGCTAATGGCTACATGACTAGGAGTGTAGATGGCATGTTAGGGTGTGTGGGCCGTGAAAACACGTAAGGTGTGGGCATTGGACACTGAGAGTGGGGCAATGAGGTCTGGAAGCTGTGAGGGAGTGGCAAGGGTGTGTAGGTGAAGATGTGGGAACACTCTGGTTTTAAGCAGTCACATACCCATATCTTTCATAACGTGCACCGGAAACAAATAAATGTTATGTTTATTGTAAGCAAGGAAGTGTGAACAACAGTGTTGTATACAGTGACTGCTCCTCACCCTTGTCGCCGGGCTTGTCCCGTGTGTAGTATTCAATGTCTCTTCCGCACCTCCCATAACCCCCCACCCCGGGCTTCCCCCACCAGACTACCTGCGCCTCTACCTAGATTACCTGGAGGTTACCTGGAGGTTATTCCGGGGATCAACGCCCCCGCGGCCCGGTCCATGACCAGGCCTCCCGATGGATCAGGGCCTGATCAACTAGGCTGTTACTGCTGGCCGCACGCAGTCCGACGTACGAGCCACAGCCCGGCTGATCCGGCACTGACTTTAGGTATCTGTCCAGCTCTCTCTTGAAGGCAGCCAGGGGTTTATTGGCAATTCCCCTAATGCTTGATGGGAGGCTGTTGAACAGTTTTGGGCCCCGGACACTTATGGTGTTTTCTCTTAGTGTACCAATGGCGCCCCTACTTTTTATTGGCGGCATTTTGCATCACCTGCCCAGTCTTTTACTTTCGTAGGGAGTGATTTCTGTGCACAGATTTGGGACCATTCCTTCCAAGATTTTCCAAGTGTAGATTATGATATATCTCTCCCTCCTGCGTTCCAACGAGTACAAGTCAAGTGCTTCCAAGCGTTCCCAGTAGTTAAGGTGCTTGACAGAACTTATACGTGCAGTAAAGGATCTCTGTACACTCTCTAGATCTGCGATTTTACCTGCTTTGTATGGAGATGTTAATGTACAGCAGTATTCCAGCCTAGAGAGAACAAGTGATTTGAAAAGGATCATCATGGGCTTGGCATCTCTCGTTTTGAAAGTTCTCATTATCCATCCTATCATTTTCTTTGCACGTGCGATCGTGGTACTGTTGTGATCCTTGAAAGTGAGATCCTCAGACATTACTACTCCCAGGTCCCTTACATTATTTTTCCGCTCTATTGTATGGCCGGAGTCAGTAGTATACTCTGTTCTAGTTGTTATCTCCTCCAGTTTTCCATAACGGAGTAGTTGGAATTTGTCCTCATTGAACATCATATTGTTTACCGTTGCCCACTGGAAAACTTTGTTTATATCTTCTTGGAGGTTAACCGCATCCTCAGCAGATGACAGCCTCATGCAGATCCTAGTATCATCCGCAAAGGATGATACGGTGCTGTGGTGTATATCTCTGTTTATGTCTGATATGAGGATAAGGAATAAGATGGGGGCGAGTACTGTGCCTTGTGGAACAGAGCTCTTCACTATGGCAGCCTCCGATTTAACTCTGTTGACCACTACTCTTTGTGTTCGATTTGTTAGGAAGTTGAAGATCCATCTCCCCACTTTCCCAGTTATTCCTTTAGCACGTATTTTATGGGCTATTATGCCATGATCGCATTTGTCAAATGCTTTTGCAAAGTCTGTGTATATTACATCTGCATTCTGATTTTCTTCCAGTGCATCCAAGGCCATGTCATACTCCTCCTCACCAATCAATATTCCAGCGACACCCCAACTTTTCCCCTCCCAGCCCCTCAAGCCCCACTAGGCCACCATCCTGGCACCTTCCCATGCCCACTATGTCAGCAATGCTACAAGATGTGCCGGGTTACCAGGAACTTCCACTACAGAGCCAATGCCGTAGAATTCGACCACGAGGCAACTGTCGGGTGTGCCACAGGGAGTGTGCACTCAATCCCTCAAATCTCGACATCAGTGCACACAGTGGATGTCTAAACTTCCAGAAAGTTCGAAGTGGGAGCAACCAATAGCCTCTCCCAGCAGACACAGCTGACTGCTACCGTGACTTCACCTCTAAAGAGGACCTAAAATCTGCAATCAAATTAAGATCCACCAGGACGCTCACACATCCTCACAGCAGCTGGCCCTCAAGCTGCTAGCAAATTCACTGACCTTTGGAAGAAAGTCAGTGATACCCCTGCAAACAACGCATCCTGGCAAACCTACTGCTATTTGCAATAACTGTCTGGGTGTCCCACCAAGGAGGGACAAGTCACTAGCAACAGCTGTTATTAGGCCAATTGTGAAACAAAATTATTTGGAGATTCTGGTAGCGGGTGAGTTATACGTCTTCGGAGGCTTCTTTACTTTATTTGCAAAATCGTGGTGGGTACACAGGCAGTGTGTTATGTCCATGGCCCGGGAGGGCCATGCCCACGAGGGAGAGAGCTAGTAGACTTGTTGACTGCTTCTAGGCCGCTGAGTGAGTGAGCGAGTGGGACCAGCGTCACACTGACTTGGGTAGGTCTAGAGAGGGCAGCACCTTAGTGCCACGAAATATGAACTAAGCTGGCAGACAGCATAGGCTGTCTACACAATAAATACATTCCGTAGAAATGATTATTAATTTCTGATATATGTTCATTGTCTTCTATTTTTCATTGTATTCCAACAGACTGATAATTAATTTTCAGAGTGAAATCAATTATAATTTAAAATTCTTCATATTTTTTTTTATTTGTCATAATTCTTGTGGTCTACTTATTCTATCTTTATCATCTTTTATTCAATATTTATGTATTATATAATTTGTTTTATGTGTTATTTTTATATAATTTCTTATCTGCCACATTTGATTTTTATATTAATGTAATATTACTGATAAGGTAACAAAAGGACCCCAATGGAAATAAGTCACTTTGACTTTTTTGGGTTATCCCAGGATCTCTACACATATACTGCTATGTATGATAAGCTATGTAACTATTTGTGTATACCTGAATAAACTTACTAGTGTGGGCTTGAAGCTGTGGGGAAGTGGTGTGGATGAAAGGTGTGCTTGTCAGTTACCTGTTGTGAGAAAACAGACAGCTTAACTCCATCTTGATGTGAAGAATAATAGTGTACAAAGAAAGAGTTATTTGCAGGTTTTCTGTAAATTTTAAAATTGAAGTCATTATTATTCTTAATAATTAAAACATCTAAAAAAAGGCAACGAGTTATTTTCCTAAAACTCAACAGTAAAGTTTATAGAATGGGCTAAGCTATTTAATTTACCAAGGAAATGGTTTATATCTACATTCTTGGGCATAAGGCACAAAATATCATCAACGTATCTGAACCATTTTGCTCTATTAGGGAGGATTGTGTTAAGCAACCTTGTTTCAAAAAATTCCATGTATAGGTTACTAAGAACAGGTGAAAAGATTTCCCATTGTCATACCAAACTTCTGAGTGTACAACTTATCATTAAATTCAAATTTTGCATCAACAATACAAAGTTTAATAAGTTTAATGATAGTAGGAACTGGCAATGGTAAATCATAATTAACAAGTTCTTCAGATAAGAAACTCAATAAATCATCAACAGGAACTTTCGTAAACAAGGAAATAACATCAAAACTAACCATGACACACGAGACCATGAAGCCCTGATCGGCCGTCACCCTGCCGCAAGTACACCTATGTTCGGTGAGGATCGGGGCGACTAGGCGAAGAGCAACACCAATCCGAATGGCCTGTGGGTCAAGTCAAGTGCCCAGGGAGGATTTGGGAACAGCTAAAAGGAAATCTGAGTGTGGTGCCTTCACTGCTAGGAGATGAGCTTTGTCCTTTCCTGAAGCGTTGGTGAGCATTGTGTTGGCGATTTTTTCCATGATGGGTTTGTCCCAGTGGGACTGTTTGTGCTCTTTGGGAGTAGCTGGTCTGCTGGAGGAGTCTGCAAGGGTGTCCAAGTGCATGGCTGCTTCAGCGAACCCGGGGTCTTGTGCTCCTACTGCATCTCTCAAGCGTTCAGGGACAATCTTCTTGACTAACCTACTGGAAGCCAAACACGACGACTGGGAGGGTTGCCTGATCCTATTGCTGATCTTCTAGTGACAGATTCAGTGCCTTCTTAAAGGATGATCTCAGGAGTGCATCATATTTGTCGAGTGTTGGGTTGTCAAAAGAGGGTGCACACCTCAGGAAGTGAATCTTGGCATAGTAAGACACCTTGTGAGGAGATACAGGGCATCATGATCGCGTATTCTCTCCTCCATTCTCTTCAGGTCATTCAATTTGTCCTTGAGGACTGTGTCGATGGCCTGGTGACCAGTGGTGCTCCAGAGAAGGTACTTTTCATGGAGAGGTAGTAGAGACTTCCAGGAGGATTGTTTGCATAGCATTGATTATTTCCTGGTTCGTTGTGATGATTTCACACTTTGAGGGATTGAGGATGAGTTCCACCAGTTGTAGGTCCTCTAACAGAGACTCTTCAGCACCTTCCAGAGTGCTGTCATCCAGGTACCAGATGTTGAGCTCGCTGCATAAGCTAGAAGTTAGTTCTCTTACTGCCACGCAGAAGGAAGAGAAGTAGAGCGAGTGGATCACCCTCCTGAACACCCTTTGATGAGAGAATTTCATATTCGCCAAACAAAAGAATTCAGTGTTTGCTGAAGCCAGCTGAAATGAAGGGAAAAAGACTAGGGAACCTATTCTGATCGGCCGGCAAGACCACATATCTCTTCACCATATTGAAAGCATTTCTAAAATCAAGTTTGACTACGGCCTTGTCCTCTGGTAGGTCCCTGATATAGGCCCTTGCCGCATGAGCTGCGGCTTCACTGCCTTGAGACCCCAAAAGCCCAGTTGGTGTGACTGGAGTAAACTGACAGCTTCCAGACGAATGTTTCATACTGCTGCGTTGGTAGCAATAAAATTTTCTCTTGCACGTTAAAAGATTATATATATACAGTGGTCCCCCGCTTTTCGTAGTTCCCGGCAATTGTAAAATTCGCTAATCATAGAGGTATTTTCGTATAAACATGGACTCGCTTTTCATAGGTTGACTCACGAGTCGTAGTTCGTCCTGGACGCATACCCACGGCGTGAGCCAGGGCGGCAGCCAGTCTGGCATTATTTACCAGTGAGCGAAGGTCCCCTCATGTGCTCCAGCGAAATATTTCATAATATTCCATTTATTTTAGTGCTTGCAAGTACTAAATAAGCTACCATGGCTCCAAAGAAAGCTCCTAGTGCCAAGCCTGTGGTAAAGAAGGTGAGAAATATGATTGAATTTAAGAAAACCATCATTGAACAATATGAAAGTGGTACAAGTGTGGCTGAACTGTCCAGGATGTATAAGAAACCCTACACAACCTTATGTTCCATAGTGGCCAAGAAAAATGAAATAAAGGATGCTGTTGTTGCAAAGGGAGTAACTATGCTGACAAAAATTAGATCACCAGTACTGGAAGAAGTTGAGAAGTTATTATTGGTGTGGATAAATGAGAAACAATTAGCAGGAGATACTCTTATGACTTCGTTTATTTGTGAAAAGGCTAGGCAGTTGCATGAAGATTTGGTAAAGAAATTGCCTGCAAATAGTGGTGAAGTGAGTGAATTTAAGGCCAGCAAAGGCTGGTTTGAGAGATTTAAGAACCGTACTGGCATACAGTGTGGTAAGGCGTGGTAAGGCTGCCAGTTCGGACCACAAGGCGGCTGAAAAATATGTGCATGAATTCCAGGAGTACATAGAGGCTGAAGGACTGAAACCTGAACAAGTGTTCAATTGTGACGAAACAGGCCTCTTTTGGAAGAAAATGCCAAAGAGGACCTTCATTACACAAGAGGTAAAGGCAATGCCAGGACACAAGCCTATGAAAGACAGGCTGACACTAATGTTCTGTGCTAATGCTAGTGGGGATTTCAAAGTGAAGCCATTACTAGTGTACCATTCTGAAAATCCCAGTGTGTTCAGGAAAAACAATGTTATGAAGAGTAAATTGTGTGTGTTTTGGAAATCTAATGGTAAGGCATGGGTCCTGAGGGAAATTTTCGTCGAGTGGTTCAATGAAGTGTTTGGCCCTAGTGTGAAGGAGTATCTCCTGGAAAAGAAAGTGGATCTCAAGTGCCTGCTAGTAATGGACAATGCACCTGCTCATCCTCCAAACTTGGATGACCTAATTTTCGAGGAGTTTGGGTTCATCACAGTAAAGTTCTTGCCCCTGAATACCACTCCTCTCCTCCAACCCATGGACCAACAGGTTATTGCAAACTTTAAAAAACTCTACACAAAAGCAATGTTTCACAGGTGCTTGACTGTGACCACAGACACTCACTTGACCCTAAGGGAATTTTGGAGAGAACACTTCAGCATCCTCCACTGCATAACCCTTATAGGTATGGCTTGGGAGGCAGTGACTACCAGGACTTCGAACTCTGCCTGGAGAAAATTGTGGCCAGATTGTGTCGACAAGAGGGATTTTGAAGAATTTGGGACTGACGCTAATGAGCCTATGTCTGTTGTAAAATCAATTGTGGCACTGGGGAGTTCCATGGGGTTGGATGTGAGTTTGGAGGATGTGGAAGAATTGGTGGAAGACCACAATGAAGAGCTCACCACTGAGGAGCTGCAAGAGCTTCAGCAGGAAGAGCAACACATTACAGCTCAGAATCTTACTGCAGAGGAGGAGGAAGAGAGATGGAAGAAGGTGCCTTCTTCAGAAATTAAAGAGATTTTTACTATGTGGGGTAAGATGGAAAGCTTTATGGGGAAACATCACCCTAGCAAGGTTGTTGTAAGCCAGGTTGGCAACATGTACAGTGACAAAGTCTTGGGCCATTTTAGGGAAGTGTTAAAGAGACGCCAGAAACAGAGCTCTCTCCACAGTTATTTTGTGAGACAGGACTCCAGTGACTCTCAAGGTGGTCCTAGTGGCATTAAGAAACAGAGAAGAGAAGCAACCCCAGAAAAGCAAATGGTACCTGAGGTGTTGCTGGAAGGGGATTCCCCTTCCAAACTATAAACAATCCACTCTCTCTCCTCCTCCAGTCTCCCATACACTAAGAAGAATCTCTAATAAAGGTAAGTGTTATGCTGTTAATGTTTCATTCATCATTTCCCATTGTATTGCTTATGTACTACATGTATATTTCATGTTAAAATTTTTTTTTGTTTTAATACTTCTGGGTGTCAGGAACGGATTAATTGTATTTACATTATTTCTTATGGGGAAAATTGATTCGTAAATCGTAAATTTCGTTTATAGTAACAGCTCCAGGAACGGATTAATTACGAAAAACGAGGGACCACTGTATATGGGTCTACCTCTAGTGTAAATTGTGGGACCCTACAACCCCATCTATTCATTTTTATATTAATAGGTTTGTTGCGAATAAGAAATTTTATAAAGAACTTCAGAATGTGGTCTGTTACTATTTTCTTCATAGGCAACAAGATTTTGGATCAGAGTTAGTTAAAGATATTTTAGATACAATACTTTATCTTTTGTCTGTACCTAATATTATATCTTAATACTTTATGTACAATAAATTTACAATAATATACATATTTAGTTCAAAATCATGGAAATATCACATTAATAAGGAAGATTAATTTTTCTTCCTGTAATTAAGTCTTCACTAACATTTACCTCTTTGTCTTAACAAGACTGTATAAACTCAAACTACAAAATGTACAAGATTCAACAAGACCTTTGAATCCGGCCGTAAAGGAGGTAGAAAGCAAGAGTTTGTCTGAGAAAACGTATCTTTATAGATTACTGAACTGACCAAGAATATAAATATCAAAACAATCTTCAGAGCAATGAGGAACAAACTGAGTCATCTCTAGAGACTAATTCTCAAACCCATTCAAACTGTACACCCTAAGAGAGAACCAATATACGATCAGTTGTCAAGGCTAGAACAGGGAGCGGACTGACTACCTGCCAGTCTGTTGACCCGTAGTCAGGTTGGATCACCTGATCCAAACGTCAGTCAGCTGGACATAAACAATTGAACAATTTACCTGATGGTTCCGAGACTTATATGCTCTATATACATAAGAAATCCTACCTAAAAATAATAATAATAATAATAGTGATAATACCATGGTATTTTTTATATATTAACAGATAATAATATAACACCGAAAGTCTCTGTTTTAGCTATAAACGGGGACTTTCGCGCTATAATATTAAGTGATGATCATATTTTCTTTCAATAGTTAAATATCACAGGATGACCAATCTCCAAGATATAACAAGGTTAGAAAAGATTTATGAGAAACATTCCTGGTATAAAGATGACATATACATGATGTCTGAGGTATACTTTTCAAGTACAAATTGCTACATGTTTATCACATATTACAGGGCAAAAATCTCATCCAGCTCCTCAGAGCTGCAGCGCATGCCCAAGATTCATCAGGCATTACCTCTCTGAACTGCAGCGTTGAGTCGCTGGAATAGAAAACTACGTGCACTGGGATCCCTAGTTACCCTGATTAGTCTTTTGCTTAGTTTCTTAAAGAACTTAGACGTTCTCTTTCCTCATGGGCCAAGGGTGTCCGAGCCTGCGAGAACAAACATATAATGATGGGCAAATTCACCATATTTTCTAGAATTTTTTGAACTTCTTGAAACTGGCAGCCGACCCTCCTTCCTCCCTGGTGTACTAGAGATAGGTATCAGCCAATGTGGATGCACATGTGTAGTCCCATACCACCTGCTTGTCGCCTGTCCAGACTTGAAGGGTAATACCATATGGATGCTTTTGGTTATCATCAGATCTGCATAACTGGGGTAGCTCCCTTACTGCTGGGCATCTGGCTGTTGTGAGGCTCCTTTTGAAAATGCTATTAACCTCTTCATGCCTTGCAATCTTTCCTGTGGATCTACAGCACACAAGACTGTTGTACCCAAATCGGCCTGCTAATTAACTGTCATAAATACACCTGTGTTTCGTGGGAATAGGTGCAGCAAGTCGAAGGGCAACACCAATGCGAATGGTGTGTGGGTCGAGGAGTGTGTCAAGGCTGGAGTTGGAAAACATTCAACAAAAAGTCCCCTGAATGAGGAGCTCTCACTGCAAGGAGGCTGTCTCTATCTTTCCCCAACACACTCTGAAATAATTTTGAGGTTATATTCCACACTACTGAGCTATATTCTACACTTCTGAGCTATATTCTACACTACTGGGCGTGCAGATCTAGTTTCAGAGCCTGTTAGATTATCCCAGATCATGGCTCCGTCAACGAACTTTTGGTCATGGACTCCAACCTTGTCCCTACGATGTTCAGGGAGAATCGCTGCTACAAGTTAACTGGATGCCACACATAAGGACAGGAAAGCAGGTAGCACCATTAAAGCATGGCGCAAACTACTCTTGTTTTGCAATATCTGTCTTGCAGTTCCTGAAACACGAGGTAAACTGCTGACCACATCAGTCATCAAGGCAGTGCGCAACTACCCAAGAACGGATGATTGTGTCCCTCTGCCCCATCATCGCAGGAATCACAGAGGTAGACCCAAGAAAAAATCCACTGAAAACGAGAAAATCTGCGCACAGGTTAGCAAAAAAATCGAAGAGGGTAACACAGTGGGAGCAATCAGAATAATTGCAAGTGACGACACTGTAGCTCCCAAAGATTAGACCACAGCCCAAGTACTACGAGACAAACATCCTACCAGGAACACTATAGCTATCAACAACAACCTTGAGGAAGACCCCATCACTGAACAATTAATTTTGCCAGAATCAGAAGTCTATAAGGCGATTGTGTAACCTTATAGGTTACACAATCGCCTTATAGAGGTTACACTGGAATTCGACCTCAGCACCTCAGAGAGATGGTAAATCCAGTACTAGGTGCATCTGCATCAATTCTTCTCACCGAGTTAACAACTTTCGTCAACAACTGCCTGGCTGGGCGAATCTCAGAAGAAATTAAATCTTTCATTTTTTGGAGCCTCACTATGTGCTTTGAAGAAGAATGATGGGGGAATCAGACCCACTGCTGTTGTAACACTCTTCGCCGTCTCGTTGCCAAAGCAGAAGTAAGAAACATTCGACTAGAAGCTGCCAGCTTACTCCAGCCACACCAACTAGGATTTGGGGTATCTCAAGGCAGTGAAGCCTAAGCTCATGTGGCAAGGGCCTACATCAGGGACCTACCAGAAGACAAGGCCATAGTCAAACATGATGTTAGAAATGCCTTTAATATGGTGAAGAGAGTTGCTGTCTTGCAAGCTGTTCGGGATTGGTTCCCGAGTCTTTTTCCCTTCATTTCAGCCGGCTACAGCAAACCCTCAATTCTTTTGTTTGGAGAACATGAAATTCAATCATCAGAGGGTGTTCAGCAGGGTGACCCACTCGCTCCACTTCTCTTCTGCTTGGCAGTAAGAGAACTAACTTCCAGCCTATGCAATGAGCTCAATATCTGGTACCTGGATGATGGCACTCTGGCAGGTACTGAAGAGTCCCTGGTGGGGGACCTACAACTGGTGAAAACACAGGAAGAAGACTTGCTACTCATCCTTAATCCCTCCAAGTGTGAAATCACAGCGAACCAGGAAATAATCAATGCTGTGCGAAGAATCCTCCCAGAAGTCTCTACTACCACTCCGTCCAACAGTACCCTCTTGGGAGCACCGCTGGGTCACCAGGTCATCGACACTGTCCTCAGGGACAAATTGAATGACCTGATGAGAATGGAGGAGAGAATAAGCGATCTTGATGCCCATGATGCTCTGTATCTCCTCACAAGATGTCTTACTATGCCAAGACTCACTTACTTCCTGAGGTGTGCACCCTCTTTTGACAACCCAGCACTGGATGAATATGACGCACACCTGAGATCAACTTTAAAGAAGGCACTGAGCCTGTCAATAGAGGATCAGCAATGGGATCAGGCAACCCTCCCAGTGCGACTGGGAGGTATAGGGGTGCGCAAAGCAATGCATGTTGCTTTACCTGCTTTTCTGTCTTCGTGTTTGGCTTCCAGTGCATTAGTCAAGAAGATAGTTCCCGAACGCTTGAGAGACGTGGTAGGAGCTCAAGGCCCCAGGTTTACTGAAGCAGCGATTCGGTGGGACACCCTTACAGACTCCTCCAGTAGACCAGCTCCTCGCAAAGAGCACAAACAGTCCCATTGGGACAAACCCATCATGGAAAAAATCGCCAACACAATGCTCTCCAACGCTTCAGGAAAGGACAAAGCTCGTCGGTTGGCAGTGAAGGCACCACACTGAGGAGATTTCCTGTTAGCTGTTCCCAATTCCTCCCTGGGCACCCGTCTCGACCCACAGGCCATTCGGATTGGTGTTGCTCTTCGCCTAGCCGCCCCCATCCTCACAGAACATAGGTGTATTTGCGGCAGGGCAACAGCTGATCAATTCGGACTTCATGGTCTCATGTGTCACACAGCAGAAGGGAAATATGCCAGATATGAGGAGGTCAATGACATCATAAAGAGAAGCCTCGCTACAGCCCGTTGCCCAGCTCAACTGGAACTCCAGTTACAGAGGTCTGATGGAAGTCAAAAGCGTCCTGATGCAGCCACTATGCTACCCTGGAAAGATGGAAAGCAGATTGCCTGGGACTACACCTGTGCCTCCACATTGGCAGACACCTACTTGCCATACTCTGTAGTGGAAGGGAGTGGAGCTGACAGCCACAGGGAGACTCGGAAGATCCGAAAATATGAAGACCTTTCTCTTGCTATAACTTCATTCCAATAGGGTCGGAGACCCTTGGAGCATGGGGCAAGTGTGCTCTAAAGTTCCTCAAAGAGCTGGGTGAAAAGCTCATCATAGAAACCAAGGACCACAGGGCGACCAGCTACCTCTTTCAGAGACTCAGTGAGGAAATGCCTGCAGCATTCTGGGCACGCGGCCCACCGCAGGGGAGCTGGACGAAGTATTCGAGATGTAGCTCTGAGTTACATATGTTGTTTTACTTTCCATTGTATTTTTGTGAATGTTTGGCCAATGTATTTTGTCTTTAAATAAAACATACTTGAAATATAGGGGGTGGCAGGAGAAAATTCTCTAACAGCTTCAGGGAGAACCTTGAGTTTTCCCTGAAGCAAGTTTATTATTTTCTCTGAGGATGAGGGTCCCTAGGACAGTTCTAGAGGTGGTACCTCCTTATATATATATATATATATATATATATATATATATAAAAACACTGATCTCTGGCTGAAGGAGACTCGAACCTACGAACCTTAGGACAAGGTACGCAGTGCTTTACCAATCTACCCACACTGGACAATACCTTGGCGTGTAGCTTGCACTACACGTTTTCATCCAAGACAGCCAGCTTTCAGGGAGAAGGCTTACAGCTTTTTATCTCATCCCCTGCATGCATCAGCCTTACTAGAGATTTGAACAATGCAAGGAATTCCCGAGAGCAGGCGAAATATACACAAACACTGATCTCTGGCTGAAGGAGACTCGAACCTACGAACCTACGAAGCTGTAAGCCTTCTCCCTGAAAGCTGGCTGCCTTGGATCAAAACGTGCAGCGCAAGCTACACGCCAAGGTATTGTCCAGTGTGGGTAGATTGGTAAAGCACTGCGTACCTTGTCCTAAGGTTCGTAGGTTCGAGTCTCCTTCAGCCAGAGATCAGTGTTTGTGTATATTTCGCCTGCTCTCGCGAATTCCTTGCATATATTTAAGGTACCACCTCTGGAACTGTCCTGGGGACCCTCATCTTCAGAGAAGTGAATAAACTTGCTTCAGGGAAAACTCAAGGTTCTCCCTGAAGCTGTTTGAAAATTTTCTCATATCACCCTCTCTAAATTATATATATGCTTTATTTAAATACAAAACACATTGACAAAAATACAATACAATAGGTAGTAAAACAACATAGGTAACTCAGAGCTACATCTCAAATGCTTCTTCCAGCTCCCCGGCGGTGTGTCGCATGCCCAGAATGCTGCAGCCATTTCCCCTGTGGATCGCGACACTGAGTCTCTGAAAGAGGAAGCTGGTCGCCCTGTGGTCCTTGATTTCTATGATGAGTTTTTCACCCAGCTCTTTGAGAAACTTTAGAGCACACTTGCACCATGTTCCAACGGTCTTTGCCCCTATTGGGATGAAGTTATAGCAAGGGGGAAGGTCTTCATATTTGCGGGTCTTCTGGGTCTCCCTGTGGCTGGCAGCTCCACCCCTTTCAGCTATGGAGTATGGCAAGTAGGTGTCTGCCAATGTGGCAGCACAGGTGTAGTCCCAGACAATCTGCTTTCCATCCTTCCAGGGTAGCATAGTGGCTCCATCAGGACGCTTTGGCTTCCATCAGACCTCTGCACTTGTGGGTTCCTGTTCAGCCGGGCAACGGTCTGTGGTGAAGCTTCTTTTTATGATGTCGTTTACCTCCTTATGTCTGGCATACTTTCCTTCTGATGTGAGACACACGAGACCATGAAGTCCGAATTGATCAGCCATCGCCCTGCCGCAAATACAACTATGTTCGGTAAGGATGTGGGCGGTTAGGAGAAGAGTATTATTATTATTATTATAATAAAAAAAGAAGCGCTAAGCCACAAGGACTATACAGTGCTGCAGGGCAGGAAGGAAGCGAGGGCATCAGGTGGCAAAAGGGAGATGGATGAGTAATAGGTTACGGATAACAGCGGGGTAGTGGATGGTGAAAGGGTAAAGGGCAGCAAGAGACTGAACTAGAAAGGGCTGAGGGGAGTGCGAAAAGTATCATCAGAGTTTGTGGAGTAAATCAGTCGTTGTCAAGAAGTCAATGAGAGAGTCAGGATTAAAGGAGGGTCCATCAGCAAGAAGGGAAGGTAAAGAGAGAGTAGTAGAACGAAGACGACGTTGGAGGTAAATTCTGCGTGCTCGTTGATAGAGAGGGCAGTCTAACAGAATGTGGCTAATCGATACTGGAACTTGACACTGTTCACAGAGAGGAACAGGGTGCCTCTCCATGAGATACCCATGAGTAAGACGAGTGTGGCCAATGCGAAGGCGGGAGAGAGTGGTCTCCCAACCTCAGCACTGATGACAAGAAGACGGCCAGTAACCTGTGCTCGGTTTAATAGAATGAAGTTTGTTACCGAGCAGAGTTGACCAACGTTGTTGCCAACGGGTGCGAAGGTGGGTAGCTATTGCAGCAAAATAGTCCAGAAATGGAACACCTCGATAGGAAATTGGTAGGTCATGCACTGCTGACCGCGCAGCAGTGTCTGCCTGTTCATTGCCCTGTACATCGACATGACCAGGGACCCAACAAAAAACAATATCTTTATGTTTGGTAGAGATACGGCGTAGCCAAAGTTGGATACGGAGAACTAGGGGATGAGATGTATCAAATTTTCGTATAGCCTGTAGAGCACTAAGGGAGTCTGAGACTACTACAAATGATGACACAGGCATTGATGCGATACGAATAAGTGCTGCAAGAATGGCATACAGTTCAGCAGTAAAAATGCTAGCTGAAGATAGTAAATGCCCCCGCACGACGCTGTCCGGAAACACTGCTGCGAATCCGACGCCGTCTGAAGACTTAGAGCCATCTGTGTACACAGCGGTGGCATGAGAATGGGAGTGGAAGTGATCAAGAAAAAGAGACGGGAAGCCACCGTAGGCAGTTGAGCTTTCGAGCAAGGGAGTGAGAAAGAACAGACCCGAACAGCTGGAACTTCCCAGGGGGGTAGGGAAAAGTGAGATGCTACATGAACATATAAAGGTGGTAACTGAAGGGAAGACAAGAGTGAATGTAGGCGAAGAGAAAAGGGACGGAGCAAACAGGGGCGGCGAACGAATAAAGAATGTCTACTAATATCGGTGACCATTCTATAAATGGAAGGATTGTGTAGATTGTGAGAGCGTACATAGTAGCGAAGGCAATGGGCATCACGGCGATCAGACAAGGATGGAACATTTGCTTCTGTATAGAGGCTTTCAACAGGGGAAGAGCGAAAAGCACCAAGGCACAAACGTAAGCCTTGGTGATGGATAGAGTTAAGGCTAGAGAGAGTAGCAGGAGAGGCCGTGGAATAAATCTGGTCACCATAATCGAGTTTCGATAAAACGAGGGCTGAATGTAGGCGAAGCAGAGTTCGACGATCGGCTCCCCATGAAAGATGAGCAAGGGTTTTAAGAAGGTTTAGCCGGCTGTGACAAGTTGCCTTCAGAGAGGTAATGTGAGGTTTCCAGGATAACCGACGGTCAAAGAGAAGGCCTAGAAACCTGACAGTATCACGTTCGGGGATACGGGAGCCATAGAGATACAAAGGATGATCGGAGATAACTGAGCGTCTAGTGAAAGTAATTTGGTGAGTTTTGGTACTTGAAAATTTAAACCCATGCGTGGTGGCCCAAGTGGAAACACGGTCGACCGCATGCTGGAGAGAAACTGCAATAAGGTGACAGTCAGCGCCTGCACAAGCAATAGCGAAGTCATCAACATAGAGTGATGACCAAATATTGGGTGGAAGAACAGAGGCCAAATCATTTATAGCAAGGAGAAACAGTGTTGTGCTTAGAACACATCCCTGAGGGACACCTTCAGCTTGGACGAAGTCCGGGGAAAGAACATTATTGACTCGAACACGGAAATGTCTGTCAGTTAAAAAGTTCATAAGGAAGGATGGTAGATTGCCTCGGAGGCCTAAGGAATGGGCCTGGGCCAAAATATTATACCTCCAAGTTGTGTCATACGCCTTCTCAAGGTCAAAAAATATGGCAATAACTGAGTGATTATTCGCAAAGGCATTACGAACATACGTATCCAAGCGTAGTAAGGGGTCTATGGTAGAACGACCCTTACGAAAGCCATATTGACTAGCGGAGAGACTGTTGTGAGTCTCTAAATACCACATTAAACGTCGATTTACGAGGCGTTCCATCACTTTGCAAACTGCACTAGTAAGAGCGATGGGGCGATAGTGGGAGGCATCATGTCCTGTAGTACCCGGTTTGCAGAAAGGGAGAACAGTGGCAGATTTCCACAGCTGGGGAAGAACTCCTTGTGCCCAAATAAGATTGAAGAGGTGTAAGAGGACTACAAGGGCTGACCGATGTAAATGTTGTAACATACGAATATGAATGTCGTCAGGCCCAGCTGCCGATGATCGGCAAGCTGAGAGCGTTGCCTCCAGTTCTTGAAGTGTAAAAGGCACATTATACTGTTCTTCTCTGAGAGTAGAAAAGTCCAAGGGTACTAACTCTCTGGCAGACTTTGAGGAAAGAAACGAGGGGCATAGATGGAGCCCTCGGGAAATACGGACCAGATGTGTGCCAAGTTCAATGGCAACGTCGAGAGGGTTTGCTACATCAACACCAGCGACCCGTAGAACAGGAGCCGGGTCAGGAGAGTATTTACCACTCAATTTCCTCACTTTTTTCCAGACTGCACTCATAGAAGAAGCAGAGGTGATGGTGGAAACATAGTCTCGCCAACAAGTGCGTTTAGCTTCACGGATGACACGGCGAGCGATCGCACACTTCTGCTTAAAATCAAGAAGTCTCTCAGCGGTTCTATTGTACCGGTACCTGCCCCATGCAGCACGTTTCAAACGTACTGCACGAGCACAAGCAGGAGACCACCAAGGCACGCACTTCTGAGAATGCCTGCCTGAGGTTTGGGGTATAGAATGAGAAGCTGCGGTATAAACTGATGTCGAGAAGATGTGTAGGAGCTCATCAATGGAGGATGAAGAAGGAACCTCACTAAAAGCAGTGAGGTGTGAGTAAAGATCCCAATTTGCCCGATCAAATTGCCAGCGAGGGCTACGGAAAGGTGGTGAATAGGAAGGAGAAATAAGAATGATCGGAAAATGATCGCTGTCATGTAAGTCTGGTAGAACAGACCAGGTGAAGTCTAGTGCAGTGGAGGAAGAGCAGACTGATAGATCGATGCAAGAGAGAGTATGAGTACGAGGATCAAAATGGGTGGGAGTACCCGTATTTAAAACATGGAGGGGGTGAGAGGCGAGAAAAGCCTCCAACTCAATGCCACGTGAGTCACAATGAGACCCCCCCCCCAGAGGAAATGGTGGGAATTAAAATCACCAAGTAACAGAAGTGGTGGTGGTAAGGATGAAACAAGAAAGGCAAAGTCTGGGATAGAAAATGCTCGAGAAGGAGAGAGATATAAAGAACATATTGTAAACCACTTATTCAAGTGGATACGGGCTGCAGTGTAATGCAGCGAGGTATGGACAAATAGTTGACAGTACTGAATATCATTGCGTAGAAGAAGGGCACTTTCATTAAAGGTCCCATCTGAGAAAGGATCCGAAGAATACAATAAATTATAGCCTGAGATAGGTTGGAAAACAGCCAAGTGTAATTTTGGTTCTTGTAAGCAAGCACCAACAGGGGAAAACCTGGAAAGCAACATCTGAAGCTCACCCCGATTACCCCTGAGGCCGCGGATATTCCACTGTAAATAGGCCATGATTGGCGATGAAGAAAATATCAGGAATCTGTAGGTAAAGGCACCTACAGACTAGAGGGGTTAGAAAAGTCAACGTGTGGTGGCATTGGAAGACGTTCAAGTAGCGAAGGAACGGAGCGTTGCGAAGAATGGGGTTGTGAAGATGGAGGAGAGGGAAGAGAAGGAACAGGAAGTGAATCAGTGTCCATTGAAGGTTTAGTCTCTGCAATATATTCTGAAATGGCTTCAAGTGTTTCTGAATTCAAAGATGTATGGGAGACCATATTGGAGATAGAAGGAGGAGGGTGAGTAAAGATTGAGACAGTAATGGACTGTACCAAAGTAGAGGGGGAGGGAAGAGTGTAAGGGACTGGAGATGAAGTGTAGGGGGGGACAGAAGAGGCAGAAACCTGGGAGGTGGCAGAAGAGGGAGAAACTTGGGAGGGGACTGGGGTGGAAGGCATAGTACGAGGAGGAGGGTGAATCTCCACACTTGTAATTGAGCCAGAGAGAGGGGAAGAACTAGGTACAGAGACTGGAAAGGTAAAGTGTGGAGGTGGAAGAAGGGAAGGAAGGGGCAAAGAAGATTTGAGCAATGTGGATTTTTTGGACTTCTGAGTAGAGGGGCGATTGTTATTAGGTGTCGTACGAGGTCTTGTCGATACTGGGACTTGTGAGGAAGGACGCAAAGATGTGAGAACAGACTGAGTTGTAGTCGGGACGTCAGAGCCAAGGACAGCAAAAGGATTAGATGCCGTAGTGGCTATGGGAGGGGTAACAACAGAGGAGGCTGCAGAAGATGGGACCCCAGAAGTGGGGGGATGTTTGGAAACACGAGAATAAGAAACACGGGGTAGTCTCCCTTGGAGGCGGAGATGAGTAACTGCCATAGCATAAGGGAGACCTTCTGCCTCTTTGAGGCAACGGATTTCACGTTCATTTAAGTAGACCTGGCAACGGCGGGAGTACAAAGGGTGAGCTTCATTACGATTAAGGCAAGATGGAGATTGACTGCAAGATGTATTAGAATGGTCATCGGCACCACAGACTGGGCATTCGGCCATAGATCTGCAATATTTCGCTGGGTGACCAAAACGCCAGCAATTTCTACATTGTTGCGGTGTAGGTATCACCTTTCGAACTTGTAACCGATGTCCCGTGACATATACAGAGGACGGGAGTTCTCGGCTGTCAAAAGTTAAACGAGCCACATTGCAAGGGTAACGTCTCCGCCCCCGGGCAGGAAGGACATAAGTGTCTACTTTGAGGATTGGGAGATCCTGGAGTTCCAGCTGTTCAAAAATGTCATTGCCACATGACTGGAAATTCTGTTGGACTATGGTATGGGGCAGAATGACAGTACCACTACAAGAATTGAGAGAAAGATGTTTTTCAATAGTGATAGGAGTAGTATCGATATTCGAAAGGAGAGAAAGATCATGAGCTTGGGTAGCATTCTGGACAGTGACGATGCGCGTACCGCTCTTGAGAGCATGAAATGAAATATCTCTGCCAACATGACGCAGGAGCGCTTTGCCAATACTATGGTCAGAAAGGTAGGCAGAAGAAGAAGTCGGTCTTAAAGTAAAGAATTTAGTCCATTGTGTGGTTCGAAACTGAGCGTGGAGAGGGAGTGCTTGACGCGTCGGTCTTTTCCGAGTAGAATGGGAAGGTAACGAAGGAGCATCATCAGGAGATTGACGTTGGCGTTTAGGAGTAGGACTGGAGATGGTCCAGCGTGAAATGGGTGGGCGATTCGAAAATTGCCGTACCGTAGACGGAGAAGCCGGAAGCATAGTCAAAGGAGAGCGGAGTTCAGACAAATCAAAGGAGTCAGTCGAAGCCCCGGTACCTGAAGCGGGTGAGGAAACAGCACCAGCAAGAGGTACAGGGGCATCAGGAGTGTCTGAAGAGTGGTCTAAACACAAGGCAGGGTCAGAATGGGGTGCGGTATCAAGAAGGGGCCCGGGGGTAGTGGGTTCATGGACTAGGGCTGCCATGGTTAGGTTACTCCTTTGCTTTTTGTTTTTAAGAAAAAAAAAGAAAGAAGAAAAGAAAATAAAAATAAAAAAAAAGAATAAAAAAAGGGGGGAGCGGGGAGGAATAGTTCCCAGGAGGAATGAAAGGGCCGGAAATCTCCCTCCGCGCCCAAGAGGACCTCAACACCGCTAGTAGTGCAGATGCAGCATGGAACCCGTGCCATACCCTACCCTTCATGCCAGTAAACCAGCAATCCAGGATAGCAACCTCACATCTGCCGAGCTACCTCGGTGGACAAAAGAGAGGGCGGCCGGATATCCACCACAAAGCATACCTCCTTCGGCCACCACCCCCGGAATCCGAAAGGTGGCTTCCAGAGATACACCCGTCGCCCGAAAGACACCCAAAGCTACTCCGGGATACCGGAGAGGGATCGGGACATCCCCAGGCAATCCAGATTCCACGGCAAACTACGCCACCGCCAAGAACCTCAACGGAATGGGATGGACCCCGGTGTCCTTTCCCCTACCTAGGAACTAGCACGCCTGTGGGAGAAATCCCAAAGGCCAAAAAGAGGAAGGGCAAAAGGGAGGGGTGAGGAGGAGGAGGAGGAATGGAAAAAGGGGAGGATGGGGAGGATGGGATAGGGGAGGGGAGAATGGGGGGTAATTAGGTTCGGTCTGAGGAAGAAGACCGACAGGGCTAATTCCTCAGACCAAGAGCCTCTTCACCACGCCAAGGAGCCCCCCTTGAAGAGGTAGGAGAAGAGTAGCACCAATCCGAATGGCCTGTGGGTCGAGTCAAGTGCCCAGGGAGGAACTGGGAACAGCTAAAAGGAAATCTCCTGAGTGTGGTGCCTTCACTGCCAGGAGATGAGCTTTGTCGTTTTGTGAAGCATTGATGAGTATTGTGTTGGCGATTTTTTCCATGATGAGTGAGACTGTTTGTGGTCTTTGGGAGGAGCTGGTCTACTGGGGGAGTCTGCAAGGGTGTCCCACCACATCGCTGCTTCAGTGAACCTTGAGCCCCTACCATGTCTCTCAAGCGTTTGGGAACCTACCAATTGTACTGGGAGGGTTGCCTGATCGGATTGCTGATCCTCTAACGACAGGTTCAGTGCCTTCTTAAAGATGATCTCAGGAGTGCGTCATATTCGTCGAGTGTTGGGTTGTCAAAAGAGGTGCATAGTAAGGCACCTTGAAAGAAGATACAGAGCATCATGGGCATTAAGATCGTTTATTCTCTCCTCCATTCTCTTCAGGTCATTCAATTTGTCCTTGAGGACAGTGTTGATGGCCTGATGACCCACCGGTGCTTCCAAGAGATACTGTTGGATGGAGTGGTAGTAGAGACTTCTGGGAGGATTGTTCGCACGGCATTGATTATTTCCTGGTGTGTTGTGATGATTTAGGTTGCAGGTTCTCTAACAGGGACTCTTTAGTGCCAGCCAGAGTGCCATTATCCAGGTACCAGATGTTGAGCTGGCTGCATAAGCTGGTAGTTCTCTTACTGCCAAACAGAAGGAAGAGAAGTGGAGCGAGTGGGTCACCTTGCCGAAAACCTTCTGATGAAAGAATTTCATGTTCTCCAAGCAAAAGAATTGAGGGTTTGCTGTATCCGGCTGAAATGAAGGGGAAAAGACTGGGGAACCGATTCCAAATAGCCGGCAAGACTACATCTCTCGTTACAATATTAAAGGCATTTCTATAATCAAGTTTGACTACAGCCTTGTCTTCTGGTAGGTCCCTGATGTAGGTCCTCGCCGCATGAGCTGCGGCTTCACTGCCTTGAGAGACCGCAAATCCTAGTTGGTGTGGCTGGAGTAAACTGGCAGCTTCTAGGCGAATGTTTCTTACTGCTGCTTTGGCAACGAGACGGCGAAGAGTGTTACCAACAACAATGGGTCTGATTCCCCCATCATTTTCTTCAAAACACATAATGAGGCTCAAAAAAGAAAGGTTTAATTTCTTCTGAGATTCGCCCAGCCAGGCAGTTTTTGACGAAAGTTGTTAACTCGGTGAGAAAAATTGATGAAGATGCGCTGAGTACTGGATTTACTATCTCTTTGAGGTGTGGTCGAATTCCAGTGTAACCTCCTGCAGATCCTGCTGGAGGTTACACAATCGCCTTATAGTCTTCTGATTCTGGCAGAATTTATTGTTCAGTGATGGGGTCTCCCTCAGGGTTGTTGTTGATGGCTATAGTGTCCCTTGATGGATACTTGTCTCGTAGTAATGGAAATATAAACACAAGATTTTAGCTACCCAAGATTTTAGACTCTATAACCCCACTCGGCAGATCATCGGATGCTGTATTCTCCACCTGACCTCAACATTCTGAACCTGACTATAAATACTCACGTACCTTCCACACCAGGTAGATCTGTCTGTCACTTGAAAAAGCCCACTGTGTGGGCGAAACGTTGTCAATAAAGGATCACATTAAACTGCATATGTGTTTATATTTCCATTGTGTCGGTATTTTATACCATTTATTTCCATTGTCTCGTAGTACCTGGGCTGTGGTCTCATTTTTGGGAGTTACTGTGTCGTCACTTGTAATTATTCTGATTGCTCCCACTGTGTTACCCTTTTCGATTTTTTTGCTAACCTTTGCACAGATTTTCTCGTTTTCAGTGAAATTTTTCTTGGGTCTACCTCTGTGATTCCTGCGACGATGGGGCAGAGAGACACAATTATCCGTTCTTGGGTAGTTGCGAACTGCCTTGATGACTGATGTGGTTAGCAGTTTGCCTCGTCCTTCAGGAACTGCAAACTGCCGAACGGGAATAGGTTGCGCCATGCTTTAATGGTGCCTCGGGCTTCTAAGTTGGTGGAACCTCCAACAAGTGATCGATGCAGTGAAATCAAAACTGCCAGGAGCATCGCCCCCACAAATAGCGTTTTGCTTGGAGCACCGACGGCCAGAGTATTGCAAATAAAGAGAGGAGAGCTTAGAATATACCAGGAGAGGATAGGCCAGAATATACCAAGATAAGAAAAGAGAGGTCAGAATATACCAAGATAAGAAAAGAGAGGTCAGAATATACCATATAATTCATTACCTTGTTATGAGTAACTCACTGTTAGCTACTTGCTCCTCTTATACAGTTAATTGTTGTTACTGTTATTGTGTAGTTAATGATGACTTTGGAGACGTTGGTATCACATAACACTGGACAATCCTGGCACCACCACCATCACTGCCACTCACTCGTCTCCAGCCACAACCTAGACTGGATGAGTGAGACCACAGGTACCCCCAGAGAGCTCTCAAGGCACCAGTGTAATGATTATCACTTACATTGTTGAAGTAGTTTTTTATTTTATTTAAAACTTATATATATATATATATATATATATATATATATATATATATATATATATATATATATATATATATATATATATATATATATATATTAATACATATATATTTACGTCAAACATACATAAAACATGACTATATAATTGCTAACATGTGCTGAAACTCCACCACCATTCCAACAGATAACTGAAACACATACACAATAACACTAAATACAATACTAACACAGTCACCCCTCACAGCACAAAATAATGTGAGGTCTATGCATATTCTTACAACTTTATAAACATTAGACATGCATATTACATTTAATTGAACAATAGAGAGGAACGTATAAGAATACATTTGCATTTTCCTAGTTTACGAACAAATAAGCAATACTAGCATCACTATGCAACCTCAACACTTGTGCAATCTTCACGCAACACAAACATATACACTTCTACAATACACAAAGTGATACATAACCCTTCTCATCCTCATATCTGACATAGAGAAGGATGTCAGCCACAGCACCGTGTCTTCCTTTGCAGATGACACCCGAATCTGCATGACAGTGTCTTCCATTGCAGACACTGCAAGGCTCCAGGCGGACATCAACCAAATCTTTCAGTGGGCTGCAGAAAACAATATGAAGTTCATCGATGAGAAATTTCAATTACTCCGATATGGTAAGCACGAGGAAATTAAAACTTCATCAGAGTACAAAACTAATTCTGGCCAAAAAATAGAGCGAAACACCAACGTCAAAGACCTGGGAGTGATCATGTCAGAGGATCTCACCTTCAAGGACCATAACATCGTATCAATCGCAGCTGCTAGAAAAACGACAGGATGGATAATGAGAACCTTCAAAACTAGGGAGGCCAAGCCCATGATGACACTCTTCAGGTCACTTGTTCTATCTAGGCTGGAATATTGCTGCACACTAACAGCACCTTTCAAGGCAGGTGAAATTGCTGACCTAGAAAATATACAGAGAACCTTCACGGCGCGCATAACGGAGATAAAA
Source organism: Cherax quadricarinatus (assembly GCF_038502225.1). Lineage (NCBI taxonomy): Eukaryota > Metazoa > Arthropoda > Malacostraca > Decapoda > Parastacidae > Cherax > Cherax quadricarinatus. Next base: position 13,733,450 of record NC_091379.1, read on the forward strand.
CACCTCAATTACTGGGAGTACTTGAAGTTCCTGAACCTGTATTCCCTGGAACGCAGGCGGGAGAGATACATGATTACGTACACCTGGAAAATCCTAGAGGGACTAGTACCGAACTTGCACACGAAAATCACTCACAACGAAAGCAAAAGACTTGGCAGACGATACAACATCCCCCCAATGAAAAGCAGGGGTGTCACTAGCACGTTAAGAGACCATACAATAAGTATCAGGGGCCCGAGACTGTTCAACTGCCTCCCAGCATACATAAGGGGGATTACCAACAGACCCCTGGCTGTCTTCAAGCTGGCACTGGACAAGCACCTAAAGTCGGTACCTGACCAGCCGGGCTGTGGCTCGTACGTTGGTTTGCGTGCAGCCAGCAGTAACAGCCTGGTTGACAGGCTCTGATCCACCAGGAGGCCTGGTCACAGACCGGGCCGCGGGGGCGTTGACCCCCGGAACTCTCTCCAGGTAAACTCCATGTAGCCTCAGAGGTGCACACAAATATAAGAAAATAGGTAGTGAAACCTAACCCTTATACAAATCCAATTGTTACTTTAAAATAAACATGGAGTATTTCCATACAAATATGAATACTGATACATATATACACATATACATATCTTTATTTCTCTTAGTTCTTTTTAGTTTAATATGTTTATTATGCACCCCATACCCATCCTGTGGGCGGTAGCCAAAAGATTACAGAGGTACATAATTGGTCCAGGGACTGGACTCCAAAGTTTTGATAGCTGAGCAAGTTACAAAGGTAATGAACTAGATCTGATCATAATCATGACCAAGTTACAAAGGTAATGAGCTCCAGGTAGAGCTGGTCACACTCATGAATAATTGCAAAGGTAATGAATCAAACACATTAATCATGATAATTTACAAAGGTAATGAGCTCCAGGTAGAGCTGGTCACAATCATGATAAGTTTCAAAGGTAATGAATGATAAACACATTATGACATGATTACAATCATAGACAAATTACAGAGTAATGAGCAGTTAACAAACAGCGGCAGCGGCAGCAGCGACCTCCGAGCTCCGTACTTTTCTCCAACTATCAGAGCTACCAATGCTCCTATGATGACCTAGTTACATGCAAAACTGCACTACCCAACGTAGCACCCAGAATGACCAAAGATTACCAACAGTGAAACCTACAAATCGAACATAATAGAGATCAAAGGAAGACTGCTCACAAACCGAAAGCAACACCCCGCTGCCAGCCGAACAACGTAACCCTAAACTTTGTATAACTACAACTTCTTCTTAACTACAACAATTCCTGTAGTATTATGAGGCGCAATCTAAGAGGAAACAGCACCAAGGCCAGCAAGAAAACGCCGAAAAATCAACTATTCAACAAGTGTAGCCAGGAGGACGCCGGCCCAGCAACCACCCCACTCACCACCACTCAAGGCGACACCACAACAATAACAACAAACATGGCTGCCACCAGCCCATCCTCCCCTCTCTTCCCCGGATTCAACCTACCAAGTAGTCTCTCAGGTATGACCAACGATCCAGATACCCTAAAGTCATGCATCTCCAACTTAGTTATTGAAAATATGAATCTTCTAGAGACACTAACAAAACAAGACACCAGGATGAAACAACTCGAGAACAAAATCCTCAGTCTTGAACAAAAGTTATCAACACCAGGAATGACAAACTGTGGCAAGACCATCCAGACAGTCATAGATAGCCATACCCAACAAATAATATCTCTTAATACAAATGTTGAAGAAGCAGTAAAAGAATGGAAGAACAACTTAGATAACCAGTTCAGTGACTACTTTGCTCTCCAAGAAGATAAAACTGAACAAGATAAACTATCGGACACAGTAATAGTTAACAGTCCGCTTTTTCCCAGTGATATGAACCAAACAAACAGTAAAGAAATTACTCTGCAGATCATAAAGGACCAAACAAATGTTATTGTACCTGAGTCTGAAATAAAAGAAGCCAGGTTACTAGGATCCCATGGTAGAAAAAGTGCTATGCTTAGATTCCACTCACATGACAGGAAAAAAGACTTAATTATTGCATCTATTAAAGTAAAGAAAGAGGTATACATAAACGAGTGTGAGGAAATGGTATGGTGATACCGACAAGATGTGGAAAAAGACACTTATGTACAGTTCAGGACATTTATTAAAGGAAACGTTTCGCCACGAGTGGCTACTTCAGTCCTAATACAGAGGATGTATTAGGACTGAAGTAGCCACTCATGGCGAAACGTTTCCTTTAATAAATGTCCTGAACTGTACATAAGTGTCTTTTTCCACATAAACGAGTGTCTTACCAAAAAACGTTAGAACCTCCTGTTCTTGTTCTAATGACCAGAGCTTTGGTAAGATGGGGAAGGAAGAAGGATGGGTAAGGATGGAAATATTGGAAAAGGGTTGGAGGGGGGGAGAGGTAGGATATAATAGGTAAGTGGCCCAACCACTTTGGAACCTCCTGTATAGAGTAAGAAAACTTAAGCGGGAGAATAACGACACAATACACCAATGCTTCACACGGGATGGGAAAATTCTTGTTAGGAAAACAAATGTAGGTCAACTGTACACAATCACGAACGAGAATGATCTATCACGATTTCTCAGGGATACTGATCTTACAGAGAATAACTAAACAATGTCCAACTTAAAAGTCTACGTAGTGTAGTGTATGTTTTGCTCCATTATTGTTCAAATTTCATTGTACAATCTCTTAGTAATTAAATAATCAACTACCTCATTTTGTGATTTTACTAGTAAGCATAAGTCACCTTATGTAATTTTCTTATTTACTATTGTTTGCTTAAACATTAGCTGAATTGATACTTTCTCTGTCCATATTACTACCTCATATTTTTTTAAATACTATCAATTGATATTACTTACTAAAATTAATAATTATCATTTTTACTATAATTTCAATTTACTCTTAACATTTTTGACATTTAATAACCATTACTTGTCTAATTACCTTTACCTGTTTTAATACCACATTTACTATCTTAGAGTACTCTTAATTACCTTGTACTGCCATATAACCTCTAGTATAACTACCAGTGCAATATTGAAAGAAATAAACATTACTTTTTCACTTATTTTGTAATCATTATTACTTACTAAAATTTTATTAAACACCATATTTACTACCAGTCAGTTTTACTTTTGTACATTAAACATTATTTTATACTTCCCATAACATTTTGTTGCCAAATTTTCAAGTTTGCATATTCAACTCCAACCTTTATATTATCCTTTGTACCTGTCTACCATCTTACTATCATATTATAACCAAGACATTACCATTATTCATTGTTCTTACCTGTCCATTTAATTTTGTTTACCACTACTTGTTTTTCTAGTCACTTTTTATTGTGTGTGCAATTAGTGTATATTCCAATTACTTTTTTTGCAAGTACCAAAACTATCTTTTGCTAGCTAGTACCAACTACCTCATTTTTTTTTTACTTTTTATTGTGCAATAAACTGCTCAACTTATTTAATATTACAAATCAGATCTTACCCCTAAACCAATATTATTTCATAGTGACTATCTGTCCATTTAACTTGTTTACCATTACTCAATTGTAGTCCCTTATATATTTTTTGTCCTTTATTTTAGCTTTATATAACTACCTTAGATCATATATTCGCAATTGTTAAACTAATCAAGGTGCTATTCTCAGGTGCTAAAGTTAATAAGTTCACTATTTTGCCATTATACTCCAAAGCTCATTTATTTGATTACCACTTTATTGTTCACCACAACTTATATTAGTCCCTTTTATATTATAATTTTATATTATAATTCTAACTTTAAAGAATTACCTTTAAAGTACTACCTACTATCATATTCCCAAGCTCCATTATTTGATCATCACTTTATTTGTTCACCACAAATTATTTTAGTCCCTTTTATATTGTCTCCTTTATTCTAGCTTTAAAAAACTACCTTAGCTCTTTATTTTTACATTTGTTAAATAATTCAGGTGCTATTTTTTTTTAGCTTTAGAATATTTACTTTATTTTTTACTTAATTCTAACTATAGATTCACTACAAATCTTATGATTACAAGCATTGATCCTGATACCAACCTCTTATTTAATGACTTAAATGATTCAAACAGTAACTGTAATTACTACACAGCAGAACAATCAAAGGCACTTCTCAGAGCCAACAACAACATAACTATCTTTAACTACAATATCAGATCTTTAAGCAAGCATTATGATGACCTCCTAGCATTACTAAATTCCTTGCATGCCAATATGTCCATCATTACACTAACTGAAACCTGGCTAAAGCCTGATACTACAGATGTCTATGCCATTCCTGGTTACACAGCCATACACAACTGTAGGCCAGACCAACAAGGGGGTGGCACAGCTATATACTACTCAGACCAACTAGAATGTATCACTAATACTTGCACAAGGGATGAACATGGGGAATATATAATAGCTAAATTCAAATCCAAATACCTACAAAAACCTCTCACAGTGATAAACATCTACAGAATTCCACAATCAAACATTAGCCAATTTAGTCAAAACCTAGGAAGTATGATAACTGATGCACGCATGAACAAAGATCACTTACTACTCTCAGGTGAATTCAATATAAATCTCCTGCAAGACCAGGACCCACACGTTACTGAATTCACAAACACAATGAGCAACTGCATGTTGCTACCAAGAGTAACAAAACCTACAAAAGTTACAGAGACTAGTGTTTCCCTACTTGACCACATCTGGATCAACACCATATCCCCTTTAAAATCAGGCATAATTACAGATAATACCACAGACCACTACCCCATTGACCTCATCGCTTTATTGCCGTGAGGTTGTGCTGCGCACACGCTCCTGGTTGAGAGGCCTTCCTGCGCAGATTGATTTTCACAAGATGGCGCAGACTATCAGAAGGCGCGTCAACACTGTGTGCTTTGATTTAGTGCGGGGTGTAGTTACGCCTCAGTCCGCACAGGTGCTTCTACCTTTGATTATTCGCGACACATACGGCATTGCTGATCAAGATTTGTATGGAGTATCGCTCAACGGGGCTTACCGAATATTCGTTAAGCTACGATCGACGGCAGTGTATGAGCGCCTGGTGGAGCAGTATCAAGATGGCTGTGTGGATGTAAACTCGGCAATACGAGTTCGTTTAATTGACGTGTCGCGACACTACACTTGGGTGAAGGTACGCAACGTGCCTTTCGAAGCTGACGAAGCAGATATACGGAACGTTTTTGAACGTTATGGTACTGTGCATCTGGCAACGGCAGGTACCTGGGTGGATGGGGCGCACGCCGGCTGGCCGGAGGGTACGTTCAACCTAAAGATGACGCTGAGGCATCCCATCCCGTCGTTTGTCATCCTGGACGACTTTTGGATGCAAGTGATGGTGTATTACGCAGGGCAGCGCAAGGCCTGCAGGCTATGTGGTGCTTATGACCATATGGCAGCACAGTGTGAGAGGCAGCAGCAACGACAGGTTGCAGACAGAAGGATGGAGCGAGGGCCTGACCCGAAGGCGGGGCCTGCCAGCGGGATGCCTGTAAAGGGCCATAGTTCGTCTTGGAGCGAGGAGGTGGAGAGAGAGTTCCCGACGGTGGGGTCGAGCCCATCAATGCCTGTAGGATCTACAGTCTCCGCTTTGGTGGAAGGGGAGACCAAGTTGAGTGGAGAAGAACGAGCAGAGGATGTGGCTTTGGAGCAGTTGACAGAAAAGTTTTTGGAGACGAAGAGAGCTGGAGATGATGTACAATCGGTGGTGGGACCTGAGGAGAGTGAGGACGAGAGGAGAGACAGCCAGCTGACTGCAGGTGCCTCTTCTACGGGAATGGTGACCGTGGTCGAGGTGGCGGCGGAGGTGCATTGTGAGGCATCCCCCGACCAGACCATGGATGCAGAGAGTGTTCGGCGGAAGAGGGCGGCAACGCACTCTGATTCCGATGATGTCTTGACCCCGGCGCAAAGACCGGGGAAGAAACCGTGGGCTGATGTGGTGAGTGGAGGCGCCACAGGTGTGTCCGGTCAGGTGTTCGACCGGGGAGGGAATAGAGCTCACTGTGGTGAGCATGGTGGGAAAAATAGGAAGGCTGGTGACGTGTCTATGAAAGGAGTTACAGGGCAGCGTGTAAAACCCTTCAAGAAGGTTTCAGGTGTATGACTGTGAATGAAAATGGGTTGTGTATGAATGTGAAGCGTTTGTGGCTCCAGGGATTTCTGAGGCGTCATGCCATAGATATTGTATTCATGCAGGAGCATAACTTTAAGGCGGGTCAGGATTTGAATGTGGACGGATATCGTGTGTTTGTGGCATATTCGGACCGTTTGAAAGGTGGGGTTGGAATTCTGATTCGGGAGACAAGCCCGTTTGTTGTAATTAGATGTGAGGGAGGGGAGGAGGGTAGGGTACTCCGGGTAGATGGATGGTGGAGAGGTGAGCGACTGGCAGTGGTTTGTGTGTATGCGCCGGCGGAGCGTGATGTACGGGTGAAGAATGAATTTGTGCATGATGTTTTGGTTTATTATTTGAGATCTCTTCCCTCGGTAACAATCGTGGGCGGTGATTGGAATTGTATAGTACGTAGAAAGGTTGTGGAGCCACGGGGGGCAGGGTGTTTTTTGGTTAGCCTAAGGGATCTTTTGCTGGGCGTGGGGTTAAGGGATGTTATTGGAGGTGGGGACCTAATGGTTGAGCATACGTTTCATAGACAGGGATACGCGGCCAGGCTCGATAGGTTATATGTGACGAGAAGTGTGCGGGTGATGTGTGTGCGTACGGTGGAAGCTGTATACACGGATCATAGAGCTGTTTATACGGACTTGACTTGGGCCAGCTTACCTAAGAGGTATCCAGGGTATTGGAAGTTAAATGTGAGACTTCTTGGGGTGGAGGAGGCGGGGTTAGATTTTAGGACAATGTGGGAGAATTTGTGGGGAGAGGGTAGGGATATGGGTGACTTGCTGGGGTGGTGGGATAGGGTAGCTAAGGAGAGGATCCGGCGGTTTTATGTGCGATGGGGAAAGTACCAGGGTTGGATGACGTACGGGTTGCAGCAGTATTTCGAGGGTAGGTTGCAAAGTTGTTATGAGAGGGGCGTGCAGGCAGGGCAGTATTCCATGGAGGAAATCGAGTTGTTAAAAGGAAGGATTCGTGATTTGCAGAATGATAGATTTGATGCGGTGAGAGTGCAGGGTGGAATTGAAGAGGCGGTGTGGGGTGACCGACCATCGGCCTGTGTGTTACGGGGACAGAGGCAGCGACGTATGGCTATGGAAATTGATAGGCTGGTGGTACATGAGGACTTAGGTGGATATAGGGCGGGACATGAGTTAAGAACAATGGAGGCAATGAGTGATTACGTGGATAGGTGGTTTGGCAAAAATTTACTGAGTGTAGGGGTGGATGGGGAGGCTTTCGGGAGGATGGGGGAGAATGTATCTTGTGTGCTAAGTAGCAGTGATCGCATGGCGTTGGGGGGGGATATTGAAGAAGGGGAGGTGTGGAGGGCTTTGGAGGGGATGGCACGTGGTAAGGCTCCAGGTCTGGATGGCTTGCCCTGCGAGTTTTATGTGAGCCATTGGAATGTGTTGAAGTCCTTCTTAGTAGAACTAATGAATACGATGAAAAGGGAGGGGAGGATGGGCAGGTTGCAAGGAACTGCGGTTGTGGTTTTAGTGCCAAAAGGTAAGAAACAGGACACGGTGCGGGACTTTAGGATAATATCATTGCAAAAATTTTAGGAAATAGGATGAAGTGTGTGGTGGATAGAGTGGTTGCGAGAGGACAATATGGTGTGTCTGGGAGGACGATATATGACGGGCATAGTATTATAAAGAATTTTGTGGAAGGGTCGGGAGGGGAGCAGGGGGGGGGTGTCTTAGCGTTAGATTGGCAGGCGGCATATGATAGTGTAGAACGTGAGGTATTGTGGTACATATTAAGGAGGCAGGGTTTTGGGGAGGAGGTGGTGCGTTGGGCAGAGACATTGTATACAGGTGTGGGAGTGTGTGTACAGGTAAATGGGAAGTTGGGGGAGTGGGTATCCATGGGTCGGGGTATTAGGCAGGGTTGTCCCCTGTCTCAATTGTTGTTTGCCTGTTTAACAGACCCTTTCTATAGAAAGGTGGAAGCGTGTATGGAGGTGGATTGGGGAGTAGGAAGTGGAGTGCAGGGAATAATAGGGTATGTGGATGACACGACAATACTCGTGCGAACGCAGAGGAGTTTACGTGCGGTTGGAGATGTTATTGATAATTTCGCGGGGGTTACCGGGTTAAGAGTTAATGTGGAAAAATCAAAATTACTGGTCTTAGGAGATTGGGTGGGAAGAGAGAGTTGGGGAAGGAATGTACGTTGGAATATGGTGGACAGGATAAAAGTGTGTGGAATAGTGTATATGCGTAGTGCGAGAGAGGCGAGGATGGTTAATTCTGGACTTGTTGTGGATCGAATGGTGGGGCGATTGGATGGGTTGAGACCAACTCATTTGACAGTACATCAGTGTGCGATTGTTGTGAATGTGTTGTTATACAGTAAAGTCTGGCACGTGGCTGCGGTATATCCATTAGCAGGTCCGGATGTTACGAGGCTGTTAAAGAGGGTTTTCCATTTTCTTTGGGGTTCCGGGTGTGAATGGTTGAGTAGGAGTGTGGTTACTTTACCGGTCAACAGAGTAGGATTGGGGTTGATTGATTTACGGTTAAGAGTCAAGTGCATTTATTTGAAGTGGGGGTTATGCCGTGTGCGGGGTCATGCAGGGAGGGGCGTGAATGGCTTGCATGAAGAGGTGCGAATGTGGTGGGGAGGGTCGGAGATGAAAGTGTGTGAAGACGTGTTGCGGGCGTTGCTGCATGTACGGGACCCTAATAAAGTTCGAGTGGGTGTTTTAGAGCGTGTTGTAAGGGCGAAGGTAGTCGTGAAGGCTGAGAGTATCTACCCTATGTATGCGTGGAAGGATATATGGGAAAGATTACGGTTGATGCGCGTGCGTCCAAATGTGCGAGAGGTATTTTTCCGTTTTCTCCATGGTATACTGCCGTCGGGTGCTGCACTTAAGGAAAGAGGGTTGATGGTGGAGGGCGCGTGTCGGGTGTGCGGGGATGAGGAGACTGCGTTTCATGTAGTGTATTTTTGTGATAATTTGGGGAGTATCAGGGAATGGATGGGTAAGGTTCTGAGGACAGTGGGAGGAGGCGGGATTTTAGTATTGAGGGCGTTAAGTTTGGACGTGGGAGGCGTCGAGGCGCCTGTGCAACGTGCAATCACGTATATAATTGCGGATTTTGTTTTTGTATCCTGGGCAATGAGAAGGAATGGGGATTGGGAGGTGCGCAAAAGGGTGTTGGCGGGGACCATTTATAGAACATTGTGTTATAATCGGGAAATATATGGAAGTCGCTGGGACCAGGCTTTTTCAGCAGGCTACTGTAGTATGAGTGTGAGAGCACTGTTAACGTTGTGAAAGGGGGGGGGGGGGAGTGAATTTCAGGGGATGGAATGGGCTTGTCTCCGGGGTTGGGTATGCACAACGGCTGGTTTACTGTGTGTATCTGTGTAATGCGTGGTTGAAGAAAATGTGGTTGTGTGAGTGGATGTGGTGGTGAAGTTATATGTGTTATAGATGTCTTAAGTCAGAGTCTACTGCCTTCTTTCTTTGTTGAAGTACTTGATGTACCTTTCGGCTATGGCCTGGCAAACGGGGTTTTATGTGTTTGTACTGAGCATTTTATTGCTATATTATATAATGTGTATAGCCTGTAGATGAGTGCGGAATGCTTATGGCTTTTCTAGTTTTGTGGCTAACTCGTAAGACTTGTGGTAAGGCGAGTATGTGTGACTGTTGGGAACTTATGTACAGGGGGGTTAGGTGAGTAAGAATATGTACTTTGTTTTATCATGAGATTGTGATGTAGGTTCTTTCATTTATTGATTGTGTTGGTTGTGAGTAACCGATATATTTATATATTTATAGTAATATTCTTCTTATTGTATTGTATTGTGCATTGGCAATATTTTTTTTTTATTATCACACCGGCCGATTCCCACCAAGGCAGGGTGGCCCGAAAAAGAAAAAACTTTCACCATCATTCACTCCATCACTGTCTTGCCAGAAGGGTGCTTTACACTACAGTTTTTAAACTGCAACATTAACACCCCTCCTTCAGAGTGCAGGCACTGTACTTCCCATCTCCAGGACTCAAGTCCGGCCTGCCGGTTTCCCTGAATCCCTTCATAAATGTTACTTTGCTCACACTCCAACAGCACGTCAAGTATTAAAAACCATTTGTCTCCATTCACTCCTATCAAACACGCTCACGCATGCCTGCTGGAAGTCCAAGCCCCTCGCACACAAAACCTCCTTTACCCCCTCCCTCCAACCCTTCCTAGGCCGACCCCTACCCCGCCTTCCTTCCACTACAGACTGATACACTCTTGAAGTCATTCTGTTTCGCTCCATTCTCTCTACATGTCCGAACCACCTCAACAACCCTTCCTCAGCCCTCTGGACAACAGTTTTGGTAATCCCGCACCTCCTCCTAACTTCCAAACTACGAATTCTCTGCATTATATTCACACCACACATTGCCCTCAGACATGACATCTCCACTGCCTCCAGCCTTCTCCTCGCTGCAACATTCATTCATTGGCAATATGTCACAGTAATATTATGTAAATAGTGTATACCCGAAGCTAGCCCAGCTAGCCCGCTACACATGAATGTGAGTGACGGACTTTATTTTTCTTACACATTCATTTACAAATACACCCACTCACACATGTATATTCATTAATATATTTTAAAGACCCATGACGTAATACAGGAACACACACACATAGGTGAGTACACACACACAAACACACACACACACACACACACACACACACACACACACACACACACACACACACACACACACACACACACACACTCACACACTGTTATATCTTCGAAATGGGTCATCCTGTGTTATTTAACTGTTGTAAGAGAATATGTTCATCACTTAATATTATAGCGCGAAAGTCCCCGTTTAGCTAAAATAGAGACTTTCGGCGTTATATTATTATCTGTTAATATATGAAAAATACCATGGTATTATCACTATTATCACTATTATCACTATTTTGTTATTATCACTATTATTTTATTATTATTGTTAGGTAGGATTTCTTGTGTATATAGAGTAGAGTTTAAGTCTCAGAACCATCCGGTGAATTGTTCAATTGTTTAAGTCCGGCTGACTGACGTTGGGTCAGGTGATCCAACCTGACGACGCATCAACAGACTGGCAAGTAGTCAGTCTGCTCCCTGCTCTAAACCTGACAACTGATCGCATATTGGCTCTTACGGTGTACAGTTTGAATGGTTTTGAGAATTGGACTCTAGAGCTGACTCACTTTGTTCCTCATTACTCTGAAAGATTCTTTTGATATTTATATTCTTGGTCAGTTCAGTAGTCCATAGAGATACTTTACGGCCAGATTCAAAGGTCTTGTTAAATCTTGGACCTTTTGTATTTTGAGTTTACAGTCTTGTTAAGACAAAGACGTAAATGTTATTGAAGTCTTAATTACAGGAAGAATAATTAAACTTCCTTATTAATGTGACATTTCCATGATTTTGAACTAAATGCATATGGTAAATTTATTGTACAAAGTATTAAGTTACATTAACTACAAAGAGAAGATAAAGTATTGTATTTAAATACTTTAATAAATTTGAATATTATTCTATGGAGTTTCCCAGTTGAAATTATTTCCCCTAGACTCTAAAACTTTAAATAACTCGGATCCAAAAATCTTGTTGCATAAGAAATGAATGGTAACAGGCCACATTCTGAAGTGCTTTAAAAAATTTCTTATTCGCAACAAATGGGGTACTCGTCCGGGAGCTCTGTTGTTCTAAGACATTGATCAAAAGAACAATATTAAAGTTATATACTGGGAATTTATCTTTAGTTAATTTCAAAATATTGATCATGGAAGATCACATTAAAGAGTTATTTGAAGATTTAACATTGTCAAAGCTGGACTCCTTGAAACTTCAAACATGCTGGCAGATAGCCCGTAAATTGGGAGTGCCATACGATAGATATTACACAGCCAATACCGAAAGGGCAATAATTAGAAACAAATTGTTTCCAGGGGCCTCTAACCATCATGTAGCAGGAGATTCTGACTCTGAAAGTTTAGTTTCTCAAGTAAGCTACCAGTCGAGAATCGAAGTATTAGAAGAACAATTTCAAAGAGTTGATCTTGAAATTGAATCAGATAGATTAGGTCCCGCTTTGGCCTCTAGTAAAGTTGATGAAGTATTGCAGGGTGCAGCCGCTGTTCGGCATTCGCCCGTTACTGAAGGAATTCCTATTAATGGTCAGCCTGTCCCTCACCAAGGTGCATGTCCAAAGGAATATCCACATACCGCCAGTTCAATTCCTTCATTTTCGATACCATCGGGGCATATTTCTCAAAGTCAGTTTGAGAAATTAGAGAGACTATTTATTTTACAGACTGCTCAAATTGAGGCTCAGCGTAAATTAAATGAAGAAGACTTTCAAAGGGAAACGCTCCGCTATATAAGACAACAACAACAAGGAAATGTGAGTGAAAGATGTACTGAATCCTGAAATGATTCTTTCAATATACAAAAAGCTGCATCTATGGTTCCAAGGTTTAATGACTGAGATTTAGATACTTATTTTGAAGTTTTTGAGAATCAAGCACGTGCTATGAGCTGGCCCCGACAACACTGGGCAACCTTATTACATACTTCGTTGTCTGGTAAAGCTCAAAGTTGTACGGCTACGTTACCTTTTGAGAAATATGTGGATTATGATTCCGTTAAGAAGGCTATCCTAGAGGCTTATGATCTCCTCCCAGTAAGTTATCAAAAAACCTTTAGAGTATTAAAACGCCAGCCAACTCAGTCGTATGTAGATTTTGCTCGTGAAAAGAAAATCGCTTTTGAGAGATTGTGTAGAGCTTCTAACTGTAAATCTATGGAAAGTCTTTCCCAATTGATCCTGCATGAGGATTTCTATAATAATTTACCAGAAGACTTGCATAGGTATTTGATTAGTTGCCCCATAGTAAATATACTAGAAACAGCTTCGCTCGCCGATAGTTATGAAATATCCCAACAATTGATTGACGAAACAAAAAGTAAGGAAACAGTGACTAAATATGCCCCTAAGAAAGGACGATCCAATCTTACAGAGATGCGTTGCCAGACCTCTTATGATGCCTCCACGCCCATTAATAATAAATTTAGATCTAACTCTAGGAAAAGTTCAAAACCACTAAGGCATAACAGTGAGTTGAACTGCACTTATTGTAATAAGAAAGGGCATTTAAGGAAACACTGTTATTGGCTAGAGAGGGATACCAGGAATGAGCGACTTCGTTTCCCAACTCAGATAATATCTTCATCGACAACTCAAAAGAAACTGAACCCTAGTACCGAACAAGGTTCGCAAGAACGAATCAGTAGTCATTCTAGATGACTCAATACTAAAGCTGTTTCAGAAAAAGATATTCACTCAGCTATGAGTCCCTACATTGCTAAAGTGAAAGTTGGAATAGACGAGACTCAATTAGTTGAAATTAATTCCTTCCGTGATACTGGAAGTTATTTAACATTGTTGATGCAGGACATACTTCCCGTAAGTGATATGACTCGCACAAAGCTAGATGTCTTATCAGAAGCCTATGGAGGCGCCATTATAAGACTGCCTCTTCACAGGATATACATCCAAACACCAACCTATACTGGCTTTGTGTCGGTAGGTATATCCAGTGAAACTTTTCCTATTCAGGGCGTTGACTTACTCATAGGCAATGATCTAGACTATCCGGGTATAAGCCGAGAGCCTCTAGTTATTGATAATTCTACTGACATTAACTATGCCATAGAAGCTCGAAAAGAGGCTCCTACCTTATTTCCTCTCAATGTTATAACTAGAGCAATGTCTAGAGCGCCTCAAAATCCTTTGTCAATTGAAGTCCTAAGTGAAGGCGAAGATTTAGGTCTCGATTTATTGTTCAGCCGATCCTTAAAACCCGGATCTTCAAATCTGAAATATTCTATGATCGGCCCTTTTCAAGATTCTGATATTAAAATGCTATCGAAAGAAGATTTAATAAGGGATCAGTTCCTTGAGAAATTACGAGAGATAGCTATTATAGAAGACGACGCCCAAGACCTGGACAATTGTTACTATCTTGCTAATGGTATATTAATGAGAAAGGAAAAGTCTCTTTTGTCTTCCGACGATCATCTGTCTACCAGCAAACATCTAGTAGTGCTACCTAGCACCTTCAGAGACACTTGTGCAACACACGGGAATCTTTATTGAAGAAACGTTTCGCCACACAGTGACTTCATCAGTCCAATACAAAGTAGAAATGGGTAAGGAGAGGAGGAATTCGAGGTAATCAGTCCCTCAACCTGGAATCGATGTGTTCAGTCCATCACTCTTGTAGGAAGTGCAGCATAGGGCCAGGGAGGTGGCTTATATACGGCAGTCAGATGAGTTGAAGCAGGAGGAGGCGGGATCACAGTGGGACCTGCCACTTGTGTAAGTAGGTCGTCGTCCAAAGGTTGGGCAAGTGTTGAAGTCTTTGTACCAATACTTGTCCAATACTTTGTATTGGACTGATGAAGCCACTGTGTGGCGAAACGTTTCTTCAATAAAGATTCCCGTGTGTTGCACAAGTGTCTCAATTCTTTAACTTGTCGGTTTTTCAAAACCATTCACCACATCTGTCAGACACTGCAACATCATGGGATCTTGATACAAAGACTTCAACGCTTGCCCAACCTTTGGACGACGACCTACTTACAATAGTGGCAGGTCCCACTGTGATCCCGCCGCCTCCTGCTTCAACTGCAAGGTCGACAAAGTGTGAAAAAACAAATAAAGGACTGTATTACTTGTCACTACGATATGCGAGTATGTCAGTATCCAGGTCCACCTCCATATCCCTCAGAGAGAGTTTGTCATATCACTCCATTTGAGGTGACAGGTGTAGATTACAGGACCAATAATTTTAACCAAAACAGTTGACAAAGTTCCCATCAAGGTGTACATCTGTTTGTTCACTTGTGCTACGACAAGAGCAGTACATCTAGAGGTAGCCACTGACATGTCTACTGAAACCTTTATCAAATTATTCAGAAGGCTTGCAGCCAGAAGGGCATGCCCCAGACTAATGATTTCAGAGAATGCAGAGAACTTTGTTGCTGGTGCTGCTTATATAAGCAAGATCTTTGATCAACCAGAAGTACAACAGATGCTGAACCAACGCAGTTGTCGTTGGAGACACATTCCTCCTAAATCTCCATGGCACGGCGGATTTTATGAAAGAATGATCGGCATTGTAAAACGTTGTTTAAGGAAGACTCTTCATCGTCAGAGAACCGACTTAGAAGAATTTCGTACAGTTGTGACTGAAATATAAAATAGAGTCAACAACAGACCTCTAACTTATGTTACCGATGATCTGAACAATTTAGAAGTGTTAAGTCCATCTCATTTACACCATGGCAGAAGGCTCGAACCTGTTCCTCCCATGAATGATAAAGAATTCATAGAGGATCCTACTTATTTCGAACCTGAGCAACTCAGACGTAAATTCAAACACCTTAATAAAGTGATTGAACGTTGCGAGAAAATTTGGAGAGAAGACTATCTCACCTCGTTGAGAGAAGACTTTTATGGAGCTGGTGTTCCTGAAAATCATAAGTCCCTAAGACCTGGTGACATAGTGATTGACAATGATGGTCCGATGTCCCAATGGCCACTTAGAAAAATTGTGACCATATATCCTGATGCAAATGGAATCATCAGGACAGTTGATGTTTTGAACAATGTAGTGAATAAGTGGACAATAAATAAACGAGTGCTGTTAGAATTACACAGTGTTGAAAATAAAATTAGTGATTATCCAGAAACCACACAGACTAAAGCTGTTCAGAAAAGACAAGCAGCAGTGGTGGCGAGTGAGAAAATCAAATTAATATAAAGTCATGAATAGTTCACCTGCAGTGAACCTCCGCCGCCCCTCAGTGTGGAGAAATTTTCTCCAGGAGGGGGGTATCAGCCCCCTTCAGCCCCTTTCAACTCTTTTCAGCCCTGAGGGGCCCAGCCCTCTCAGAAGGGGCAAGCATCTTGTTTACTGCTACAGCAAGTAATTGATCCCAGATGCAGTACGAGTATACGACGTGGTCAAGCAACCGACACTCCTTGCAAGACTCCAGTGTTGCAAAGTGTAATTTAATAAAAGACAGTCCATCTCTTACCTTAGCAGGAGAATTAAGGAAAATCCTGCTTTGCTTCATGGAGGAAGTGGCAAGGGACAAAAAGTACTAAGTCAGCTTTTCCTTCATGTGCTAGGGGTAGTGACGGTGTATGAGGCTGTGGCGTCTTCAGATTACTTTTGACTCTACTGAGAGTCACACTGATGCCAGGATAACCAACAAAGAACACTGATCCATGCATTAATTTGAACAAAGTGTCTCACAAAACATGATAAACACTTACAGAGAAGTGTGATCAACTTCTTAGTGTGAATTGTGTGAACAATTATTGATGAACAGTGTAACAATGAATATTGTGATCCAACAGAGTGTAGTGCAACATTCTTCAAGGAACACTATTCTTCAATCAACTCAATGGATATCCGGGCATAACTACGGGTCAGATTCATATACCCAGGTAAGTGTTCTAACTCGTGATGTACTACTATTGACTGCGCAGTCGAGTCTATGTTACGAGTTAGTCACTTATCATAAACCCCGGTGATAAGTGGACTTTTGAGTCCACACATGTAAGTTTGTCAGCCATCAGTGAATGAAATGTGCTGACATAACACCCCCTAGGGGTAATTTATAATCTTACAAAATATAATTCGTTTCAGCCTGTTGAGAGATGATCAAGAGAGCTTCTCAAGACCTCGTCTGCCGGGGCGGCTGTGTAGACGATTTGCTGTCTTTTATCAGCTAAGTATTCCCTATATTTAAACAAACTTAGCTGGTAAACCATTTCTCGACAAATGTCGCACTGCACACTGTTGGATCACAACACTCGTTGTTACACTGTTCATCAATAATTGTTCACACAATATCACTAAGAAGTTGATCACACTTCTCTGTGTTTATCATGTTTTGTGAGATGCTTTGTTCACACTAATGCACAGATCAGTGCTCTTTGTTGGTTATCCTGGCATCAATGTGACTCTCAGTAGAGTCAAAAGTAATCTGAAGATGTCACAGCCTCCTACACCATCACTACCCCTAGCACATAAAGGAAAAGCTGACCTAGTACTTTTTGCTCCTTGCCACTTCCTCCATGAAGCAAAGCAGAATGCTTGATTCTTGCTGTCTTAAGCATAGACAACAATGTACACTATCTTTACCATGGTAATAAAGTGGGAGCAGAATTTTCCTTAATTGTCCTGCTAAGGTAAGAGATGGACTGTCTTTTATTAAAGTACACTTTGCAACACTGGACTTTGCAAGGAGTGTCGGTCGCTTGATCACGTCACATACTTGTACTGCATTTGGGATCAATTACTTGCTGTAGCAGTAAACAAGATGCTTGCCGCTTCTGAGAGGGCTGAGCCCCTCAGGGCTGAAAGTGGCTGAAGGGGGCTGATATCCCCCTTCTGGAGAAAATTTCTCCACACTTCCTTCCTAAATGCTAACTGCCTTGGATTAAAACATCTAGCGTAGCTGGGTGCTAAAGTATTGGAACAGTGTGGTAGTGAGAAGAGCACTGCATACCTTGACCCAAGGTTCGAGTCTCCTTCACCATGAGATTAGCGTTTTGATTACTTCGCCTGTTTTGTGAATTCTAAATATACGTACACCATCATAATGTACGCAGTACCATTTGTTGCTCAACCTCTGGGACGAGCGGACGTGAGCTGAGCCTGCCCTCTGCTGTCAGCTGGTGAAAACTTGGTTTTCACAAAATGACGCAGCAGGCAAGAAGGGTAAACACTGTTGACATACAAGTGGTGCATGGGGTTGTGCATGCCCACCCAGCTCAAGTTTTATTACCTGCCATCATCAGGGACACATACAGCATTGCCAACGAAGAGCTGTATAGTGTAGCCTTGAATGGGGCATATAGAATTTTTGTGAAATTTCGCAATGCAAGTGTATATGAAGACATAGTCGCCAGATTCCAAGATCTTTGTGTATTAGTGAATCCTGCTGTGATGGTAAGGCTACATGATGTGTCCCGCCATTATACGTGGGTGAAGATCAGGAATGTACCCTTTGAGGCTGATGAGGCAGACCTATGTGCCGTCTTTGAGAAGTTTGGGACTGTTCATATGGCGACATTGGGGAAGTGAAAGGAAGGATCATATGCTGGGATGCCTGAAGGAAGTTTTTCCTTGAAAATGACATTGAGGCATTCCATTCCTTCCTATGTTTAACTAGAAGACTTCAGGACTCAAGTAATGGTGACCTATGCGGGGCAACGACGTACCTGTCGCTTATGCGGTGCCTATGATCACATTGCTGCACAGTGTGTTCAACGACAGGGTACACAGGCGGATGAGCAACATAAGGAGGCATCGGAGGACTTTGCGACGTTGAATTTGGCATGACCTGAGTCGATTTCCTTGAACAAGGCTTGGAGTGTAGAGGTCGAGGAGGCCGCCTTGAGGGAGGAAGAGTGCATAACTCTTCCGAGAGAGTCATGCGCTGCTGGGCAGGCACCGGAGACCAGAGGTGTGGTGTCACTTGGTGAGGACAGGGCCGTGAAAGCTACCATTGATTCAGTCCTCCATGACCTGTTAGGTACCCCAGGAGAGGTCACAGTTGAGGGGCTTGTGGGTGCCCTGGATACTGCTGGGGTTCCAGGTGGTGTGAGAGGGGGGGCATGTCAGAGACCCAGGTTGAGGCTGGGTTGCAAATTGGCACTGTGGTGGTGGAAGTGCACGAGGATGGCTTCCAGGTGGAGGTGGGAAGGTTCGAGTGTCACGGAAGAGAGCGGCAGTGCCCTCGGATGTGGATGATGTGCTCACTCCGGTACAGCATTCGGGCAAAAAGGTTTGGGCTGATGTGATTGAGCATGGACCTGGGGGGTCCAGGGGCAAGGGGCATGTGAAAGTAGATCACAGAATGGCGATTGAAGATCAAGGGCATATAAAGGGAAAGGGGGATAAAGGTGTTGTAGTACATAAAGAAAAACCTCCAATGACAAATTCAAGAGTCTCTCTATAAATATTAATGGTCTTAGAAATTATAGGAATTGTGTATGATTTCATGAGCTTCTCATTAGGTATGGTGTAGATGTAGTGTTTGCAAGAGCATAACCACAAGCTCGGTTGTATGTTGATGATTGAGGAATATGCTGTTTATGCGGCACACTCAACGAGATTGAAAGAAGGAGTGGCTATTTTGGTGAGGGAGGCTAGCCCGTTTACTGTACATCATTGTGAGGAGGGAGGGGGGAGGGCATGGGACATGGGGAAGGGATAAGATATCTTTTGTGTGTGTTTATGGTCCGGCAGAAGGGGACAGTCGAGTGAAGAATGAGTTCGTACATGAAGTGCTGGTGTATCACTTAAGGTCGCTACCAGCATTAGCTCTGGAGGGAGGGGACTGGATGTGGAACCTCGGGGAGCATGATATTGTTCTGGCGTTCTGAGGGACTTGTTAACTGGGGTGGGATTGGTGGATGTGGCGGGAGGGTGGCGTGGGAGGTGGAGCACACCTTTGTGAGGTAGGGGTATGCTGCACGGCTGGACAGGATATACGTGACAAGGAAAGCAGTGGTTCGGAGTGTAAGGGTTTTGGATGTGATTTTTTCTGATCATAGAGGAGTTTTGGTGGATTTGGAATGGGAGGGATGGCTGAACAGGTATAAGAGTTATTGGAAATTGAATGTTCAGTTGCTTCAAGATGTTGAGGGGAGGGTCCTATTTGCACAATGGTGGAAAGGCTTATGGGAGGGGATGGAAGTCAATGGGGATGTGTTGAGATGGTGGGATATGATGGCGAAGACGAGGATTAGAGAGTTCTATGTACGACAGGGACGGCACGAGAATCAGTTGGCTTATGGGCTTATTAGGTATCTTGAGGGGCAGTTAAGGGAGTATTGTGAGAGAGGAAGTGGGGGATAGGAGCCCCAGTGGCTGACATAGAGGGAGTGAAGGAACGCCTAATGGAAGTGCAAAACGAGAGGTTTGATGCAGCAAGGGTTTTAGAGGGGTTGGAGGAGGTCATGTGGGGTGATAGACCATCGGTGTGTGTCCTGCGAGGGCAGGGTCACCGGCGTGTTGCAATGGAAATGGTGGGTTTGAGGGTTCTTGAGGACATCGAGGGGTATAAGGAGGGACAGGATTTGGTGACAACGGAGGGGATGGGAAGGTATGTTGATGCTTGGCTTAGTGCGTATATGAGGAGTGTGGGTGTGAGAGAAGGGGCATTAAGAGAGACGTGGGGATGGGTGCAGTGTGTGCTGGACAGGGACGACAGGGAACAGTTACAGGGGCTTATTGTGGAGGAAGAGGTGTGGACGGTTTTAATGGGTATGAGCAGGGGTAAGGCGCCAGGAATAGATGGGCTGCCTGCGGAGTTTCACATACAGCATTGGGGAGTATTAAAAGAGTTTTTGGTGCAATTATTTAGAGGGGTGCGTTGGGACCTTTGCAGGCGACAGCACTAGTAGTTTTGGTGCCAAAGTGTGAAAGTCCGTGCACGGTGAGAGATTACCGGATGATATCACTCGTGTGCAGACTACAAACTTTTTGCAAAAATTTTGGGAAATCGTATAAAGAAAGTCATTGGAAAGGTAATTGTGAGAGATCAATATGGGATTCTGGGGAGATCAATGTATGAGGGGCATGGGGTTATTGAGGGTTCACGAGAGGAGAGGGGGAACGAGGGGTATTGACGATGGATTGGAGAATGGCGTATGACAGTGTCGAGAGGGAGGCTCTGTGGAGAATCATGGAGTGGCAGGGGTTCGGGGAGGACATTGTAAATTGGGTGCATACTTTATATCAGGGAGCCGGGATGTGTGTACAGATTAATGGGAGGGTGGGGTTGCATGTGAAAATGGGCAGGGGATTGAGGCAGGGATGCCCGTTGTCACAAATATTATTTGGATGTTTATTGAATCCGTTTTATAGGGCAGTGGAAAGGTGCATATGGGAGGGGGTAAGGGAGGACATACGAGGTGGGAATCCCGGTATCATAGGTTATTTTGATGACACAACTGTCCAAGCGAGTGGGAGGGAGGGATTGGGGGGTCTGGAGAGAGTTATAGATGTTTTTGGGATGGCAACAGGTATGGCAGTGAATGTGCATAAATCAAAGCTCATGAGATTGGGTGAATGGGATTGGTGGGGGGGGTGAGGTGGTGTGTCATGGACCGGGTGAAAATCTGTGGAGTTGTTTATATGGGTAATGCTCAGATGGCGAGGGAGGTTAATTCAAAGGGTGTGGTAGATAGAGTATTGGGAAGATTGACAGGATTGCGGCCGACACATCTTACGCTACACCAGAGGGTCATTGTAGTCAATGTGCTTTTGTACAGCAAAATATGGCATGTGGCTGCTTTGTACCCTTTGGTGTATGGGGATGTCCGGAGATTGTTGAGCAGAGTTTTCCATTTTATCTGGGGTTCGGGATGCGATTGGTTGAGAAGGGAGGTGGTAACACTTCCAGTGGCCTTGGGAGGGCTGGGGTTAATTCACTTGGAAAGAAGGTTGAAGTGTGAATATGTGAAACATGGGTTTCTAAGGGTTCGGGGGAAGGGGAGTGGAGGGTTGGGGATGCTGCAGGGAGATATTCGGAGATGGTGGAAGGGACGGGATTTGAGAGATGGTGAGGAGTTGTTGCATCTATTAATGATGGTCAGAGATCCGAGCAACATGCAGGTAGGGCCCATGGAGAGGAAGTTATGGCCTAGGGTGGCAATGGCAATGGAAGGAGTGTACCCATGTACGCATTGGAAGACATTTGGGGTCGATTAAAAGGGTTGCGCATCCGGCCACACGTGAGGGAGGTAATGTATTCAAATTCAAATTCAAATTCAAAGTTTATTCTCTATAAAGATTACAATGTTGAATTTACAGAATTTGGTTGTTGTGTGGTTTACATGTAGTTAAATAATGATTACAGAGTGTACCACTAGAACGCCTAGCATGGCTAGGCATTTCGGGCAGACTTAGTTTAATTCTTTATTTTAAAATATTACAAATTATGAGGTAAGTTGGTATTATGGCTAAGTGACTAAATACTAGTTTGTGAGTTTAGCAATGTGAATGCTTTTGTTTTGGCGCAGTACATAGTTTCAGTATTGGAGTATCATAGGATTCATTATTTTAAGATTGAGATTAATATTTCTGTTTATGGTCAAATGAGTGAGTGAGTGTAAGTGTGAACCACCAGGTGGTATTCGTGTAGTTAGTTGATGGGGTTTATCAGGGAGATAAGATGTTTTCTAATGGTAGTTTTGAAGGTGATGAATGTGTCTGCAGTTCTAGAGTTCTCAGGTAGGGTGTTCCAGATTTTAGGGCCTATGACATACATTGAATTTTTGTAAAGGTTTAGTCGGACATGGGGATTGTCGTAGACATGTTTGTGTCTGGTGTTATGCCTGTGGGTTCTGTCACAACTATCAAGAAAGCGTTTTAGGTCAAGGTTGATATTGGAGTTTAAGGTCCTGTAGATGTAGATTGCACAGTAGTAAGTGTGGATGTACTGAACAGGGAGTAAGTTTAGATCTATGAAGAGTGGGGGGGGGTGTTGCCAGGGATGGGATTTAGTGATTATTCTTACTGCAGCTTTTTGTTGGGTTATTATTGGCTTTAGGTGTGTTGCTGCAGTTGATCCCCAAGCACAAATAGCATAGGTGAGGTATGGATAAATAAGTGAGTGGTATAGTGTGAGAAGGGCATTTTGCGGCACATAGTATCGTATCTTGGAGAGGATCCCAACTGTTTTGGATATTTTTTTGGTTATGTGTTGGATATGGGTGCTGAAATTCAGGTTGTTGTCAAGGTATAGGCCTAGGAATTTACCCTCATTATGTCTGGTAATTAGAGTGTTGTCGATCTTAATGTTAATTTGTGCATCTCCTGATCTGCTACCAAACATAATATAGTAGGTTTTGTCAGTGTTAAGCGTAAGTTTATTGGCTGTCATCCAAGTCGATATTTTGATCAGCTCCTCGTTAACAATGGTGTTGAGGGTGGCAAGATTAGGGTGAGAGATGACATAAGTCGTGTCGTCAGCAAAGAGAATGGGTTTCAGGTGTTGGGATACGTTTGGAAGATCATTGATGTATATGAGGAAGAGCAGGGGACCAAGGACACTTCCCTGCGGAACTCCAGTATCAAGTGGCCGTGTTGTTGATGCTGTGTCTTTAATGGTAACATACTGATACCTGTAAAGTAAAAGGACACAAGTGCAACTAATGTGACATTTATTGTGGTAACGTTTCGCTCTCCAGGAGCTTTATCAAGCCATTACAAACAATACATGGACACAGAGGGTATATAAAGGCTCAGAGTGAGGTGAATACTAGTGAGGTACCATTTCGATGTTCACTAGTGGTAGTAGTAGTAGTAGTAGTAGTAGTGGTAGTGACAAAAGTAATACAATATGGTAGAGCAATTAATTCATACATGAGTAAAAGGATATAAAAGCTATTACTTGGGTAACATAAAAATAGGTTGGACAAATATAAACTGGAATGAAGCAGCTTGTTTCAGTGTTCACTCTCTGTGTAGTATAACAGGAGAGACTATGTGATGGCAGGGTTTACTGTTTTCAGGAGGATTCTTGCTAAGACTTCGGAGATGGTGAAGCTGCTGATCGCTGTTTCGAATACAATTAAACAAAACAACGGCAGCTTCACCATCTCCGAAGTCTTAGCAAGAATCCTCCTGATAACAGTAAACCCTGCCATCACATAGTCTCTCCTGTTATACTACACAGAGAGTGAACACTGAAACAAGCTGCCTCATTCCAGTTTATATTTGTCCAACCTATTTTTATGTTACCCAAGTAATAGCTTTTATATCCTTTTACTCATGTACGAATTAATTGCTCTACCATATTGTATTACTTTTGTCACTACCACTACTACTACTACTACTACTACCACTAGTGAACATCGATATGGTACCTCACTAGTATTCACCTCACTCTGAGCCTTTATATACCCTCTGTGTCCATGTATTGTTTGTAATGGCTTGATAAAGCTCCTGGAGAGCGAAACGTTACCACAATAAATGTCACATTAGTTGCACTTGTGTCCTTTTACTTTACATATTGTCGGTAATTCTACCAACTTTATTACATACTGATACCTATTAGTAAGGTAAGATTTGAAATAAGCAAGCGCATGGCCTCTTATACCGTAATGGTCAAGTTTTGGAGTAGGATGTCGTGGTCTACTGTGTCAAAAGCTTTTCTTAGGTCAATAAAAATTCCTAGTGGATATTCCTTATTTTCCAATGCTGTGTAAAGCAGATCTAGCATTTTTATGATTGCATCATTAGTGCTTTTATTTTTCCTAAATCCAAATTGGCAGGGGTTGAGTATGTTTTGTGCTGTTATAAATGAATATAGTCTCCTGTGCACGAGTTTCTCAAAGATTTTGGATAGCAATGGTAAGTTTGATATTGGCCTATAGTTGTTTAAGTCTGTAGGGTCACCACCTTTATGTATTGGTGTAACCCTTGCCATCTTGAGTAGTTTCGGGAAGGTGCTAGTTTCTAGTGACTTGTTAAAAAGTAATGAAATAGCATGCGAAAGGATATGGGCCGCTCGCTTGTACAGTAATGGTGGGACATTAGACAGATTCCCTGAGTTGTTTTTAAGTGACTTTATAATCTCGGTGACTTCCGAGGGCTCAGTTGGTGCAAGATAGAAGGAATTTGGGAAATTCCCATCAAGGTAGTCCCCAGCATGGGCATTAGTATGTGGGATTTTATTGCCGTCTGGGGTTGTAATACGAAATAGGCGAATAAGGGAGGGTGGGGAGTGTCAGGTTTTTGGGGTAGATGAATCAGCTTTTCATGTAGTTTATTTTTGCGGAAGCCTAGGGGTTGTGCGGGAATGGTTAGGGAAAGTAGTCCAGTATGTGGGGGGGGGGGGGGAAGGGTTGTCGGTTTTGAGAGCCTCAGTTTAGATGTAGGTGGGTAGGGGTAAGGGTTCAAAGGGCAGTGGCTTACTTAGTGGTAGATTTCGTGTTTATATCGTGGGCAATGAGAGACAAAGGGGCGGAGGAACGTAGGATGGCCATAGCAGCAGCCTTTTATAGAACAAAGTGTGGCAACAGGGAAATATATGGGAGGAGGTGGGAGAGGGATTTTTCGGAGGGCTATAGGGACTTTCTTTTGAGGGATTTATGGACTTTATAGGTTTTTGTGGTTAGGTGTGCGCTAGGCACAGTCTTTATGTGTTACTTATGTCATGTTTACATTTTATGTTGTACTGTTGTCAATAGCACTATGTCCATATAAGCTGTATAGAGCTTGAATGTCATAGTTGAAGCTGTGTTATTGTTTTTTAACGTTGGAATTGCACGTTTAAATGTGTAGAAGCTTACATGTGTTGGGTTTTTGAGACTAAGTTTATACCTCTGGCATTGTAGTAATTTTGTATGTCTTTGTGACTTTTCTATTTCACCATTGTTGTGTAATACATATTGTTATGTAACTGAACCATTAGGACAATTACATAAATTAATGTTTTGATCATTGCTGTGTGACATTAGATTAGGTAACATCCAATGTTTGTAGTATGTTAGGTTGTAAATAGTGAGGTGGTTGGATAACCACGGAGGAGGGGTAATATGTCTGTGTAATATGTTCAGTGCAATAAATTGCATGGTCTGTAGTCGGTTACATCATAAATGTGGAAGAAAATGGATGTCTCTGAGGGTACAGATTAAGCACCATTTCCATGGATGTGTATATAAAAGTGTTGTTCATATTGTGTAATTCTGTTGGGTAGCTCCAACAGGTTTGGGTTAAGTGATAGGATGAGGGTACAGAGAGGGGGGGGAGGTTGTACCCACACGGAGTTGTAAGTGTGGTGTGTAATGTTAGCTGTAGGTAGGATTGTGTTAATTTTATAGCCCTTCACGAGTTTTATATATTATATTCGTAATGTCATGTTTTAAATAAAATATAAAAAAAAAATATACGCAGTGCAGTCAACACTGAACACTCGTGTATGACAACCATTACTGTTGGTACCACCATCACATAAGAGTATATATTTCTTATCTATAACCGAACATAATATGTCCAACACGTTAGCTACATACAAGAGGAATAGATATATTAATTTCACAGAAGGGAAATGCAGACGTTATCATATACTGAAAGTAGGAAGTGAGGGAACAAGAGGCGGGGAAGATGCTTTGTATTATATACCGATACCAGTGTGGAACTACCGACTAACATACACTGACAGCAGGGAGGGAACTGAACACTGTACCATACAACGACAGCAGGGAGAGAACTGGGCACTGTACCATACAACGACAGCAGGGAGGGAACTGAACACTGTACCATACAACGACAGCAGGGAGAGAACTGAACACTGTACCATACAACGACAGCAGGGAGAGAACTGTACACTGTACCATACAACGACAGCAGGGAGGGAACGGTACACTGTACCATACAAGGAAAGCAGGGAGAGAACGGTACACTGTACCATACAACGACAGCAGGGAGGGAACTGTACACTGTACCATACAAAGACAGCAGGGAGGGAACTGAACACTGTACCATACAACGACAGCAGGGAGAGAACTGAACACTGTACCATACAACGACAGCAGGGAGAGAACTGTACACTGTACCATACAACGACAGCAGGGAGAGAACTGTGCACTGTACCATATAACGACAGCAGGGAGAGAACTGTGCACTGTACATACAATGACAGCAGGGAGGGAACTGTACACTGTACCATACAACGACAGCAGGGAGAGAACTGTGCACTGTACATACAACGACAGCAGGGAGGGAACTGTACACTGTACCATACAACGACAGCAGGGAGAGAACTGTACACTGTACCATACAACGACAGCAGGGAGAGAACTGTGCACTGTACATACAACGACAGCAGGGAGGGAACTGTACACTGTACCATACAACGACAGCAGGGAGAGAACTGTACACTGTACATACAACGACAGCAGGGAGGGAACTGTACACTGTACCATACAACGACAGCAGGGAGAGAACTGTACACTGTACCATACAACTACCGCAAGAAGGGAACGGTACACTGTACCATACAATGACAGCAGGAAGGGAACGGTACACTGTACCATACAACGACAGCAGGGAGGGACCGGTACAATGAACCATACAACGACAGCACGAAGGGAACGGTACACTGTACCATACAATGACAGCAGGAAGGGAACGGTACACTGTACCATACAACGACAGCAGGGAGGGACCGGTACAATGAACCATACAACGACAGCACGAAGGGAACGGTACACTGTACCATACAACGACAGCAGGGAGGGAACTGTGCACTGTACCATACAACGACAGCAGGGAGGGAACTGTACACTGTAACATACAACGACAGCAGGGAGGGAACTGTGCACTGTACCATACAACGACAGCAGTGAGGGAACGATACACTGTAACATACAACGAAAGCAGGGAGGGAACTGTACACTGTACCATACAACGACAGCAGTGAGGGAACGGTACACTGTAACATACAACGACAGCAGGGAGGGAATGGTACACTGTCCCATACAACGACAGCAGTGAGGGAACGGTACACTGTACCATACAACGACAGCAGAGGGGAACGGTACACTGCAAAATACAACGACAGCAGTGAGGGAACGGAACATTGTACCATATAACGACAGCTGGGAGAGAACTGTACACAGTACCATACAACAACAGCAGTGAGGGAACGGTACACTGTACCATATAACGACAGCAGTGAGGGAACGGTACATTGTACCATATAACGACAGCAGGGAGAGAACTGTACACTGTACCACACAACGACAACAGGGAGGGAACGGTACACTGTACCACACAACGACAGCAGTGAATGAACGGTGCACTGTACCACACAACGACAGCAGGGAGGTAACGGTACACAGTACCATACAACAACAGCAGGGAGAGTAACGGTACACTGTACCATACAACGACAGCAGTGAGGGAACGGTACACTGTACCATATAACGACAGCAGGGAGAGAACTGTACATTGTACCATACAACGACGGCAGGGAGTGAACTGTACACTGTCCCATACAACGACAGCAGGGAGGGAACTGTACACTGTATCATACAACGACAGCAGTGAGGGAACGGTACACTGTACCATACAACGACAGCAGTGAGGGAACTATGCACTATGCCATACAACGACAACAGTGAGGGAACTGTACACTGTACCATACAACGACAGCAGTAAGGGAACGGTACACTGTACCATACAACGACAGCAGTGAGGGAACGGTACACTGTACCATATAACGACAGCAGGGAGAGAACTGTACACTGTACCATACAACGACAGCAGTGAGAGAACGGTACACTGTACCATACAACGACAGCAGTGAGGGAACGGTACACTGTACCATACAACGACAGCAGGAAGGGAAAGGTACACTGTACCATACAAACACAGCAGGGAGGTAACGGTACACTGTACCATACAAACACAGCAGGGAGGGAACGGTACACTGTATCATACAACCACAGCAGTGAGAGAACGGTACACTGTACCATACAACCACAGCAGGGAGGTAGCGGTACACTATACCATACAACCACAGCAGGGAGGGAACGGTACACTATACCATACAACCACAGCAGGGAGGGAACGGTACACTATACCATACAACCACAGCAGGGAGGGAACTGTACACTGTACCATACAACCACAGCAGGGAGGGAACGGTATACTGTACCATACAACCACAGCAGGGAGGGAACTGTACACTGTACCATACAACCACAGCAGGGAGGGAACGGTATACTGTACCATACAACCACAGCAGGGAGGGAACGGTACACTGTACCATACAACCACAGCAGGGAGGGAACGGTACACTATACCATACAACCACAGCAGGGAGGGAACTGTACACTGTACCATACAACCACAGCAGGGAGGGAACTGTACACTGTACCATACAACCACAGCAGGGAGGGAACTGTACACTGTACCATACAACCACAGCAGGGAGGGAACGGTAAACTGTACCATACAACCACAGCAGGGAGGGACCTGTACACTGTACCATACAACCACAGCAGGGAGGGAACGGTACACTGTACCATACAACCACAGCAGGGAGGGAACGGTACACTGTACCATACAACCACAGCAGGGAGGGAACGGTACACTGTACCATACAACCACAGCAAGAACAGTAGTGTCCGCGTAGTTCAAGTGGCAGCAACTTTGTCTTAAGTACAATAAAGCCTCAGGTTCAGTCCCGGCACAAGTGGAAACGCTGCACATGTTCCCTTGCAGTCAGTAGGTACCTGAGTGTTGGCTGACTGATGTGGGTCGCATCCTGGGAGAGGGAATGATGATCCCAAATGGAAATAAGTACGACAGTGTCTTTCTTGGCTTATCCTAACATTCTAACACTCTGGGTTAATAATCCAGAGTAAAATCTTCTATTCCCAACATATCAAGTGAAAAGAGGAGAGGTTAAAAAATATACCAAGAGAAGAGAGGAGAGGTCAGAATATACCAAGAGAAGAGAGGAGAGGTCAGGACATACCAAGAGAAAAGAGGTCAGAATATACCATATAATTCTTTACCTTGCTATAAGTAACTAACTGTTAGCCACTTGTTCTTCTTACACAGTTTGTTCTAGTTACTGTTGTTATTCCATTCTTAATGATCACTGGGGAGACACTGGTGTTTATCACATAACACTGTGGACACTCCTGGGCACCACCACCACCACTCACTCGTCTCCAGTCACAACCGAGACTGAGAGAGCCCCACCTTGGTCCCAGAGTGGTCAAGACACCAGTACTATAATTATCTCTCATATTATGTAAGTAGTGCTGGGGACTGAGCCAATTACTATGTAATTCAAGGTCACGACTATCCCGGCTTCACTACTGTGTACTAAATATTGCTGAGTTGTCATGAGTATTGTTGACTTAACTCTTATACGGTGAGTGACGTCTGAGTGTTGTTGGCCTAACCTGTCATACCGTGAGTGATGTCTGAGTGTTGTTGACTTCACCTGTCATACGGTGAGTGACGTCTGAGTGTTGTTGACTTAACCTGTCATACCGTGAGTGACGTCTGAGTGTTGTTAACTTAACCTGTCCTAGGACAGGTTAAGTTAATCTGTCTTACAGGTTCACCATGCTACAGCCCAGGTAATGTGATGGTTCACCATGCTACAGCCCAGGTAATGTGATGGTTCACCATGCTACAGCCCAGGCAATGTGATGGTTCACCATGCTACAGGCCAGGTAGTTTGATGGTTCACCATGCTACAGCCAGGTAGTGTGATGGTACACCATGCTACAGCCAGGTAGTGTGATGGTTCACCATGCTACAGCCCAGGTAGTGTGAGGGTTCACCATGCCACAGCCAAGTAGTGTGATGGTTCACCATGCTACAACCCAGGTAGTGTGATGGTTCACCATGCTACAACCCAGGTAGTGTGATGGTTCACCATGCTACAACCAAGCAGTGTGAGGGTTCACCATGCTACAGCCAAGTAGTGTGATGGTTCACCATGCTACAGCCCAGGTAGTGTGATGGTTCACCATGCTACAACCAAGTAGTGTGATGGTACACCATGCTACAGTCAGGTAGTGTGATGGTTCACCATGCTACAGCCCAGGTAGTGTGAGGGTTCACCATGCTACAGCCAAGTAGTGTGATGGTTCACCATGCTACAACCCAGGTAGTGTGATGGTTCACCATGCTACAACCAAGTAGTGTGAGGGTTCACCATGCTACAACCCAGGTAGTGTGATGGTTCACCATGTTACAACCAAGTAATGTGATGGTTCACCATGCTACAGCCCAGGTAGTGTGATGGTTCACCATGCTACAGCCAGGAAGTGTGATGGTTCACCATGCTACAGACAGGTAGTGTGATGGTTCACCATGCTAAAGCCAGGTAGTGTGATGGTTCACCATGCTACAGCCAGGTAGTGTCAAGCAAGCCACATGGGTATAGTCTTCTTCATCGCTTTGTGCTTCAAGTTCTAGCTGTTCTGAGTGCTTTATAATCCCTGTGGTGTTGTGGTATTTTGTGGGTTTGTTTTTAAACCAGCCCGGCTTAGAATATCTTTGTGCCTAGTGTGGGTGTCCCCAGTGTGACTTACGCCGTTCATCCCATAGGCCCAGTCACCACGCGGTGTCTCACCACAGCGCTGCCTCAACCACCCACCTCACCCACTAACACTGTTTTTGTACCCTTATTATGGGTTCTAGCACCATATTTTATGGACCACATAGGGGATCAAGAGCCAGGTGTGTTCTTTTGTCAGTTTGCGCCATCGTAAAAAGCCTCCTGTGTGAGTTCATCGTCGATTTAAGCACAAATTCTTCGATCACGTGTGGAGAATAGTCAGGAATGCAGTCAGCCACGAGACTCCACCACCATCCTCCACCATCTACCTCATTTTACACCACGTCACTACAGTGTTAATGAATAATATTTTTTCAGACATTTGCGAGTGTTGAGACATATTTTTTTTGGTGTTTCCAGTGATTTCTTAGTGTCATTCAGTAACTCTTGATTAGACAGTGTTTATTATATACTGTTTGCAATTTTTTTTCTCTTCTTTCTTCAGTGTTAATTTTCGTGCATTATTTTATGTCTGTTGTGTTGTTTCTTTTTATATATACTTGAAGTAAGTATTTAGTGTTTTTCCTTGTTGTGTGCAACATATAAGCAGTATAGAATTTGTGTTTACACTTCACAATTACCTTGTGTTCACAGTATTGCAGTGAAGTAATTCAGTAATTTATTACCTTATATTCTGCATCACAACTCAGTGTTGTCTGTTATATTTTTTTCTCCCAGCATTTGTGTATTCTTGCTGTTTTGTTTTCATTCATTTGCCATTTTAATTTTTCTCTGTGTTGAACATTCTTGTGTTACTTTCTTTATCATTTAGCCAGTGTCTAATTTGTCTTATTTCCACAGACAATAGTGTCATTATTTTGTTCAAGCAAGACAATTATTTTCCAAAATTTTCACACCTCAAGTTTCATAGCAAGAAAATTCTATGTGTTGTGTTCTGCATCACTGTAAGTGTTTATATTGATGTGTTGTGTTCTGCATCACTGTAAGTGTTTATATTGATGTGTTGTGTTCTGCATCACTGTAAGTGTTTATATTGATGTGTTGTGTTCTGCATCACTGTAAGTGTTTATATTGATGTGTTGTGTTCTGCATCACTGTAAGTGTTTATATTGATGTGTTGTGTTCTGCATCACTGTAAGTGTTTATATTGATGTGTTGTGTTCTGCATCACTGTAAGTGTTTATATTGATGTGTTGTGTTCTGCATCACTGTAAGTGTTTATATTGATGTGTTGTGTTCTGCATCACTGTAAGTGTTTATATTGATGTGTTGTGTTCTGCATCACTGTAAGTGTTTATATTGATGTGTTGTGTTCTGCATCACTGTAAGTGTTTATATTGATGTGTTGTGTTCTGCATCACTGTAAGTGTTTATATTGATGTGTTGTGTTCTGCATCACTGTAAGTGTTTATATTGATGTGTTGTGTTCTGCATCACTGTAAGTGTTTATATTGATGTGTTGTGTTCTGCATCACTGTAAGTGTTTATATTGATGTGTTGTGTTCTGCATCACTGTAAGTGTTTATATTGATGTGTTGTGTTCTGCATCACTGTAAGTGTTTATATTGATGTGTTGTGTTCTGCATCACTGTAAGTGTTTATATTGATGTGTTGTGTTCTGCATCACTGTAAGTGTTTATATTGATGTGTTGTGTTCTGCATCACTGTAAGTGTTTATATTGATGTGTTGTGTTCTGCATCACTGTAAGTGTTTATATTGATGTGTTGTGTTCTGCATCACTGTAAGTGTTTATATTGATGTGTTGTGTTCTGCATCACTGTAAGTGTTCAAACCTTTTTGTTCTGTGTTTTTGCATCTATTATTTTTATATTTCATTGAACAAATTCACTCTTAGTGAAATTTTTAAGTTCTTCTTTTAAAGTAAATTATTCTTTTGCTTGTTCAGTAAGTGTTGCTTAAGCTGTAGTTAAGAGTTAAAGTGTTCAATCAGTTCATTCCTTGATAATATTTTTTTTTCTTGGAAACTGTATTTTCTTGTGTGAATAATATTTCGTTCCTTGTGTGTCACTTAATATTTTTTTTATTTTTAGAATTGCTTTCCCAGTTTGTTTTAATTTTGCACAAGCTTTATTGAGTCCATTTTAATATTTTTGATTGATTTTATCATTTTATTGTTGAATTTCCTTATTGCATTGAAAGTAAAGATAACTCACTATGCCATTAATTCAATTTAAAGTAAATTTGAGCAAATTTGATTTGAGTAAAGTGCACTTCCTCTTGATTTTCAAAGTGTTGCTTATTCAGTTGAGTATTTTCTTTTGTGAGTGTGAGTTTTCCTTGCTTACAGTGTGACTTGTCAATTTTCATTTACTTATGCAGAATAGTTAAGTAATTTCTTCCCATTTAAGCTTACTGTGTCATATATTCTCTTTATTTTCTTGCCTTATGTCCTTGAGTAAGTTCCCTGAGAAGATGTCCCAGTCACATTTGAATGTTCACTTAGTGTGTATCATGCCAGTCAAAGTCAATATGAATCAGTCCACAGTACCAATATTCCCTTACTGACTGGAAGACAATACCTAGCCCTTGAGCAATGTGTTTGTTCTCACAGCTTGTATCTGAGATTTGTTAAGGTGCTGCGAAATGTGAAGTTCAGATTAAGATCCTATTGATTCGTTCATTACTTATTAACGTAGCCGAGCGGCCAGGCACTAGTAATACTGTCACTCCTGTCTGGATTCCAGCCACAATATCGTGCACGCAGGATAATGTACAGTTACGTTGGGTTTCAGAGGAACCTCAGACAACCCTGGGTGCTGAGACTACTATCCTTGCGATGGCGACTTGTTCAAGTATTCGTTCCTTCCCAGGGGACGCTTTGAGAAGAACTTTACTTGCAACGAGTTATGCCATCTCTTGCTGATGCCACAAGCCGTTGCAGAAAGACGTTTCTGTGGCTAGTGTACTCACTTGAGTGTTGTTGTTGTTGTCCCTTGTGTTCCAGATGGTTATCCCATCCTAGTTGAGAGTAATTCATGCAATGTAACAAGTTATTTCTCGAGTAACTTTCACATGTTGTTAACGTTTGTGAGTGAAGTTTCTTCATAGTTGATACCTCGTGTCACTGTGTGTGACTCAGACTGAATATCTGTATTGTTAACCATGTCCATTTATTTTCCCCTGTGCTTGCAGTGAGAGTTAGTAGGTTCGTTCTCCCTTGCTCATATTGCGTGTTATAGCATTATTTTTTTCAACTGGGGAGAGTCATCCACTCCACCGAGTTTGTTCATTCCTCCAGTAAGAAAGAACCGATCCCTTGTTGTCTGGTGTGATTCGATTCCTGCTCCAGGAAGATCTTATTCTGACTGTGAAGCCACCAGCACCCATTAGTGGCTTTGTAATGAGCCAAGAATTACTGTATCGAACAGCCGAGTTGAGTACTCCTAGCAGAAGGGTTAGTAATTCCACAGTCACTAATGAATGTAGCTGTATCTTTCGTAGATACTCGTTCAGATTGTCCTCAGTCAAGGCATGTGTTAGCCATCGCAGAAGAGTTCGATCCACCCAAAGATGATAACCATTCTGCATATGTAAATCTTATCCTCGCAGAGTTGGGTTTAAATGTAAACAGCCTGTATAATTAGATGTCCAAGATGAATGAAATTGTCAACTGTGTGTCTTGTTATTAGCTGATCAGTTTTTCAGTTTTCACGTTCCCTCCGAATTCTGAGAATTTAGCAATACTGATCTGTGTGTGCCAGATTTGCCTTGCTGTTAATTACTTTCTCTTTGTAAATATATTTATTCTTCCTCAGAATCCGTAGAGTGCATGAATACAGATCAATCGATCAATTCCATCCTTATTGTACAATGATTTGTTCTTATAAGTCGTAATGCATTACGTTAAAAATCATTACGTTAACACCCATTATGTTAAAACTCATTATGTTAACATCCATTATGATACCATCCATTAGTTCTAAGTTACATATGTCTTTGTTATTGTATAGAATCAGCCCAGAACCACCTGCCTGTAGCATAGTAGTGTATGTCGAGATGATAAGATAAGAGATAAGATAAAATTTCGTTTGGATTTTTAACCCCGGAGGGTTAGCCACCCAGGATAACCCAAGAAAGTCAGTGCGTCATCGAGAACTGTCTAACTTGCTTCCATTGGGGTTCTTAATCTTGTCCCCCAGGATGCGACCCACACCAGTCGACTAACACCCAGGTACCTATTTGCTGCCAGGTGAACAGGACAACAGGTGTAAGGAAACGTGTCGAAATGTTTCCACCCGCCGGGAATCGAACCCGGGCCCTCCGTGTGTGAAGCGGGAGCTTTAGCCACAAGGCCACCGAGCTGTCAGCATAGTTGCTGATCCCCCTTACATGTGTTGTTAGCTTAGCTGAGTATCATAGTACCATCCATGTGTTTTATATAGATGATCCCTACTAGGCCTAGTGACTGTATGACGTCACAGGATGCGGCATGAGTGAGTGGGATGCGCTACCTCGCTCTCAGTCCATGCTTAGACCTACCAGGCAGCTACAGGCAGGTTGGGCTCCCTTACCACAGTCTGATAATATATAGTGTTACCATCCACACGTGTGTTTATCTTCAACCATCATATCTCCTTTCCCATGACATAGTGGCGAGTGATCACAATAATGGCGGGTGATCACAACAATGGCAAGTGATCACAATAATGGTGAGTGATCACACCACTACCGGTACATTCCCTCGCATGAAGGGAATTTTCGTTTTTGTTTTTGTTTTTTACTATTATTTTTGGTGTTTACGCTTCTAACATATTAAAATCAACATTTGTCAGACATGGCAGACAGGAAAGAAACAACTAAAAATTGATTGATTGGAACAGTTTAACAGGAAATCTTGAGTCTATTGACTTTCTTGATACGGTTCAGGATTGCTTTTTAGAACAGGTTGTGACAGAACCAACTAGAGGAAACAATCTGCTTGTCTTTGTTCTTGCCAACAAAGATTCACTAATTAATAATCTTAAGGTTAATGATGAGCTTGGGGAAAGTGATCACAAATCACTTAGTTTCAATATATCATGGAGGTACCCAGATAACTCAAATCAAATCTCTGTCCCAGACTTTCGCTTGGCTGACTTCATGGAACTGAGAAATTACCTGGGTGGGCTAACTTGGGATGACATGACTATGGGTCAGGTAGCAGGTGTTGGTTGCCAATATGACGTTTTTCAGAGCATAGTTCTAGCTGCCCAGACAACTTTTGTTCCGAGTAGGGAAATTAGATCCAACAAAAATGATCCAAAATGGATAAACAATAGATTAAAACATCTCACTGTTCAAAAGAGAGGCATATATAGGCGTATCAAAAGAGGGGATGGACAGTTAAGAAATCAATATATTCAATTAAAGAGATAAACAAAAAAGGAATAAGAAAAGCAAAAAGGGCTAAGGTCACAAGGGATTCGAAGACAAACCCAAAAGGGTTCTTTCAGGTATACAGAAGTAAGAATAGGGACAAGATAGGCCCACTTAAGAGTAACTCTGGTCAGATCACTGACAGTGATAAGGATATGTGTGAAATTCTCAATACCTACTTCCTCTCAGTTTTCACCCAGGAAAATACTAGCGATATTCCTGAAATAATAGATTACGTAGAACAGGATGATATTAAACTATGCACGATTGCGGTAACTAGTGACATGGTCCTCAGACAAATAGAGAAATTAAAACCTAACAAATCCCCAGGCTCTGATGAAGTGTTTGCAAGGTTATTAAAGGAATGTAAAGAAGAACTTAGCATACCTTTGGCTAATCAACATACCACTACAAATTAGCACAGTGCCTGATAAATTGAAAATGGCAAATATAATGCCTATTTACAAGGCAGGTGACAGGTCCTTAGATTCGAACTATAGACCAATAAGCCTTACCTCCATAGTGGGAAAATTTATGGAATCAATGATTGCCGAGGCAATTCGTAGCCATTTTGATAGGCACAGACTAATTAATGAATCTCGGCACGGTTTTACAAAGGGGCATTCCTGTCTTATGAATTTACTAACTTTCTTCACTAAGGTGTTTGAGGAAGTAGATCATGGTATTGAATACGATATTGTGTATATGGACTTCAGTAAGGCTTTCGATAGAGTTCCACATCAGAGGCTATTGAGGAAACTTAAGGCACACGGAATAAGAGGCCAATTTTTTTCCTGGATAGAGGCATGGCTGACAAATAGGCAGCAGAGAGTTTGCATAAATGGGGAAAAATCAGAATGGGGGTACGTCACAAGCGGTTTTCCTCAGGGGTTAGTGTTCACAGTCTACATAAACGACATCGATGAGGGAATAAATAGCGATATAAGCAAATTTGCCGATGGTACCAAAATAGGCCGTACAATTCATTCTAATGAGGACACTATAGCACTCCAGGATGATTTGAATAGACTGATGCAGTGGTCGGAGAAGTGGCAGATGCAGTTTAATATAGACAAATGAAAAGTCATAAATGTTGGACAGGAAAATAACCATACCACATATAAACTAAATAATGTAGATCTTAATATTACGGAATGTGAAAGGGATTTAGGAGTTCTGGTAATCTAAAACCAAGACAACAGTGCATAATTGTTCACAATAAAGCTGACAGAATCCTTGGCTTCATAGCAAGAAGTAAAAATAATAGAAGTCCTCAGGTTGTTCTTCAACTCTATATATCCTTGGTTAGGCCTCATTTAGATTATACTGCACAGTTCTGGTCACCGTATTACAGAATGGGTATAAATACACTGGAAAACGTACAAAGGAGGATGACTAAGTTGATCCCAGATTCAGGAAAGATATAGGAAAGCACTGGTTTGGTAACAGAGTTGTGAATGAGTGGAACAAACTCCCGAGTACAGTTATAGACGCTAAGACGTTGTGTAGTTTTAAAAATAGGTTGGATAAATACATGAGTGGGTGTGGGTGGGTGTGAGTTAGGCCTTACTAGCTTGTGCTACTTGGTCGGTGCAGTGCTCCTTCCTTAAGTGACGTGTCTGACCTCACTAGGTCAAGGCATTGGCTTAAGCCAGTGGGAGAACTGGACCTGCCTCGCATAGACCAGTAGACCTGCTGCAGTGTTCCTTCTTTCTTACGTTCTTATGTTCAAGCAAGAAAGGATTGTCTGAAGTGCAGGAGATGCCATGAAGCTCAAGGCACTATAAAATGTATTTTGAGCTATAAAATGTATTTGAACCGTCTTCCACGGCGAATGTCTGAGTTCCATTCCCAGCCAGGGTAGAAACATTGGGCGTGTTTCTTTACACCTGTTGCCTATGTTCAACTATCAGTGAAATGAGTATCTAGGCCTTAGTGGACTGGTGTGGGTCGCATCCTGGGACACTGACCTAATTTGCGGGAAATGCTCAGCATAATAAGCAGCTTTCTATATAGTAGTATGTCACTGGTGTCAGCTATGGTGTGTGTACCTTGTACATGTACTGGTAGTAAATATATTATTATTATTATGATTATTATTATTATTATTATTATTATTATTATTATAAATAACATACACATTCCGAGGATCGTTCAGAAGTGGAGAGCTGCAGCAGTCTATGTATAAGATTATAATATTACGCTCTTTCTGGTGTGTTGACACTACAGAAAATTAGAGTATAACCGGGATAACTGTAGAAAAACACTCTTTCCTTACACCAAGATTCAAAACCAATGCGATATTCTCATTCTCATTCTCTCTCTCTCATTCTCTCTCTCTCTCTCTCTCTCTCTCTCTCTCTCTCTCTCTCTCTCTCTCTCTCAATTGGATATGCTGAATGTTGAAGACAGAGTAAAACAACAGATGCTAAATCATGTTTATAAAATTGCTCACAAACAGTGTCCAGAATATCTTGCTGTCAATTTTGTCAAGGTTGGGAACCGCAGCAATCATAGTACTAGGGGGAGAGAACACAACTTTGTAGTACCCACAGTCAGTGGCCAGGCTTCAAACACCTTTTATTGTACAGCAATAAAGAAATGGAACAGACTACCCGCACATGTCAAAGCCAGTCATAGCATGAACCAGTTCAAGAAGAGTGCCAAAAGGTGTCTGATGAATGTAGCTACAGACAGGAAGGGGAATGATTTTCTATTTTTTTAGTTAACACACGTGTAATTTTACCTTATTTCTAGTAATGACCCTCGTGTAATAGATAGTTCTGGAAAATACTGTATTATTTTCCGAAAATACAGTGTATTTTGTATGTAAATTAGTTAAATATATCGTAGTTAAAATTAATTTGTAAATAAAAGAGGAACCAGGGAGAGTGTTAGCGTCGCTTGGGTAGGAGGCGCCATTGTTTTGGGAATGGGCCAAGACACGCTAGTGAAACGTGAATAAATTTTCGTTGCTTTGGTGGTCAAATTGTGGTTGAAACCTCTCAAATAGGAGCAGAAATTGTTTGGATTTACAGTCCTGCAGAATGTGAGAAACAGGTGACTGAACAAGACTCTGTAATTAAATGGGAAAAGAATAAAGATAACCCAGTTAAGTAATGTCTATGTTTATGTTGAAATTTCTGGCCAGTATGTATTTTCTTCATATTTTAGGGAGGGGTTTGTGTGTGACACACCAAGTAATATCCAGACTAAATTCAAATTCAAATTCAAAGTTTATTCTCTATAAGGATTACAATGCTGAGTTTACAGAAATTTGGTTATTGTGTGGTTTACATGTAGTAAAATTGTGATTACAGAGTGTACCACTAGAACGCTTAGCATGGCTAGGCATTTCAGGCATACTTAATTTTATTCTTAATTGTAAAATATTACAAATTATGAGGTAAGTTGGTATTATGGCTAAGTGACTAAATACTAGTTTGTAAGTTTAGCAATGTGAATGCTTTTGTTTTGGCACAGTATATAGTTTCAGTATTGGAGTATCACAGGATTCATTATTTTAAGATTGAGATTAATATTTCTGTTTATGGTCAAATGAGTGAGTGAGTGTAAGTGTGAACCACCAGGTGGTATTCGTGTAGTTAGTTGACGGGGTGTATCAGGGAGATAAGATGTTTTCTAATGGTAGTTTTGAAGGTGATGAATGTGTCTGCAGTTCTAGAGTTCTCAGGTAGGGTGTTCCAGATTTTAGGGCCTTTGACATACATTGAATTTTTGTAAAGGTTTAGTCGGACACGGGGAATGTCGTAGAGATGTTTGTGTCTGGTGTTATGCCTGTGAGTTCTGTCACAACTATCAAGAAAGCGTTTTAGGTCAAGGTTGATATTAGAGTTTAAGGCCCTGAAGATGTAGATTGCACAGTAGTAAGTGTGGATGTACTGAACTGGGAGTAAGTTTAGGTCTATGAAGAGTGGGGGGGTGTGTTGCCAGGGATGGGATTTAGTGATTATTCTTACTGCAGCTTTTTGTTGGGTTATTATTGGCTTTAGGTGTGTTGCTGCAGTTGATCCCCAAGCACAAATAGCATAGGTGAGGTATGGATAAATAAGTGAGTGGTATAGTGTGAGAAGGGCATTTTGCGGCACGTAGTATCGTATCTTGGAGAGGATCCCAACCGTTCTGGATACTTTTTTGGTTATATGCTGGATATGGGTGCTGAAATTCAGGTTGTTGTCAAGGTATAAGCCTAGGAATTTTCCCCCATTATTTCTGGTAATTAGAGTGTTGTCAATCTTAATGTTATTTGTGCATCTCCTGCTCTGCTACCAAACATAATATAGTAGGTTTTGTCAGTGTTAAGCGTAAGTTTATTGGCTGTCATCCAAGTCGATATTTTAATCAGCTCCTCATTCACAATGGTGTTGAGGGTGGCAAGATTAGGGTGAGAGATGACATAAGCCGTGTCATCAGTAAAGAGAATGGGTTTCAGGTGTTGGGATACGTTTGGAAGGTCATTGATGTATATGAGGAAGAGCAGGGGACCAAGGACACTTCCCTGCGGAACTCCAGTATCAAGTGGCCGTGTTGCTGATGCTGTGTCTTTAATGGTGACGTACTGATACCTATTAGTAATGTAAGATTTGAAATAAGCAAGCGCATGGCCTCTTATACCGTAATGATCAAGTTTGTGGAGTAGGATGCCGTGGTCTACTGTGTCAAAAGCTTTTCTTAGGTCAATAAAAATTCCTAGTGGATATTCCTTATTTTCCAACGCTGTGTAAAGCAGATCTAGCATTTTTATGACTGCATCATTAGTGCTTTTATTTTTCCTGAATCCAAATTGGCAGGGGTTGAGTATGTTTTGAGCCGTTATAAATGAATACAGTCTCCTGTGCACGAGTTTCTCAAAGATTTTGGATAGCAATGGTAAGTTAGATATTGACCTATAGTTGTTTAAGTCTGTAGGGTCACCACCTTTATGTATTGGTGTAACCCTTGCCATCTTGAGTAGTTTCGGGAAGGTGCTAGTCTCTAGTGACTTGTTAAAAAGTAATGAAATTGCATGCGAAAGGACATGGGCCGCTCGCTTGTACAGTAATGGTGGGACATGAGACAGATTCCCAGAGTTATTTTTAAGTGACTTTATAATTTCAATGACTTCCGTGGGCTCAGTTGGTGCAAGATAGAAGGAATTAGGGAAATTCCCATCTAGGTAGTCCCCGGCATGGGCATTGGTATGTGGGATTTTACTGGCGAGATTAGATCCTATGTTTGAGAAGAAGTCGTTTATCTTGTTAGCTGTGTCAGTGGGATGTAGTGGTGTTTCATTAGGTTTAGTTAGGACAATATTCTTGGTTTTTCTCAGTTTGTGGGTCCCTAGAATCTGAGTGTTTTCCAGGTCTTTTTTATATCTCCTCTAGTGTCTGTGAATCTACTGGAGTAGTATAGTTGTTTGGCTTTCTTTATTACTTTGGTGAGAGCTGATGAATAGTGTTTAAGAGTATCTTTGTGTATTAAGCCCTGTCTATATTGCTTTTCATATTGGTGTTTCTTGTCAATGGATTTCAGAATGGTGCTGGTTAGCCATGGGCAACCAAGTCGTTTGTTTGTGATCTGTTTTGTTTTTATAGGACAATGTTTGTTGTATAGTCTAAGTAATTTGTTAAGAAAAATGTCTGTCCAGTCATCAATACCATTGGCCTTGGAGAATTCTGTAGGCCAATCAACAGTCTCTAGGTCAGCTGTGAACTTCCTTACTGAGGCCTCGTCATGGAGTCTAAATGAGACTTTGTTGTATTCAAGTGGTGGTTTACTAATGTTTGTCACGAGGAAGGTAGGGTAGTGGTCTGTAGTGCTATCTGTGATTATCCCTGATTTAAGGGGGGCTAGTATATTGGTCCATATGTGGTCTATTATGGTTGCACTTGTCTCAGTGAGCCTGGTTGGTTTAGTTATTGTTGGTATGAGAAGTGTGTTGTTCATATTGTTGATGAAATCAGTTACAGGCTGATCATCTAGTAGGCCAAGGTTGATGTTGAAGTCTCCAGCTAAGAGAAGGTGGTGCTTATTCATTTGTCTGTTTGTTATTAGTGACTTTAATTTCTCACTGAAATTTGGGATGTTTGTGTGAGGTATCCGGTAAATGGCACCGATTGTTATAGGCGTCTTAAGGTTTTTTACAGTAAAATTAGCAAAAATGTATTCCCCATATTCATCACTAAAGCAAGTGGTGCTAAGACAAGATAATTGGTTAGAGTAATAGATTGCAATACCACCCCCAACTTGGTTTGGTCTGCAGTTGTGAATTGCTGTGTATCCTGGTAGAGGGTAGATATCTATTGTGTCCTGTTTAAGCCAGGAGAAGGGTGTCTTTAGTGATTCAAGGAGTGCTAGGAGGTCATCATAGTGTTTGCTTAAGGACCTGATGTTGTAGTTAAGTACTGATAGACTTTTAGCATTGTTTAGGATAGTGGTGGCTTGTGATGCTGTGTAATAAAGGCAGTTACTTTCCAATAGGTTTTGATTGGGTGTCAGATTATGGAGGTTTAGATCAGGGTCAACGTGATCAGTCATCTTCTAGGTTTAAATTATGGTTA
Source organism: Cherax quadricarinatus (assembly GCF_038502225.1). Lineage (NCBI taxonomy): Eukaryota > Metazoa > Arthropoda > Malacostraca > Decapoda > Parastacidae > Cherax > Cherax quadricarinatus. Next base: position 13,776,754 of record NC_091379.1, read on the forward strand.
TTTATATCCTGAGTTGTGTGTTGAGTTCTACTACTGATATCTGTAGTGGTTGGAAGTTTGGACAAGTATATAGCTAGAGTATTTTGGTCATGTAGGGTATAGTCACTACTACACATAATGAAGTTGATGTTGTCTGTGTGTTGTGCTGGAATGAACTAAAGTACAACTAGGTATAAACTAGTAATATAAAAATACAAATTAAAAATAGAACAAGACTCTCACTTGTAATTGCACTAAGGTCTAATAATGACTTTTGTGGAGTCTATGTTTTGAGCTAGAATGAGCTAAAGTACAATAGGTTTAATCTAATAATATAAAAATACAAATTAAAAATAGCACTAGTCTCTCACTAGTAATTGCACTATGGTCTAATATAGTGAATTTGGTATTGACTATGTATTGAGTTAGAATGACCTATGGTACAACTGAATTTAATCTAATAATATAAAAATACAAATTAAAAATAGCACCAGTCTCTCACTAGTAATTGCACTATGGTCTAATATAGTGAATTTGGTATTGACTATGTATTGAGCTAGAAAGAGCTATAGTACAACTAGGTTTAGTCTAATAATATAATAAAGGCACAAGACTCTCAATTGTAATTGCACTAAGGTCTTATATAAGTTGTTT
>NC_091379.1:13777486-13809986 GCF_038502225.1 Cherax quadricarinatus
CTGGGACCAAGGTGGGGCTCTCTCAGTCTCGGTTGTGACTGGAGACGAGTGAGTGGTGGTGGTGGTGCCCAGGAGTGTCCACAGTGTTATGTGATAAACACCAGTGTCTCCCCAGTGATCATTAAGAATGGAATAACAACAGTAACTAGAACAAACTGTGTAAGAAGAACAAGTGGCTAACAGTTAGTTACTCATAGCAAGGTAAAGAATTATATGGTATATTCTGACCTCTTTTCTCTTGGTATGTCCTGACCTCTCCTCTCTTCTCTTGGTATATTCTGACCTCTCCTCTCTTCTCTTGGTATATTTTTTAACCTCTCCTCTTTTCACTTGATATGTTGGGAATAGAAGATTTTACTCTGGATTATTAACCCAGAGTGTTAGAATGTTAGGATAAGCCAAGAAAGACACTGTCGTACTTATTTCCATTTGGGATCATCATTCCCTCTCCCAGGATGCGACCCACATCAGTCAGCCAACACTCAGGTACCTACTGACTGCAAGGGAACATGTGCAGCGTTTCCACTTGTGCCGGGACTGAACCTGAGGCTTTATTGTACTTAAGACAAAGTTGCTGCCACTTGAACTACGCGGACACTACTGTTCTTGCTGTGGTTGTATGGTACAGTGTACCGTTCCCTCCCTGCTGTGGTTGTATGGTACAGTGTACCGTTCCCTCCCTGCTGTGGTTGTATGGTACAGTGTACCGTTCCCTCCCTGCTGTGGTTGTATGGTACAGTGTACAGGTCCCTCCCTGCTGTGGTTGTATGGTACAGTTTACCGTTCCCTCCCTGCTGTGGTTGTATGGTACAGTGTACAGTTCCCTCCCTGCTGTGGTTGTATGGTACAGTGTACAGTTCCCTCCCTGCTGTGGTTGTATGGTACAGTGTACAGTTCCCTCCCTGCTGTGGTTGTATGGTATAGTGTACCGTTCCCTCCCTGCTGTGGTTGTATGGTACAGTGTACCGTTCCCTCCCTGCTGTGGTTGTATGGTACAGTATACCGTTCCCTCCCTGCTGTGGTTGTATGGTACAGTGTACAGTTCCCTCCCTGCTGTGGTTGTATGGTACAGTATACCGTTCCCTCCCTGCTGTGGTTGTATGGTACAGTGTACAGTTCCCTCCCTGCTGTGGTTGTATGGTATAGTGTACCGTTCCCTCCCTGCTGTGGTTGTATGGTATAGTGTACCGTTCCCTCCCTGCTGTGGTTGTATGGTATAGTGTACCGCTACCTCCCTGCTGTGGTTGTATGGTACAGTGTACCGTTCTCTCACTGCTGTGGTTGTATGATACAGTGTACCGTTCCCTCCCTGCTGTGTTTGTATGGTACAGTGTACCGTTACCTCCCTGCTGTGTTTGTATGGTACAGTGTACCTTTCCCTTCCTGCTGTCGTTGTATGGTACAGTGTACCGTTCCCTCACTGCTGTGGTTGTATGGTACAGTGTACCGTTCCCTCACTGCTGTGGTTGTATGGTACAGTGTACCGTTCCCTCCCTGCTGTCGTTATATGGTACAGTGTACCGTTCCCTCAATACTGTGGTTGTATGGTACAGTGTACAGTTCCCTCACTGCTGTGGTTGTATGGTACAGTGTACCGTTCCCTCACTGTTGTGGTTGTATGGTACAGTGTACAGTTCCCTCACTCCTGTGGTTATATGGTACAGTGTACCGTTACGTCCCTGCTGTGGTTGTATGGTACAGTGTACAGTTCCCTCACTGCTGTGGTTGTATGGTACAGTGTACCGTTACCTCCCTGCTGTGGTTGTATGGTACAGTGTACCGTTACCTCCCTGCTGTGGTTGTATGGTACAGTGTACCGTTACGTCCCTGTTGTGGTTGTATGGTACAGTGTACCGTTACCTCCCTGCTGTTGTTGTATGGTACTGTGTACCGTTACCTCCCTGCTGTCGTTGTGTGGTACAGTGCACCGTTCATTCCCTGCTGTCGTTGTGTGGTACAGTGTACCGTTCCCTCCCTGTTGTCGTTGTGTGGTACAGTGTACCGTTCCCTCCGTGCTGTCGTTGTGTGGTACAGTGTAACGTTCCCTCCCTGCTGTCGTTGTGTGGTACAGTGTACCGTTCCCTCACTGCTGTGGTTGTATGGTACAGTGTACCGCTCCCTCACTGCTGTGGTTGTATGGTACAGTGTACCGCTCCCTCACTGCTGTGGTTGTATGGTACAGTGTACCGTTCCCTCCCTGCTGTTGTTGTGTGGTACAGTGTACCGTTCCCTCACTGCTATCAGTGCGCTCTTCCCTCAGTGTTCTCAGTGTTATACAGTGTTCCCTTCCCATCCTGCTGTCAGTGTATGCTAGTCTGTAGTTTTACACTGGTATCAGTGTGTGATACAATGTAATATTGTTGCCTTCTGTCCCAGCTTTCAGTGTATTATATAGCGCGTCAGAAAACAGGACAAGTGTTTACTGACGCTGGAGATTTTGGTCATCTGACCGAGGCCTTCTATTGGCTTACCGGTCCATCCCTTTAAAAATTATGGTAATGTCTTTAACTTTCTCATATACATCATTATATTAGTGTGACCTCACCTCCTGCTGTCAGTGTGTGACAGCGTCGTACACTGACAGCAGCCCGTCAATTCATCCTGTATATGGCTGACGTGTTGGATATATTGTCAAGCTCAGTTATGGATATGGAATATGTACTCTTAAACTTTTTTTTAAAATATGTGAACGTGGTACCAATAGTAATGGTTGCCATACACGGGTGTACAATTTTTTTTTTTATTCGCCGGTATTCTCCCGGCCCCGGCTCCCTATCTGGGGAGTGTCTCGAGACTTAAGGGGAAGGGGGTGCATAGGTCGGAGGGCGGAGAGAAAAAAAAACCTCGAAAAAATATGAAAATTGAGTTATTGTTACCAAAAAATAGCTGAACTTTCTGGCAACACTCTGGTATAATTATTATCCTTGTACGATGTTTCTAAAAGGAATTACAGCCATTTATAACAGGCATGGTGACAGTGCTGACGCGTCCCCCATGGGAGGAGGTACAAGTACCCCCTCATCTTTGGGACCATGTACAATGTTGACGGTGTACATATATATGTATGGGTTTAATTACATTTTTGTGTAGTCGTTTATTTATGTATTTGGATATTTACGGATATGTGTATGTGCAAGTATAGACACTGTAGTGATTTATAAATATCTACGTGAATTAAGTGTAGATTTTCATTTTTTCTTTTTTACCGAACTATTTTGACTGAAACGGTTAATGTAATGCAGCTTAACTCTGCTCAGCTTACCTGGGATCAATTTATATTTACGGTTTAGTGGAAGTGAAGAAGAATTTGCTTATGTGTGTGTTATATTGTGTCCTTATCTGCTCCCCGCTATCAGTGTGATACACTGTGTCCTTACCCCCTTTCCGCTATCAGTACTCACCTATATATGGTTGCAGGGGTCGAGACTCAGCTCCTGGCCCCGCCTCTTCACTGATCGCTACTAGGTCCTTGCCCTGCTCCATGAGCTTTATCATACCTCGTCTTGAAGTTATGTATGTTTTTAGCCTCCACTACCTCACTTTCCAGACTATTCCACTTCCTGACATCTCTGTAGCTGAAGAAATACTTCTTAACATCCCTTTGACTCATCTGAGTCTTTAACTTCCAATTGTGATCCCTTGTTTCTGTGTCCCATCTCTGGAACATCCTGTCTCTGTCCACTCTAGGTTTTCCCAATCGATCTCCCTGTGGTTGAAATCGCCCATAGCTAGTAACTTTGCTCTGCTCGAGCGAGCTTTTCTTGCCACCTCAGCCAGAGTGTTCACCATCACTCTGTTTCTCACTTCATATTACACTCTTGGCCTCCTGCAGTTCTGTGGTGGGTTATATATTACTGCTAAGACTACCTTATGTTCCCCAGACTGAACTGTATCAACTATGTAATCCCTTTCTCCAATCTCGTCCACGCCTTCCATTTCCTCAAATCTCCATTGGTTTTTTTTTATAAGCAGTGCAACCCCTCCTCCCTCTCTGCTACTTCTATCTTTCCTCAGGATCTGATATCCTGGTGGGAAGATTGCGTCTGTTATTGTCTCGGTGAGTTTCGTTTCTGTGACTGCTATGATGTCTGGGGACTTCTCATTGATTCTTTCATGCCACTCATCATATTTATTCGTTATTCCATTTGCGTTCCTGTACTAAATCTTCAACTTTGTTAAAACTGTAGTCCTGGGAGAATACTGGGACTGGGGGAGCGGGAGCCCTGGCAGGGGCCTATGTGAGGTTGTTGTGTGTACTCACCTAATTGTGGTTGCAGGGGTCGAGACTCAGCTCCTGGCCCCGCCTCTTCACTGATCGCTACTAGATCCTCTCTGCTTCCTGAGCTTCGTCATACCTCGTCTTAAAACTATGTATGGTTCCTGCCTCCACTACGTCACTTGCTAGGCAATTCCTCTTCCTGACGACTCTATGACTGAAGAAATATTTCCTAACATCCCTGTGACTCGTCTGAGCCTTCAGCTTCCAATTGTGGCCCCTTGTTTCTGTGTCCCCTCTCTGGAACATCCTGTCTTTGTCCACCTTGTCTATTCCCCGCAGTATCTTGTATGCCGTTATCATGTCTCCCCTGACCCTTCTGTCCTCCAGTGTCGTCAGTCCGATTTCCCTCAACGTTTCGTCGTACGACATTCCCCTGAGCTCTGGAACTAGCCTTGTTGCAAACCTTTGTGCTTTCTTAAACTTCTTGATGTGCTTGACCAGGTGTGGGTTCCAGACTGGTGCTGCATACTCCAGTATGGGCCTAACATACATAGTGTACAGTGTCTTGAATGATTCCTTATTAAGGTATCGGAACGCTATTCTCAGGTTTGCCAGGCGCCCATATGCTGCAGCAGTTATCTGGTTGATGTGTGCCTCTGGTGATGTGCTCGGTGTTATGGTCACCCCAAGATCTTTCTCTCTGAGTGAGGTTTGTAGTCTTTGTCCACCTAGCCTATACTCTGTCTGCGGTCTTCTTTGCCCTTCCCCAATCTTCATGACTTTGCATTTGGCGGGGTTGAATTCGAGAAGCCAGTTTCTGGACCAAGTGTCCAGCCTGTCCAGGTCTCTTTGCAGTCCTGCCTCATCCTCATCCGATTTAATTCTTCTCATCAACTTCATATCATCTGCAAATAGGGACACTACAGAGTCTATCCTTTCCGTCATGTCATTCACATATATCAAGAATAGCACTGGTCCTAGAACTGACCCCTGTGGGACCCCGCTCGTCACAGGTGTGTGTGTGTGTGTGTGTGTGTGTGTGTGTGTGTGTGTGTGAGTGAATGTGTGTACTCACCTATTTGTACTCACCTATTTGTGGTTGCAGGGGTCGAGTCTTAGCTCCTGGCCCCGCCTCTTCACCGGTTGCTACTGGGCCCTCTCTCTCCCCGCTCCATGATCTTTATCAAACCTCGTCTTAAAACTGTGTATGGTTCCTGCCTCCACTACGTCATTTTCTAGGCTATTCCACTGCCTTACAACTCTATGACTGAAGAAATACTTCCTAATATCTCTCTGACTCATTTGTGTCTTCAACTTCCAATTGTGGCCTCTTGTTTCTGTGTCCCCTCCCTGGAACATCAGATTTAATTCTCCTCATTAACTTCACATCATCTGCAAACAGGGACACTTCTGAGTCTAACCCTTCCATCATGTCGTTCACATATACCAAAAATAGCACTGGTCCTAGGACCGACTCCTGTGGGACCCCGCTCGTCACAGGTGTCCACTGTGATACATCATTACGTACCATGACTCGTTGTTGCCTCCCTGTCAGGTATTCTCTGATCCATTGCAGTGCCCTTCCTGTTATATGCGCCTGATGCTCTAGCTTCTGCACTAATCTCTTGTGAGGAACTGTGTCAAAGGCCTTCTTGCAGTCCATGAAGATGCAATCAACCCACCCCTCTCTCTCATGTCTTACTTCTGTTATTTTATCATAAAACTCCAGAAGGTTTGTGACACAGGATTTGCCTTCCATGAATCCGTGCTGGTTGGCATTTATACTCTTGTTCCGTTCCAGGTGCTCCACCACTCTCCTCCTGATAATCTTCTCCATAACTTTGCATACTATACACGTCAATGACACAGGTCTATAGTTTAGTGCCTCATTTCTGTCTCCTTTTTTAAAAATGGGAACTACATTTGCCGTCTTCCATACCTCAGGTAGTTGCCCAGTTTCCATGGATGTGTTGAAGATTGTGGTAAGTGGCACGCACAACATATCTGCTCCCTTTCTAAGGACCCACGGGGAGATGTTGTCCGGTCCCATTGCCTTTGAGGTATCGATGTCCCTTAGCAGTTTCTTCACCTCCTCCTTATCTGTATGTATGTCGTCCAACACTTGTTGGTGTATTCCTTGCTGGTGTCCCCATCTGGTCTGTTCCCCCAGAGTCCTTCCTGTCTCTACTGTAAATACTTCCTTAAATCTCGTGTTGAGCTCCTCACATACCTCTTGATCGTTTCTTGTGAGTTCTCCACCTTCTTTCCTCAGCCTTGTCACCTGGTCCTTGACTGTTGTCTTCCTCCTAATGTGGCTATACAGCAGTATCGGGTCAGATTTGACTTTCGATGCTATGTCGTTTTCATACTGTCGCTGGGCCTCCCTCCTTATCTGTGCATACTCGTTTCTGGCTCTTCTACTAATCTCCTTGTGTTCCTGGGTCCTATGCCTCGTGTACCTTTTCCATTCTCTGTTGCACTTAGTTTTTGCCTCCCTACACCTTCGGGTAAACCAAGGACTCGTTTTGGTCTTCCTATTATTTCTGTTTCCCTTGGGAACAAACCTTTCCTCTGCCTCCTTGCACTTTGTTGCCACATATTCCATCATCTCGTTTACTGATTTTCCTACCATTTCTCTGTCCCACTGCACCTCCTGCAGGAAGTTTCTCATACCTGTGTAGTCCCCCCTTTTATAGTTTGGCCTGTCCCCTTCAGTTCCTGTTACCTTCTCCACTTATAACTCTACTATATAATCAAAACTCAGAACCACGTGATCGCTAGCTCCAAGGGGCCTCTCGTAAGTGATGTCCTCAATGTCTGAACTGCTCAGGGTGAACACAAGATCCAGTCTTGCTGGCTCATCCTCCCCTCTCTCTCTGGTTGTGTCCCTGACATGTTGATGCATGAGGTTTTCAAGTACCACAGCCATCATCTTGGCTCTCCATGTTTCGGGACCCCCATGTGGCTCCACGTTTTTCCAGTCGATCTCCCTGTGGTTGAAATCGCCCATTACCAGTAGCTTTGCTCTGCTCGAGTGAGCTCTTCTTGCCACCTCAGCCAGTGTGTCCACCATCACCCTGTTGTTTTCTTCGTACTCCTCTCTTGGCCTCCTGCAGTTCTGTGGTGGGTTATACATCACTCCAATGACTACTTTATGTTCTCCGGACTGAATTGTACCTACAATGTAGTCTCTTTCTCCAACCATGTCCATGCCTTCCATTTCCTCAAATCCCCATCGGTGTTTTATGAGCAGTGCAACCCCTCCTCCCCCTCTACTCCTTCTATCTTTCCTCAGGATCTGATATCCCATTGGGAAGATTGTGTCTGTTATTGTCTCAGCGAGTTTTGTTTCTGTGACTGCTATGATGTCTGGGGATTTTTCACTGATTCTTTCGTTCCACTCCTCATGTTTATTCGTTATTCAATCCGTGTTTGTGTACCAAACTTTCAGTTTCTTTTCTATCATTGTGGTCATGCAAGAATATTGGGGTTGGGGGAGCAAGAGCCTTGGTGGGGCCTATATGGGGCTGTGGTGTAGGTGGGGTTTGTGATGATGGGGGTGGGGTCAGAATGCCCATAAGGGACAGCTGTTGGGGTGAGGTTTGTGATATGGGGGTTGGTGGCAGAGGGAACAGTGAGTGGGTTGTAGTATAGGTTGCTCAGTTGCGTTGGGAATGCCGCGGTTGGAGTCTTTTGGTGGGAGATTCTGTGGGGTGTTTGCCCTTCCTCCTGTGTCTGGGTCCTGCTCATTTTCGTCATTGCCTCTCGTTCCTCCTTGCGTCTCTGTACCCTCTCTTTCAGTGTAGTCCTTTCTTCTTGTGTTCTGTCACGGTCGAGGTATACTCTCTGGTACCCCTGTTTGTCCCTCAGTCTTGCTTTCTCTTGCAGAATCCTGGTTCGAACTTATTCTTCCTTGAAAATTACTTTGACAGGCCGTATCCTTCCACTCGCAAACCACCCAATTCTCTGAAAGTTTGTCACCTGGGTCATATCGCCCTCACCTATTGTTTTCATGATGCCTTCAATCATTATTTTCTCCTCCTGTTTTATTTCTTCAAAGTTGTCCCCCTTGGCTTCTTGGAGCCCATACACAAAAACTGACCTAACCCTTTCCTCCTCCCACTGAGTCTCCATCTGCTTCCTCTGAGGCATTTTATTTCCTTCCATTGACATGTTCTTGCCTTCAGTCCCTGTCATATCTGAAACTTCTATTCTCATTGAACTGTCTTTCATGACCAGCTGTCCCTTGCTACTGCAGTTGGCTGTTAGAATCTCTGCATATAGCATACCTTCATTGTCTTCGGACCTGTCATTTGATCTTAGTGTGCTCCTCGTCTTTTCCCTGGCCCCACGTGGGTCTGATAAGGCCTTCGCATACGGCATGTCTCCGTTGTTGCTTACCGTCCCCTTGTCTGCGCCTGACATTGAATTTCCTGATGTCACATCTGAATTGTCATTTCTCTCTAATCTGTTTCAGGCTTTGCAGTTTCTCTTCTAAGCACTGTATCCTAGCTTCTGCTGCTAAGACCTGTACTTCCCACTTCCTGCACTCTTCAGCTATCCGCTCCTCCATTTTCTTACCAAGCTCTATCTTCCTTCCCCACTCTTCCTTTTTTGGAGCTCTAACTCCCAGTCTTTCCTCCCTGGTTCGTCTACGAGATCTCTGGTTTTCCGTCCTCTAGGGCCACCCATTTTTTTTTTTTATTACCACAGACAGAAGGCTAGAGGAGGGAGAGGGTGAGAGGGGGAGAGAGAAAGGGTAGAAAGAGGGAGAGAGAGGAGAGAGAAAGGGTAGAAAGAGGGAGAGAGAGGAGAGAGTATGGGGGTGAGGGATAAGACCAAGGGGGAGAGAGAGAGAGAAATGTGAGGGGGAGAGAAAGGGTAGAGAGAGGGAGAAAGAGAGGGAGAGAGAGAGAGAGAGAGGGAGAAAGGAGGGTGAGGGAAAAGGCTATGAGAGAGAGAAATGCGAGGGAGGGGTAGAAATATAGAAAAAGGGAGATGGAGAGAGAAGCCTATAGAGAGAGAGGAGGGTGAGGGATAGGGCTATGGGAGTGAGGGAGAGAGAGAGAGAGAGAGAGAGAGAGAGAGAGAGAGAGAGAGAGAGAGAGAAAGAAAGAAAGAAAGAGAGAGTAGGGGGAAGGGGAGGGAAAAAGGCTATGAGAGAGAGAAACGCGAGGGAGGGGGAGAAAGATAGGAGGGAGGAGGGAGTGAAGGCAAGAGCAGGAGAGGGGAAAGGTCTGTGGGGGAGGGAAAGGTGTGTGGGGGGTGAGGGGATGCGGTCAAATTCCAAGAATCAGCTGAGTGAATGAGTGGGTGTGTGTACTCACCTAGTTGTGGTTTCAGGGGTCGAGACTCAGCTCCTGGCCCCGAGTGTGTATGTGTGTGCGCACATGTGTGTGTGAGCACATCAGTTGTTTATATGTCCCAGAAATACATTTCACCTCTGTGTATCCGTAATACTAATAAGATACCATTAACACTGAGAGTAATTCTAATAATTATAATACTAGCGTGTGTTAATGAGTCTTTCTTTCACCCAGTTATGTACTACCTTTTACTACATGTGTACCCAATACTTGCTTCTCAGATTGTACTGTCTTTGTGTCCTAAAACATTATCTCTCGAAACTGTTGTCAGGGCTGTAGTCCCATTAGCCACGACTTAATCCTCCTGCCTATTCCTTGCTCCTACAAATTTTATCTTCCTACTACTGCTAGGTGTTGTGTGTATGATAATCGCTCTGGAGCAGGGTTTGTGATAGCCAGCTACCAGTGATCGCAGGGCCGGCTCTACCACTCAAAATTTCCCGCCAACCACAAACAGGTGATTTGTACGTTACAACTCAGAGGGGACATCCATCCTGATGCCTGATGAACGATGCTCGCTGTACGATGCTCGCTGTACGATGACTCGTGCACCTCGCCCTTCCGCCTCTGACTTCTTCAACTATTCTTTTCTTGTTGCCCTTTTGAGTCCTCATTTACCACACTTATCACTTTTATACTGCTACTTTTATAATTTACACTTCACTTTTGGTAAGTACACTTCTTATTTGTGATAACACCCAACCTGTTATGGCAGCGCTACTTCCTCAGGCCTACTGCTGCCACCTCCTCTGCTTATATATATTTATGTATATGTATGTATATATACATATATATATATATATATATATATATATATATATATATATATATATATATATATATATATATATATATATATATATATATCCCCTTTCTGGCTAGCTTGTTCACGCTACATCACAGTTTCTCGTTAGCCACCCTCTCTTAATTCTATTTGATCTTTTCTCTTTAGTCACTCGCTTTGTACTTTGTATATTTGTAACAGTGTGGCAACAAGTGCCAACTAGGCCTCAACGAACTGGCACTTTGAAATTTTGTTGTATAATTTCAGGCTTTCTCTCGCCTTTACTTTATTTTTTTTTGCTAATACTTTGGTTATCACTTGTAGGGTTGTTCACTGACGTTGTCACTAACACTGGTTGCTTCTAGCTGCTAAAGCACGACCTAAAAGCACTAAGATTCTCGGAGCCTGGTGCTTGTATATGTTTGTACGCTCGTTACTCGTTACTGTGTGTGAATGTGTGCGTGAAGGTGGGTGTGAATGTGTGAGTGAAGGTGGGTGTGAATTTGTGTGTGTGTGTGTGTGAGTGTGTGTGAGTGTGTGTTTGTGAGACCCAACAGTCAATATTTTCACCAGTAAGTCATTACAGTTTTGACCGGTTGTGCACGTGTGAATGGCTCATAGCTTTATATTTTGTTAATGATTGTAATCACATATAGACGAAAATGTTCATTACCTTTGTAACTTGTGATAATTGTGACCAGATCTACCTGGAGTTCATTACCTTTGTAACTAGTTCAGCTATAATAACTTTGGGGTCCAGTCCCTGGACCCATTATGTACCTTGGAAATCTTTTGACTACCGCCCACAGGATGGGTATGGTGTGACTACCACCCACAGGATGGGTATGGTGTGACTACCACTCACAGGATGGGTATGGGGTGACTACCACTCACAGGATGGTTATGGTGTGACTACCACCCACAGGATGGGTATGGGGTGACTACCACCCACAGGATGGGTATGGTGTGACTACCACTCACAGGATGGGTATGGGGTGACTACCAATCACAGGATGGTTATGGTGTGACTACCACCCACAGGATGGGTATGGGGTGACTACCACTCACAGGATGGTTATGGTGTGACTACCACCCACAGGATGGGTATGGGGTGACTACCACTCACAGGATGGTTATGGTGTGACTACCACCCACAGGATGGGTATGGTGTGACTACCACTCACAGGATGGGTATGGTGTGACTACCGCCCACAGGATGGGTATGGGGTGACTACCACTCACAGGATGGTTATGGTGTGACTACCGCCCACAGGATGGGTATGGGGTGACTACCACTCACAGGATGGTTATGGTGTGAATACCACCCACAGGATGGGTATGGGGTGACTACCACCCACAGGATGGGTATGGGGTGACTATCACCCACAGGATGGGTATGGGGTGACTACCACCTACAGGATGGGTATGGTGTGACTACCGCCCACAGGATGGGTATGGGGTGACTACCACTCACAGGATGGGTATGGGGTGACTACCACCCACAGGATGGGTATGGGGTGACTACCACCCACATGATGGGTATGGTGTGACTACCATCCACACGATGGGTATGGTATGACTACCACCCACAGGATGGGTATAGGGTGACTACCACCCACAGGATGGGTATGGTGTGACTACCACCCACAAGATGTGTATAGTGTGACTACCACCCACAGGATGGGTATGGGGTGACTACTGCCCATAGGATGAGTATGATGTGCCTACCGCCCACAGGATGGGTATGGTGGGAGTACCACTCACAGGATGGGTATGGTGTGACTACCACTCAAAGGATGGGTATTGTGTGACTACCACTCACAGGATGGATGTGGTGTGACTACCACTCACAGGATGGGTATGGTGTGACTACCACTCACAGGATGGGTATGGTGTGACTACCACTCACAAGATGGGTATGGTGTGACTACCACTCACAGGGTGGGTATGGTGTGACTACCACTCACAGGGTGGGTATGGTGTGACTACCACTCACAGGATGGGTATGGGGTGACTACTGCCCACAGGATGGGTATGATGTGACTACCGCCCACAGGATGGGAATGGTGTGACTACCACTCACAGGATGGGTATGGTGTGACTACCACTCACAGGATGGGTATTGTGTGACTACCACTCACAGGATGGATGTGTTGTGACTACCACTCACAGGATGGGTATGGTGTGACTACCACTCACAGGATGGGTATGGTGTGACTACCACTCACAGGATGGGTATGGTGTGACTACCACTCACAGGATGGGTATGGTGTGACTAGCACTCACAGGATGGGTATGGGGTGACTACCACTCACAGGATGGGTATGGTGTGACTACCACTCACAGGATGGGTATGGTGTGACTACCACTCACAGGATGGGTATGGGGTGACTACCACTCACAGGATGGGTATGGTGTGACTACCACTCACAGGATGGGTATGGTGTGACTACCACTCACAGGGTGGGTATGGTGTGACTACCACTCACAGGATGGGTATTGTGTGACTACCACTCACAGGATGGGTATGGTGTGACTACCACTCACAGGATGGATATGGTGTGACTACCACTCACAGGATGGGTATGGTGTGACTACCACTCACAGGATGGGTATGGGGTGACTACCACTCACAGGATGGGTATGGTGTGACTACCACTCACAGGATGGGTATGGTGTGACTACCACTCACAGGGTGGGTATGGTGTGACTACCACTCACAGGATGGGTATGGTGTGACTACCACTCACAGGCTGGGTATGGGGCGACTACCACTTACAGGATGGGTATGGTGTGACTACCACTCACAGGATGGGTATGGTGTGACTACCACTCACAGGGTGGGTATGGTGTGACTACCACTCACAGGATGGGTATGGTGTGACTACCACTCACAGGGTGGGTATGGTGTGACTACCACCCACAGGATGGGTATGGTGTGACTACCACTCACAGGATGGGAATGGGGCGACTACCACTTACAGGATGGGTATGGTGTGACTACCACTCACAGGATGGGTATGGTGTGACTACCACTCACAGGATGGATATGGTGTGACTACCACTCACAGGATGGGTATGGTGTGACTACCACTCACAGGATGGGTATGGGGTGACTATCACTCACAGGATGGGTATGGGGTGACTACCACTCACAGGATGGGTATGGGGTGACTACCACTCACAGGATGGGTAATGGGTAACTACCACTCACAGGATGGGTTGTCAGCATGGTTGTGGATCCCCTTTATGTGTATATGTTATCTGAGTATCATAGTACCATCCATATGTTTGACATAGTTGACCCCTTGCTAGGCTCAGTGACTAGCTTGCGTGACGTCACGTGATGCCGCACGAAAGCGCTGTGCTCCCGGCCTCGTCCTCTCTCCACGCTTAGGTCTACGACAGGCAAAACAGGCAGGCTGGGCCTCTCCCTCTCACACTCTGCTGTACATTTAATTTCTAGAACTTTTAGCCTCGTAACTCCTTAGGATACTTCATACACTACTATTACCATTTATACTTATTTTAACACTAAGTTAGAGTTAGAATTAGCTTAGTTCTGCCCACGTGTCCTACACAATATCTGCCCTGGCCACCACTGCCCCCCCACCATCTTTTTTTGGCAACAACGCCGGCCTTAGGCTGGTCCAGCATCTTTAGTCACACTTCAGCAGTGAGAGGGCAAACACTTCGTGGCCCGAGGCAGTGAATTAGTCATTACTACACGCGACTCTAATATGTCACCCCGATCATCTCTCACTGGCTAAACCAGGAAGTTGTGTGACTCGCACAGGTATTTCTCGGGTTTCCCCGACCTTTGCCTCCCCCCACATTTAAGTCATTCAAGACTCTGAATATTTATGTGTACTCTGTGACCAAATGTGAAGTGCTAGGCCATCACCACCACCAGAAATTTGCTGTTGCAACTATCTGATATTGACACTATATAATAATAATAATATTATATAGTAGCAGTGGTGAGTACCCATTATATCAGGAGCCAGAATGGGACGGCATGTTCTGGACTGAATTTCATGCCTGAAACTTGGACCACTAACGCTACCCAGTCGTGAAATCCACATATACAGACTCTATTCTACTCAAAATCTTCATTTTATTACTATGTGTAGTGTAGTGACTGTGTCATTGTACTGTTAGCATGGTACTTACCGACATGTGGTATCTTAGGTAATGAGACCTTGGGCTATGACTGTCAGGTGGGTTCTTAACATAGATAGCATTGGTTTGCATACAAGCTACAAAGTGTTTGTTGTAAATCCTCACTAATTGACTTGGGACTAAAAACCAAGTCACTTCCTGTCACATTTTCTTAAGAGACCAGAGATCTATGACAGTTTTCTAGAGCTATACTGAATACTTACAACTCTGGTAAGCAGTGGGATCCACAAGCCTTTAGGGACTCGTCCCTAATCTGCACACGCAAATCACTCCCAACGAAAGCAAAAGACTTGGCAGGCGATGCAACATACCCCCAATGAAAAGTAGGGGCGCCATCAGTACACTAAAAGAAAACACAATAAGTGTCTGGGGCCCAAGACTGCTCAGCAGCCTTCACCAGGCATAATGGAAATTACCAATAGACTTCTTGTCTTCAAGAGGGAGCTGGAGAGATACCTAAAGTCAGTGCTGGATCAGCCGGGCTGTGGTTCGTACGTTGGACTACGTGCGGCCAGCAGTAACAACCTAGTTCATCAGGTCCTGATCCACAGGGAGGCCTGGTCGTGGACCGGGCCGCGGGGGCGTTGATCCACGGAATACCCTCAAGGTAGACTCTAGGAAGACCCACCACCCCATGCAACACCTGGCACTACCCTCCACCCCATGCAACACCTAGCACTGCCCTCCACCCCATGCAACACCTAGCACTGCCCTCCACCCCATGCAACACCTAGCACTGCCCTCCAGCCCATGCAACACCTAGCACTGCCTTCCACCCCATGCAACACCTAGCACTGCCCTTCACCCCATGCAACACCTAGCACTACCCTCCATCCTATGCAACACCTAACACTACTCTCCACCAAATGCAACACCTAGCACTACTCTCCAAACCCATGCAACACCTAGAACTGCCCTCCACCCCATGCTACACCTAGCACTACCCTCCACCCCATGCAACACCTAGCACTACTCTCCACCCCATGCAACACGTAACACTACTCTCCGCCCCCCATGCAACACCTAACACTACTCTCCACCAAATGCAACACCTAGTACTACCCTCCACCCCATGCAACACCTAGCACTA
This sequence comes from Cherax quadricarinatus, assembly GCF_038502225.1. NCBI lineage: Eukaryota > Metazoa > Arthropoda > Malacostraca > Decapoda > Parastacidae > Cherax > Cherax quadricarinatus. The sequence continues at coordinate 13,793,128 of NC_091379.1, forward strand.
CCCTCCACCCCATGCAACACCTAGCACTACTCTCCACCCCATGCAACACGTAACACTGCTCTCCACCCCATGCAACACCTAACACTACTCTCCACCAAATGCAACACCTAGCACTACTCTCCACACCCATGCAACACATAGCACTACCCTCCACCCCATGCAACACGTAACACTACTCTCCACCCCATGCAACACCTAACACTACTCTCCACCCCATGCAACACGTAACACTACTCTCCACCCCATGGAACACCTAACACTACTCTCCACCCCATGCAACACCTAACACTACTCTCCACCCCATGCAACACCTAACACTACTCTCCACCCCATGCAACACCTATCACTATTCTCCACCCCATGCAACACCTAACACTACTCTTCACCCCATGCAACACCTATCACTATTCTCCACCCCATGCAACACCTAACACTGCTCTCTACCCCATGCAACACCTAACACTACTCTCCACCCCATGCAACACCTAACACTACTCTCCACCCCATGAAACACCTAACACTACTCTCCACCCCATGCAACACCTATCACTATTCTCCACCCCATGCAACACCTAACACTACTCTTCACCCCATGCAACACCTAACACTACTCTCCACCCCATGCAACACCTAACACTACTCTTCACCCCATGCAACACCTAACACTACTCTTCACCCCATGCAACACCTATCACTACTCTCCACCCCATGCAACACCTAACACTACTCTTCACCCCATGCAACACCTATCACTACTCTCCACCCCATGCAACACCTATCACTATTCTCCACCCCATGCAACACCTAACAGTACTCTCCACCCCATGCAACACCTAACACTACTCTCCACGGCATGCAACACCTAACACTACTCTTCACCCCATGCAACACCTAACACTACTCTTCACCCCATGCAACACCTAGCACTACCCTCCATCCTATGCAACACCTAACACTACTCTCCACCAAATGCAACACCTAGCACTACTCTCCAAACCCATGCAACACCTAGAACTGCCCTCCACCCCATGCTACACCTAGCACTACCCTCCACCCCATGCAACACCTAGCACTACTCTCCACCCCATGCAACACGTAACACTACTCTCCGCCCCCATGCAACACCTAACACTACTCTCCACCAAATGCAACACCTAGTACTACCCTCCACCCCATGCAACACGTAACACTGCTCTCCACCCCATGCAACACCTAACACTACTCTCCACCAAATGCAACACCTAGCACTACTCTCCACACCCATGCAACACATAGCACTACCCTCCACCCCATGCAACACGTAACACTACTCTCCACCCCATGCAACACCTAACACTACTCTCCACCCCATGCAACACGTAACACTACTCTCCACCCCATGGAACACCTAACACTACTCTCCACCCCATGCAACACCTAACACTACTCTCCACCCCATGCAACACCTAACACTACTCTCCACCCCATGCAACACCTATCACTATTCTCCACCCCATGCAACACCTAACACTACTCTTCACCCCATGCAACACCCATCACTATTCTCCACCCCATGCAACACCTAACACTGCTCTCTACCCCATGCAACACCTAACACTACTCTCCACCCCATGCAACACCTAACACTACTCTCCACCCCATGCAACACCTAACACTACTCTCCACCCCATGCAACACCTATCACTATTCTCCACCCCATGCAACACCTAACACTACTCTTCACCCCATGCAACACCTAACACTACTCTCCACCCCATGCAACACCTAACACAACTCTTCACCCCATGCAACACCTAACACTACTCTTCACCCCATGCAACACCTATCACTACTCTCCACCCCCATGCAACACATAACACTACTCTTCACCCCATGCAACACCTATCACTACTCTCCACCCCATGCAACACCTATCACTATTCTCCACCCCATGCAACACCTAACAGTACTCTCCACCCCATGCAACACCTAACACTACTCTCCACCCCATGCAACACCTAACACTACTCTTCACCCCATGCAACACCTAACACTACTCTTCACCCCATGCAACACCTAACACTACTCTCCACCCCATGCAACACCTAACACTACTCTTCACCCCATGCAACACCTAACACTACTCTTCACCCCATGCAACACCTAACACTACTCTCCACCCCATGCAACACCTAACACTACTCTCCACCCCATGCAACACCTAACACTACTCTTCACCCCATGCAACACCTAACACTACTCTTCACCCCATGCAACACCTAACACTACTCTCCACCCCATGCAACACCTAACACTACTCTCCACCCCATGCAACACCTAACACTACTCTCCACCCCATGCAACACCTAACACTACTCTTCACCCCATGCAACACCTAACACTACTCTTCACCCCATGCAACACCTAACACTACTCTCCACCCCATGCAACACCTAACACTACTCTCCACCCCATGCAACACCTAACACTACTCTTCACCCCATGCAACACCTAACACTACTCTTCACCCCATGCAACACCTAACACTACTCTCCACCCCATGCAACACCTAACACTACTCTCCACCCCATGCAACACCTAACACTACTCTCCACCCCATGCAACACCTAACACTACTCTCCACCCCATGCAACACCTAACACTACTCTCCACCCCATGCAACACCTAACACTACTCTCCACCCCATGCAACACCTAACACTACTCTTCACCCCATGCAACACCTAACACTACTCTCCACCCCATGCAACACCTAACACTACTCTCCACCCCATGCAACACCTAACACTACTCTTCACCCCATGCAACACCTAACACTACTCTTCACCCCATGCAACACCTAACACTACTCTCCACCCCATGCAACACCTAACACTACTCTCCACCCCATGCAACACCTAACACTACTCTCCACCCCATGCAACACCTAACACTACTCTCCACCCCATGCAACACCTAACACTACTCTTCACCCCATGCAACACCTAACACTACTCTCCACCCCATGCAACACCTAACACTACTCTCCACCCCATGCAACACCTAACACTACTCTTCACCCCATGCAACACCTAACACTACTCTTCACCCCATGCAACACCTAACACTACTCTTCACCCCATGCAACACCTAACACTACTCTTCACCCCATGCAACACCTAACACTACTCTTCACCCCATGCAACACCTGTCACTACTCTCCACCCCATGCAACACCTAACACTACTCTCCACCCCATGCAACACCTGTCACTACTCTCCACCCCATGCAACACCTAACACTACTCTCCACCCCATGCAACACCTATCACTATTCTCCACCCCATGCAACACCTAACACTGCTCTCTACCCCATGCAACACTTGACAACTTTACACACACTCTGTTTTATCTTCTCTGTATTGAACGTAAATGGATGATTATACATTTCCTTAATGAATGTCCTAGATACTTTCTGTAAGACATTGTAACTCTTACACTGTGACTACGTACGTGTATCAGCAGAGTGTAAGACATTGTAACTCTTACACTGTGACTACGTACGTGTATCAGCAGAGTGTAAGACATTGTAACTCTTACACTGTGACTACGTACGTGTATCAGCAGAGTGTAAGACATTGTAACTCTTACACTGTGACTACGTACGTGTATCAGCAGAGTGTAAGACATTGTAACTCTTACACTGTGACTACGTACGTGTATCAGCAGAGTGTAAGACATTGTAACTCTTACACTGTGACTACGTACGTGTATCAGCAGAGTGTAAGACATTGTAACTCTTACACTGTGACTACGTACGTGTATCAGCAGAGTGTAAGACATTGTAACTCTTACACTGTGACTACGTACGTGTATCAGCAGAGTGTAAGACATTGTAACTCTTACACTGTGACTACGTACGTGTATCAGCAGAGTGTAAGACATTGTAACTCTTACACTGTGACTACGTACGTGTATCAGCAGAGTGTAAGACATTGTAACTCTTACACTGTGACTACGTACGTGTATCAGCAGAGTGTAAGACATTGTAACTCTTACACTGTGACTACGTACGTGTATCAGCAGAGTGTAAGACATTGTAACTCTTACACTGTGACTACGTACGTGTATCAGCAGAGTGTAAGACATTGTAACTCTTACACTGTGACTACGTACGTGTATCAGCAGAGTGTAAGACATTGTAACTCTTACACTGTGACTACGTACGTGTATCAGCAGAGTGTAAGACATTGTAACTCTTACACTGTGACTACGTACGTGTATCAGCAGAGTGTAAGACATTGTAACTCTTACACTGTGACTACGTACGTGTATCAGCAGAGTGTAAGACATTGTAACTCTTACACTGTGACTACGTACGTGTATCAGCAGAGTGTAAGACATTGTAACTCTTACACTGTGACTACGTACGTGTATCAGCAGAGTGTAAGACATTGTAACTCTTACACTGTGACTACGTACGTGTATCAGCAGAGTGTAAGACATTGTAACTCTTACACTGTGACTACGTACGTGTATCAGCAGAGTGTAAGACATTGTAACTCTTACACTGTGACTACGTACGTGTATCAGCAGAGTGTAAGACATTGTAACTCTTACACTGTGACTACGTACGTGTATCAGCAGAGTGTAAGACATTGTAACTCTTACACTGTGACTACGTACGTGTATCAGCAGAGTGTAAGACATTGTAACTCTTACACTGTGACTACGTACGTGTATCAGCAGAGTGTAAGACATTGTAACTCTTACACTGTGACTACGTACGTGTATCAGCAGAGTGTAAGACATTGTAACTCTTACACTGTGACTACGTACGTGTATCAGCAGAGTGTAAGACATTGTAACTCTTACACTGTGACTACGTACGTGTATCAGCAGAGTGTAAGACATTGTAACTCTTACACTGTGACTACGTACGTGTATCAGCAGAGTGTAAGACATTGTAACTCTTACACTGTGACTACGTACGTGTATCAGCAGAGTGTAAGACATTGTAACTCTTACACTGTGACTACGTACGTGTATCAGCAGAGTGTAAGACATTGTAACTCTTACACTGTGACTACGTACGTGTATCAGCATAGTGTAAGACATTGTAACTCTTACACTGTACGTACGTGTATCAGCAGAGTGTAAGACATTGTAACTCTTACACTGTGACTACGTACGTGTATCAGCAGAGTGTAAGACATTGTAACTCTTACACTGTGACTACGTACGTGTATCAGCAGAGTGTAAGACATTGTAACTCTTACACTGTGACTACGTACGTGTATCAGCAGAGTGTAAGACATTGTAACTCTTACACTGTGACTACGTACGTGTATCAGCAGAGTGTAAGACATTGTAACTCTTACACTGTGACTACGTACGTGTATCAGCAGAGTGTAAGACATTGTAACTCTTACACTGTGACTACGTACGTGTATCAGCAGAGTGTAAGACATTGTAACTCTTACACTGTGACTACGTACGTGTATCAGCAGAGTGTAAGACATTGTAACTCTTACACTGTGACTACGTACGTGTATCAGCAGAGTGTAAGACATTGTAACTCTTACACTGTGACTACGTACGTGTATCAGCAGAGTGTAAGACATTGTAACTCTTACACTGTGACTACGTACGTGTATCAGCAGAGTGTAAGACATTGTAACTCTTACACTGTGACTACGTACGTGTATCAGCAGAGTGTAAGACATTGTAACTCTTACACTGTGACTACGTACGTGTATCAGCAGAGTGTAAGACATTGTAACTCTTACACTGTGACTACGTACGTGTATCAGCAGAGTGTAAGACATTGTAACTCTTACACTGTGACTACGTACGTGTATCAGCAGAGTGTAAGACATTGTAACTCTTACACTGTGACTACGTACGTGTATCAGCAGAGTGTAAGACATTGTAACTCTTACACTGTGACTACGTACGTGTATCAGCAGAGTGTAAGACATTGTAACTCTTACACTGTGACTACGTACGTGTATCAGCAGAGTGTAAGACATTGTAACTCTTACACTGTGACTACGTACGTGTATCAGCAGAGTGTAAGACATTGTAACTCTTACACTGTGACTACGTACGTGTATCAGCAGAGTGTAAGACATTGTAACTCTTACACTGTGACTACGTACGTGTATCAGCAGAGTGTAAGACATTGTAACTCTTACACTGTGACTACGTACGTGTATCAGCAGAGTGTAAGACATTGTAACTCTTACACTGTGACTACGTACGTGTATCAGCAGAGTGTAAGACATTGTAACTCTTACACTGTGACTACGTACGTGTATCAGCAGAGTGTAAGACATTGTAACTCTTACACTGTGACTACGTACGTGTATCAGCAGAGTGTAAGACATTGTAACTCTTACACTGTGACTACGTACGTGTATCAGCAGAGTGTAAGACATTGTAACTCTTACACTGTGACTACGTACGTGTATCAGCAGAGTGTAAGACATTGTAACTCTTACACTGTGACTACGTACGTGTATCAGCAGAGTGTAAGACATTGTAACTCTTACACTGTGACTACGTACGTGTATCAGCAGAGTGTAAGACATTGTAACTCTTACACTGTGACTACGTACGTGTATCAGCAGAGTGTAAGACATTGTAACTCTTACACTGTGTGTAAGTACGTGTATCAGCAGAGTGTAAGACATTGTAACTCTTACACTGTGACTACGTACGTGTATCAGCAGAGTGTAAGACATTGTAACTCTTACACTGTGACTACGTACGTGTATCAGCAGAGTGTAAGACATTGTAACTCTTACACTGTGACTACGTACGTGTATCAGCAGAGTGTAAGACATTGTAACTCTTACACTGTGACTACGTACGTGTATCAGCAGAGTGTAAGACATTGTAACTCTTACACTGTGACTACGTACGTGTATCAGCAGAGTGTAAGACATTGTAACTCTTACACTGTGACTACGTACGTGTATCAGCAGAGTGTAAGACATTGTAACTCTTACACTGTGACTACGTACGTGTATCAGCAGAGTGTAAGACATTGTAACTCTTACACTGTGACTACGTACGTGTATCAGCAGAGTGTAAGACATTGTAACTCTTACACTGTGACTACGTACGTGTATCAGCAGAGTGTAAGACATTGTAACTCTTACACTGTGACTACGTACGTGTATCAGCAGAGTGTAAGACATTGTAACTCTTACACTGTGACTACGTACGTGTATCAGCAGAGTGTAAGACATTGTAACTCTTACACTGTGACTACGTACGTGTATCAGCAGAGTGTAAGACATTGTAACTCTTACACTGTGACTACGTACGTGTATCAGCAGAGTGTAAGACATTGTAACTCTTACACTGTGACTACGTACGTGTATCAGCAGAGTGTAAGACATTGTAACTCTTACACTGTGACTACGTACGTGTATCAGCAGAGTGTAAGACATTGTAACTCTTACACTGTGACTACGTACGTGTATCAGCAGAGTGTAAGACATTGTAACTCTTACACTGTGACTACGTACGTGTATCAGCAGAGTGTAAGACATTGTAACTCTTACACTGTGACTACGTACGTGTATCAGCAGAGTGTAAGACATTGTAACTCTTACACTGTGACTACGTACGTGTATCAGCAGAGTGTAAGACATTGTAACTCTTACACTGTGACTACGTACGTGTATCAGCAGAGTGTAAGACATTGTAACTCTTACACTGTGACTACGTACGTGTATCAGCAGAGTGTAAGACATTGTAACTCTTACACTGTGACTACGTACGTGTATCAGCAGAGTGTAAGACATTGTAACTCTTACACTGTGACTACGTACGTGTATCAGCAGAGTGTAAGACATTGTAACTCTTACACTGTGACTACGTACGTGTATCAGCAGAGTGTAAGACATTGTAACTCTTACACTGTGACTACGTACGTGTATCAGCAGAGTGTAAGACATTGTAACTCTTACACTGTGACTACGTACGTGTATCAGCAGAGTGTAAGACATTGTAACTCTTACACTGTGACTACGTACGTGTATCAGCAGAGTGTAAGACATTGTAACTCTTACACTGTGACTACGTACGTGTATCAGCAGAGTGTAAGACATTGTAACTCTTACACTGTGACTACGTACGTGTATCAGCAGAGTGTAAGACATTGTAACTCTTACACTGTGACTACGTACGTGTATCAGCAGAGTGTAAGACATTGTAACTCTTACACTGTGACTACGTACGTGTATCAGCAGAGTGTAAGACATTGTAACTCTTACACTGTGACTACGTACGTGTATCAGCAGAGTGTAAGACATTGTAACTCTTACACTGTGACTACGTACGTGTATCAGCAGAGTGTAAGACATTGTAACTCTTACACTGTGACTACGTACGTGTATCAGCAGAGTGTAAGACATTGTAACTCTTACACTGTGACTACGTACGTGTATCAGCAGAGTGTAAGACATTGTAACTCTTACACTGTGACTACGTACGTGTATCAGCAGAGTGTAAGACATTGTAACTCTTACACTGTGACTACGTACGTGTATCAGCAGAGTGTAAGACATTGTAACTCTTACACTGTGACTACGTACGTGTATCAGCAGAGTGTAAGACATTGTAACTCTTACACTGTGACTACGTACGTGTATCAGCAGAGTGTAAGACATTGTAACTCTTACACTGTGACTACGTACGTGTATCAGCAGAGTGTAAGACATTGTAACTCTTACACTGTGACTACGTACGTGTATCAGCAGAGTGTAAGACATTGTAACTCTTACACTGTGACTACGTACGTGTATCAGCAGAGTGTAAGACATTGTAACTCTTACACTGTGACTACGTACGTGTATCAGCAGAGTGTAAGACATTGTAACTCTTACACTGTGACTACGTACGTGTATCAGCAGAGTGTAAGACATTGTAACTCTTACACTGTGACTACGTACGTGTATCAGCAGAGTGTAAGACATTGTAACTCTTACACTGTGACTACGTACGTGTATCAGCAGAGTGTAAGACATTGTAACTCTTACACTGTGACTACGTACGTGTATCAGCAGAGTGTAAGACATTGTAACTCTTACACTGTGACTACGTACGTGTATCAGCAGAGTGTAAGACATTGTAACTCTTACACTGTGACTACGTACGTGTATCAGCAGAGTGTAAGACATTGTAACTCTTACACTGTGACTACGTACGTGTATCAGCAGAGTGTAAGACATTGTAACTCTTACACTGTGACTACGTACGTGTATCAGCAGAGTGTAAGACATTGTAACTCTTACACTGTGACTACGTACGTGTATCAGCAGAGTGTAAGACATTGTAACTCTTACACTGTGACTACGTACGTGTATCAGCAGAGTGTAAGACATTGTAACTCTTACACTGTGACTACGTACGTGTATCAGCAGAGTGTAAGACATTGTAACTCTTACACTGTGACTACGTACGTGTATCAGCAGAGTGTAAGACATTGTAACTCTTACACTGTGACTACGTACGTGTATCAGCAGAGTGTAAGACATTGTAACTCTTACACTGTGACTACGTACGTGTATCAGCAGAGTGTAAGACATTGTAACTCTTACACTGTGACTACGTACGTGTATCAGCAGAGTGTAAGACATTGTAACTCTTACACTGTGACTACGTACGTGTATCAGCAGAGTGTAAGACATTGTAACTCTTACACTGTGACTACGTACGTGTATCAGCAGAGTGTAAGACATTGTAACTCTTACACTGTGACTACGTACGTGTATCAGCAGAGTGTAAGACATTGTAACTCTTACACTGTGACTACGTACGTGTATCAGCAGAGTGTAAGACATTGTAACTCTTACACTGTGACTACGTACGTGTATCAGCAGAGTGTAAGACATTGTAACTCTTACACTGTGACTACGTACGTGTATCAGCAGAGTGTAAGACATTGTAACTCTTACACTGTGACTACGTACGTGTATCAGCAGAGTGTAAGACATTGTAACTCTTACACTGTGACTACGTACGTGTATCAGCAGAGTGTAAGACATTGTAACTCTTACACTGTGACTACGTACGTGTATCAGCAGAGTGTAAGACATTGTAACTCTTACACTGTGTACGTACGTGTATCAGCAGAGTGTAAGACATTGTAACTCTTACACTGTGACTACGTACGTGTATCAGCAGAGTGTAAGACATTGTAACTCTTACACTGTGACGTACGTGTATACGTACGTGTATCAGCAGAGTGTAAGACATTGTAACTCTTACACTGTGACTACGTACGTGTATCAGCAGAGTGTAAGACATTGTAACTCTTACACTGTGACTACGTACGTGTATCAGCAGAGTGTAAGACATTGTAACTCTTACACTGTGACTACGTACGTGTATCAGCAGAGTGTAAGACATTGTAACTCTTACACTGTGACTACGTACGTGTATCAGCAGAGTGTAAGACATTGTAACTCTTACACTGTGACTACGTACGTGTATCAGCAGAGTGTAAGACATTGTAACTCTTACACTGTGACTACGTACGTGTATCAGCAGAGTGTAAGACATTGTAACTCTTACACTGTGACTACGTACGTGTATCAGCAGAGTGTAAGACATTGTAACTCTTACACTGTGACTACGTACGTGTATCAGCAGAGTGTAAGACATTGTAACTCTTACACTGTGACTACGTACGTGTATCAGCAGAGTGTAAGACATTGTAACTCTTACACTGTGACTACGTACGTGTATCAGCAGAGTGTAAGACATTGTAACTCTTACACTGTGACTACGTACGTGTATCAGCAGAGTGTAAGACATTGTAACTCTTACACTGTGACTACGTACGTGTATCAGCAGAGTGTAAGACATTGTAACTCTTACACTGTGACTACGTACGTGTATCAGCAGAGTGTAAGACATTGTAACTCTTACACTGTGACTACGTACGTGTATCAGCAGAGTGTAAGACATTGTAACTCTTACACTGTGACTACGTACGTGTATCAGCAGAGTGTAAGACATTGTAACTCTTACACTGTGACTACGTACGTGTATCAGCAGAGTGTAAGACATTGTAACTCTTACACTGTGACTACGTACGTGTATCAGCAGAGTGTAAGACATTGTAACTCTTACACTGTGACTACGTACGTGTATCAGCAGAGTGTAAGACATTGTAACTCTTACACTGTGACTACGTACGTGTATCAGCAGAGTGTAAGACATTGTAACTCTTACACTGTGACTACGTACGTGTATCAGCAGAGTGTAAGACATTGTAACTCTTACACTGTGACTACGTACGTGTATCAGCAGAGTGTAAGACATTGTAACTCTTACACTGTGACTACGTACGTGTATCAGCAGAGTGTAAGACATTGTAACTCTTACACTGTGACTACGTACGTGTATCAGCAGAGTGTAAGACATTGTAACTCTTACACTGTGACTACGTACGTGTATCAGCAGAGTGTAAGACATTGTAACTCTTACACTGTGACTACGTACGTGTATCAGCAGAGTGTAAGACATTGTAACTCTTACACTGTGACTACGTACGTGTATCAGCAGAGTGTAAGACATTGTAACTCTTACACTGTGACTACGTACGTGTATCAGCAGAGTGTAAGACATTGTAACTCTTACACTGTGACTACGTACGTGTATCAGCAGAGTGTAAGACATTGTAACTCTTACACTGTGACTACGTACGTGTATCAGCAGAGTGTAAGACATTGTAACTCTTACACTGTGACTACGTACGTGTATCAGCAGAGTGTAAGACATTGTAACTCTTACACTGTGACTACGTACGTGTATCAGCAGAGTGTAAGACATTGTAACTCTTACACTGTGACTACGTACGTGTATCAGCAGAGTGTAAGACATTGTAACTCTTACACTGTGACTACGTACGTGTATCAGCAGAGTGTAAGACATTGTATCTCTTACACTGTGACTACGTACGTGTATCAGCAGAGTGTAAGACATTGTAACTCTTACACTGTGACTACGTACGTGTATCAGCAGAGTGTAAGACATTGTAACTCTTACACTGTGACTACGTACGTGTATCAGCAGAGTGTAAGACATTGTAACTCTTACACTGTGACTACGTACGTGTATCAGCAGAGTGTAAGACATTGTAACTCTTACACTGTGACTACGTACGTGTATCAGCAGAGTGTAAGACATTGTAACTCTTACACTGTGACTAAGATATAAGTACGTGTATCAGCAGAGTGTAAGACATTGTAACTCTTACACTGTGACTAAGATATAAGTACGTGTATCAGCAGAGTGTAAGACATTGTAACTCTTACACTGTGACTAAGATATAAGTACGTGTATCAGCAGAGTGTAAGACATTGTAACTCTTACACTGTGACTACGTACGTGTATCAGCAGAGTGTAAGACATTGTATCTCTTACACTGTGACTACGTACGTGTATCAGCAGAGTGTAAGACATTGTAACTCTTACACTGTGACTACGTACGTGTATCAGCAGAGTGTAAGACATTGTATCTCTTACACTGTGACTACGTACGTGTATCAGCAGAGTGTAAGACATTGTAACTCTTACACTGTGACTACGTACGTGTATCAGCAGAGTGTAAGACATTGTAACTCTTACACTGTGACTAAGATATAAGTACGTGTATCAGCAGAGTGTAAGACATTGTAACTCTTACACTGTGACTAAGATATAAGTACGTGTATCAGCAGAGTGTAAGACATTGTAACTCTTACACTGTGACAGAGTGTAAGACATTGTAACTCTTACACTGTGAATACGTACGTGTATCAGAAGAGTGTAAGACATTGTAACTCTTACACTGTGACTACGTACGTGTATCAGCAGAGTGTAAGACATTGTATCTCTTACACTGTGACTACGTACGTGTATCAGCAGAGTGTAAGACATTGTAACTCTTACACTGTGACTACGTACGTGTATCAGCAGAGTGTAAGACATTGTATCTCTTACACTGTGACTACGTACGTGTATCAGCAGAGTGTAAGACATTGTAACTCTTACACTGTGACTACGTACGTGTATCAGCAGAGTGTAAGACATTGTAACTCTTACACTGTGACTAAGATATAAGTACGTGTATCAGCAGAGTGTAAGACATTGTAACTCTTACACTGTGACTACGTACGTGTATCAGCAGAGTGTAAGACATTGTAACTCTTACACTGTGACTAAGATATAAGTACGTGTATCAGCAGAGTGTAAGACATTGTAACTCTTACACTGTGACTACGTACGTGTATCAGAAGAGTGTAAGACATTGTAACTCTTACACTGTGACTACGTACGTGTATCAGCAGAGTGTAAGACATTGTAACTCTTACACTGTGACTACGTACGTGTATCAGCAGAGTGTAAGACATTGTAACTCTTACACTGTGACTACGTACGTGTATCAGCAGAGTGTAAGACATTGTAACTCTTACACTGTGACTACGTACGTGTATCAGCAGAGTGTAAGACATTGTAACTCTTACACTGTGACTAAGATATAAGTACGTGTATCAGCAGAGTGTAAGACATTGTAACTCTTACACTGTGACTAAGATATAAGTACGTGTATCAGCAGAGTGTAAGACATTGTAACTCTTACACTGTGACTAAGATATAAGTACGTGTATCAGCAGAGTGTAAGACATTGTATCTCTTACACTGTGACTACGTACGTGTATCAGCAGAGTGTAAGACATTGTATCTCTTACACTGTGACTACGTACGTGTATCAGCAGAGTGTAAGACATTGTAACTCTTACACTGTGACTACGTACGTGTATCAGCAGAGTGTAAGACATTGTATCTCTTACACTGTGACTACGTACGTGTATCAGCAGAGTGTAAGACATTGTAACTCTTACACTGTGACTACGTACGTGTATCAGCAGAGTGTAAGACATTGTAACTCTTACACTGTGACTACGTACGTGTATCAGCAGAGTGTAAGACATTGTAACTCTGTACACTACGTGTATCAGCAGAGTGTAAGACATTGTAACTCTTACACTGTGACTACGTACGTGTATCAGCAGAGTGTAAGACATTGTAACTCTTACACTGTGACTACGTACGTGTATCAGCAGAGTGTAAGACATTGTAACTCTTACACTGTGACTACGTACGTGTATCAGCAGAGTGTAAGACATTGTAACTCTTACACTGTGACTAAGATATAAGTACGTGTATCAGCAGAGTGTAAGACATTGTATCTCTTACACTGTGACTACGTACGTGTATCAGCAGAGTGTAAGACATTGTAACTCTTACACTGTGACTACGTACGTGTATCAGCAGAGTGTAAGACATTGTAACTCTTACACTGTGACTACGTACGTGTATCAGCAGAGTGTAAGACATTGTAACTCTTACACTGTGACTACGTACGTGTATCAGCAGAGTGTAAGACATTGTAACTCTTACACTGTGACTACGTACGTGTATCAGAAGAGTGTAAGACATTGTAACTCTTACACTGTGACTACGTACGTGTATCAGCAGAGTGTAAGACATTGTAACTCTTACACTGTGACTACGTACGTGTATCAGCAGAGTGTAAGACATTGTAACTCTTACACTGTGACTACGTACGTGTATCAGCAGAGTGTAAGACATTGTAACTCTTACACTGTGACTACGTACGTGTATCAGCAGAGTGTAAGACATTGTAACTCTTACACTGTGACTACGTACGTGTATCAGAAGAGTGTAAGACATTGTAACTCTTACACTGTGACTACGTACGTGTATCAGCAGAGTGTAAGACATTGTAACTCTTACACTGTGACTACGTACGTGTATCAGCAGAGTGTAAGACATTGTAACTCTTACACTGTGACTACGTACGTGTATCAGAAGAGTGTAAGACATTGTAACTCTTACACTGTGACTACGTACGTGTATCAGCAGAGTGTAAGACATTGTAACTCTTACACTGTGACTACGTACGTGTATCAGCAGAGTGTAAGACATTGTAACTCTTACACTGTGACTACGTGTATCAGCAGAGTGTAAGACATTGTAACTCTTACACTGTGACTACGTGTATCAGCAGAGTGTAAGACATTGTAACTCTTACACTGTGACTAAGATATAAGTACGTGTATCAGCAGAGTGTAAGACATTGTAACTCTTACACTGTGACTACGTACGTGTATCAGCAGAGTGTAAGACATTGTAACTCTTACACTGTGACTACGTGTATCAGCAGAGTGTAAGACATTGTAACTCTTACACTGTGACTACGTACGTGTATCAGCAGAGTGTAAGACATTGTAACTCTTACACTGTGACTAAGTACGTGTATCAGCAGAGTGTAAGACATTGTAACTCTTACACTGTGACTAAGTACGTGTATCAGCAGAGTGTAAGACATTGTAACTCTTACACTGTGACTAAGATATAAGTATGTGTATCAGCAGAGTGTAAGACATTGTATCTCTTACACTGTGACTAAGATATAAGTACGTGTATCAGCAGAGTGTAAGACATTGTATCTCTTACACTGTGACTAAGATATAAGTACGTGTATCAGCAGAGTGTAAGACATTGTATCTCTTACACTGTGACTAAGATATAAGTACGTGTATCAGCAGAGTGTAAGACATTGTATCTCTTACACTGTGACTAAGATATAAGTACGTGTATCAGCAGAGTGTAAGACATTGTATCTCTTACACTGTGACTAAGATATAAGTACGTGTATCAGCAGAGTGTAAGACATTGTATCTCTTACACTGTGACTAAGATATAAGTACGTGTATCAGCAGAGTGTAAGACATTGTAACTCTTACACTGTGACTAAGATATAAGTACGTGTATCAGCAGAGTGTAAGACATTGTAACTCTTACACTGTGACTAAGATATAAGTACGTGTATCAGCAGAGTGTAAGACATTGTATCTCTTACACTGTGACTACGTACGTGTATCAGCAGAGTGTAAGACATTGTAACTCTTACACTGTGACTACGTACGTGTATCAGCAGAGTGTAAGACATTGTAACTCTTACACTGTGACTAAGATATAAGTACGTGTATCAGCAGAGTGTAAGACATTGTAACTCTTACACTGTGACTAAGATATAAGTACGTGTATCAGCAGAGTGTAAGACATTGTATCTCTTACACTGTGACTACGTACGTGTATCAGCAGAGTGTAAGACATTGTATCTCTTACACTGTGACTACGTACGTGTATCAGCAGAGTGTAAGACATTGTAACTCTTACACTGTGACTACGTACGTGTATCAGCAGAGTGTAAGACATTGTATCTCTTACACTGTGACTACGTACGTGTATCAGCAGAGTGTAAGACATTGTAACTCTTACACTGTGACTACGTACGTGTATCAGCAGAGTGTAAGACATTGTAACTCTTACACTGTGACTACGTACGTGTATCAGCAGAGTGTAAGACATTGTAACTCTTACACTGTGACTAAGATATAAGTACGTGTATCAGCAGAGTGTAAGACATTGTAACTCTTACACTGTGACTAAGATATAAGTACGTGTATCAGCAGAGTGTAAGACATTGTATCTCTTACACTGTGACTACGTACGTGTATCAG
Source organism: Cherax quadricarinatus (assembly GCF_038502225.1). Lineage (NCBI taxonomy): Eukaryota > Metazoa > Arthropoda > Malacostraca > Decapoda > Parastacidae > Cherax > Cherax quadricarinatus. The sequence continues at coordinate 13,809,721 of NC_091379.1, forward strand.
CAGAGTGTAAGACATTGTAACTCTTACACTGTGACTAAGATATAAGTACGTGTATCAGCAGAGTGTAAGACATTGTATCTCTTACACTGTGACTACGTACGTGTATCAGCAGAGTGTAAGACATTGTATCTCTTACACTGTGACTACGTACGTGTATCAGCAGAGTGTAAGACATTGTAACTCTTACACTGTGACTACGTACGTGTATCAGCAGAGTGTAAGACATTGTATCTCTTACACTGTGACTACGTACGTGTATCAGCAGA
>NC_091379.1:13817486-13881586 GCF_038502225.1 Cherax quadricarinatus
TTCCACCAATCACTCCTCTTTCCTCCTGCTCCCACCCTCCTATAACCACAAACTTCTGCTCCACATTCTAATACTGCATTTTTAAAACTATTCCAACCCTCTTCAACCCTTCCCCCCCTCTACTCATACTTGCACCAGTCCACCTTTCTGCCAATAGTTGCTTATATTTAACCCGAACTTCCTCCTCCCTTAGTTTATACACTTTTACCTTCCTCTTGTTGTTGCCACCTTCCTCTTTTCCCATCTACCTCTTACTCTAACTGTAGCTACAACTAAATAATGATCCGATATATCAGTTGCCCCTCTATAAACATGTACATCCTGGAGCCTACCCATCAACCTTTTATCCAACAATACATAATCTAACAAACTACTTTCATTACGTGCTATATCATACCTTGTAAATTTATTTATCCTCTTTTTCATAAAATATGTATTACTTATTACCAAACCTCTTTCTACACATAGCTCAATTAAAGGCTCCCCATTTTCATTTACTCCAGGCACCCCAGATTTACCTACTACTCCCTCCACAACATTTTTACCAACTTTAGCATTGAAATCCCCAACCACAAGTACTCTCACACTTGGTTCAAAACTCCCCACGCATTCACTCAACATTTTCCAAAATCTCTCTCTCTCCTCTACACTTCTCTTCTCCAATCTCTCTCTCTCCTCTACACTTCTTTTCTCCAGGTGCATATATGCTTACTATAAGCCACTTTTCACATCCAACCTTTATTTTACTCCACATAATCCTTGAATTAATACATTTATACTTCCTCTTTTCCTGCCATAACTTATCCATCAACATTATTGCTACTCCTTCTTTAGCTCTAACTCTATTTGAAACCCCTGGACTAATCCTATTTATTCCTCTCCACTGAAACTCTCCCACCCCATTCAGCTCTGTTTCACTTAAAGCCAGGACATCCACTTTCTTCTCATTCATAACAACCCCAAACATCTGTGTCTTATCATTTGCACAACATCCACGCACATTCAGACTTCCCACTTTGACAATTTTCTTCTTCTTCTTTTTAGTAATTATTACAGGAAAAGGGGTTACTAGCCCATTGTTCCCGGCATTTTAGTTGACTTTTACAACTCGCATGGATTACGGAGGAAAGATTCTTATTCCACTTCCCCATAGATACAAAAGAAAAAGTAATAAGACCAAGAACTATTAAGTTAAAATCAAAGAAAACTCAGATGAGTGTGTATAGATAAACGTGTACATGTATGTGTAGTGTGACCTAAGTGTAAGTAGAAGTAGCAAGACGTACCTGTAATCTTGCATATTTATGAGACAGACAAAAGACGCCAGCAATCCTACCATCATGTAAAACAATTACAGGCTTTCGTTTTACACTCACTTGGCAGGACGGTAGTACCTCCCTGGGTGGTTGATGTCTACCAACCTACTACCAAATATATATATAGATATATATATATATATATATATATATATATATATATATATATATATATATATATATATATATATATATATATATATATATAATGTATACACCTCTGGCGTAAATTATGGGACCCACAACCTCGGAGAAGTGGATAAAAAGGCATCAAGGAAGAATATTTGGATTTCTTCCTGAAGCCGTTTGAATATTACACTTCCCCTACCACCCCATCGCTTCATTCTTTTTTTTTACCAATAGGAATATTTTATTACATAATATGGTACAGAAGATTTAAGAGATACATTTTTGATATAAAGGTGGCATATGCAGTACATGTTGTTACGTGTGTATCACCGATTATAAGGCGAAAATCTCATCCAGCTCCTCAGAGCTGGGGCGTGTGCCCAAAATACAGCAGGCATTACCCCTTTGAACAGCCGCACTGAGCCGCTGAAACAGAAAACTAGCTGCCCTGGGATCCCTAGTTACCCTGATGAGTCTTTTTCCCAGCTCCTTAAGGAATTTAGATGCACTCTTTCCCCATGAGCGAAGGATCTCTGAGCCTATGAGAACAAACATATAGTGATTGGCAAGTTCTCCATATTTTCTAGACTTTTGGGACTCCCTGAAGCTGGCAGCTGCCCCTCCTTCCTCCCTGGTGTATTGGAGATAGGTACCAGCCAATGTAGATGCACATGTATAGTACCACACCACCTGCTTCCCATCTGTCCAGGCTTGAAGGATGATACCATCTGGACGCTTCTGGCTGCTATCAGATCTGCATAGCTGGGGTGGCTCCCTTACTGCTGGGCATCCGGCTGTTGTGAGGCTCCTCTTTATAATGTTATTAACCTCCTCATGTCTTGCAATCATTCCCTCGGATTTACAGCACGTAAGACCATGGTACCCGAATTGGTCTGCTGCTTCACTGCCACAAATACACCTGTGTTCAGCGAGAATAGGGGCGGTAAGTCGAAGGGCAACACCGATGCGGATGGTCTGTGGGTCGAGGCGTGTGCCAAGGCTGGAGTTGGGAACAGGCAACAGAAAGTATCCTGCATGAGGTGCTCTCACTGCCAGGAGGCGGTCTCTATCATTCCCTGACAGCATTGTTGAAGCTATATTTTCCACTATTGGACCATCCCAGTGCGATTGCTTGTAGTTGTTGGGGGGAGCAGGTCTGGTTTCAAAGCCTGTTAGATTATCCCAGATCATGGCTCCGTCAATGAACTTTTGGTCCTGGACTCCAGTCTTGTCCCTAAGATGTTCAGGGAGAATTGCTGCTACAAGCCCTCTGGATGCAGTACATGAGGACAGAAAAGCAGGTAGTGCAGTCTGTAATGACTTGTGGACATCAATGCCTCCTAATCTGACTGGAAGTGTAGCTTGGTTCCACTGCCCGTCTTCTAGAGTAAGGTTAAGTACTTTCGTAAAAATCTGCCTCAGGATACTCTCATATTCGTGCAGTATAGGGTTATCATATGAAGGCGCACATCTTAGGAAATATGACAAAATGGGCAGACTCAAGCACTTTGTGAGAAGGTACTAGGCATCGTGGGTGTCCAGATTGCCTATTCGTTGTTCCATTCTCCTTAACTCTTCCAATTTCTTCCTGAGAATTGTGTTAATGGCATTGCTTCGCAGAGGTGCTCCTAGCAAGACGTTGTTTGTGGGGGAAATGACTGCTGCTCCTGGTAGTTTTGATCTCACTGCATTTATCTCTTGTTGACTGAGATAATTTCACATTTGGATAGATTCAGGATGAGACCCATTTCCTGTCCCCGTGTCATTACTTGTGTAAGATCATCTAGGAAGGAATCCTTTGTACCTGCTAGTGTGCCATCATCTAGGAACCAGATGTTTAGCTCACTGGTCAGTCTGACTGTGATTTCCCTAACTGCTATACAGAAGAGAAATGGTGCAAGAGGATATCCTTGTTGGGCACCCTACGATGATGTGATTTCATGCTCTCCAAAGAGAAGCATTGATTCCTTGCTATAACAAACTGAAACAAAAGAGAAGAGACCAGGGAAATGTTCTTGTACTGCTGCTAATACCACATCTCTTGGCAGGAGATTAAATGCATTCTTGAAATCTAATTTTACCACTGCATTGTCCTCAGGCAGGTTGTTGATGTACCCACTTGTTTCATGAACCACTGCTTCACTTCCTTGAGAGACCCCAAAGCCAAACTGGTTTGGTTGAAGCATCATGGCTGCCTGTGCACGAATACTTCGGACAGCAGCTCTGGATACGAGGCGGCGTAACGTGTTGCCTACTGCAATTGGCCGAATTCCTCCATCCTTCTTTTTAAGTGCACAAAGTGTTGCACCAAAAGAAAGGTGTAATTTCATCAGGAAGATTCACACAGAATGATTCACAGAGACGGTGGACCACACAGACGGTGGATCACACAGACGGTGGATCACGCAGACAGTGGACCATACAGACGGTGGACCACACAGACGGTGGATCACACAGACTGTGGATCACACAGACGGTGGATCACGCAGAGAGTGGACCACACAGACGGTGGATCACACAGACGGTGGATCACACAGATGGTGGATCACACAGACAGTGGATCACACAGACGGTGGACCACACAGACGGTGGATCACACAGACGGTGGATCACACAGACGGTGGATCACACAGACAGTGGATCACACAGACGTTGGACCACACAGACGGTGGATTACACAGACGGTGGACCACACAGGCGGTGGACCACACAGACGGTGGACCACTCAGTGGATCACACAGACGGTGGACCACACAGCCGGCGGATCACACAGACGGTGTACCACACAGACGGTGTACCACACAGACGGTGGACCACACAGACGGTGGATCACACAGTGGATCACGCACACAGTGGATCACACAGACAGAGGAACACACAGAGGGTGGATCACACAGTGGATCACGCAGACAGAGGATCACGCAGACAGTGGATCACATAGACAGTGGTTCACGCAGACAGTGGATCACACAGACATTGGATCACACAGTGGATCACACAGACAGTGGATAACACATGCAGTGGATCACACACACAGTGAATCACACAGACAGTGGATCACACAGTGGATCACAGAGTGGATCACGCACACAGTGGATCACACAGTGGATCATACAGACAGTGGATTACGCAGACAGTGGATCACACAGTGGATCACACAGTGGATCACATAGTGGATCACACAAACAGTGGATCACACAAACAGTGGATCACACAGTGGATCACACAGTGGATCACACAGTGAATCACACAGTGGATCACACAGTGGATCACACAGTGGATCACACAGTGGATCACACAGGGGATCACACAGTGGATTACACAGTGGATCACACAGGGGATCACACAGGAGATCACACAGGGGATCACACAGTGGATCACACAGTGGATCACACAGTGGATCACACAGGGGATCACACAGGGGATCACACAGGGGATCACACAGGGGATCACACAGGGGATCACACAAGGGATCACACAGGGGATCACACAGTGGATCACACAGGGGATCACACAGGGGATCACACAGGGGATCACACAGTGGATCACACAGGGGATCACACAGGGGATCACACAGGGTATCACACAGGGGATCACACAGTGGATCACAGTGGATCACACAGGGGATCACACAGTGGATAACACAGGGGATCACACAGTGGATCACACAGTGGATCACACAAGGAATCACACAGTGGATCACACAGGGGATCACACAGGGGATCACACAGTGGATCACACAGTGGATCACACAGTGGATCACACAGTGGATCACACAGGGGATCACACAGGGGATCACACAGGGGATCACACAGTGGATCACACAGTGGATCACACAGTGGATCACACAGGGGATCAGACAGGGGATCACACAGTGGATCACACAGGGGATCACACAGTGGATCACACAGGGGATCACACAGTGGATCACACAGTGGATCACACAGTGGATCATACAGGGGATCACACAGTGGATCACACAGTGGATCACACAGGGGATCACACAAGGGATCACACAGTGGATCACACAGTGGATCACACAGTGGATCACACAGGGGATCACACAGTGGATCACACAGGGGATCACACAGTGGATCACACAGTGGATCACACAGTGGATCACACAGGGGATCACACAGTGGATCACACAGTGGATCACACAGGGGATCACACAAGGGATCACACAGTGGATCACACAGGGGATCACACAGGGGATCACACAGGGGATCACACAGTGGATCACACAGTGGATCACACAGTGGATCACACAGTGGATCACACAGGGGATCACACAGTGGATCACACAGTGGATCACACAGGGGATCACACAGGGGATCACACAGTGGATCACACAGTGGATCACACAGGGGATCACACAGAGGATCACACAGTGGATCACACAGGGGATCACACAGGGGATCACACAGTGGATCACACAGGGGATCACACAGGGGATCACACAGTGGATCACACAGTGGATCACACAGGGGATCACACAGTGGATCACACAGGGGATCACACAGTGGATCACACAGTGGATCACACAGTGGATCACACAGGGGATCACACAGGGGATCACACAGTGGGTCACACAGGGGATCACACAGGGGATCACACAGTGGATCACACAGTGGATCACACAGTGGATCACACAGTGGATCACACAGTGGATCACACAGGGGATCACACAGGGGATCACACAGTGGATCACACAGTGGATCACACAGGGGATCACACAGGGGATCACACAGTGGATCACACAGGGGATCACACAGTGGATCACACAGTGGATCACACAGTGGATCACACAGTGGATCACACAGGGGATCACATAGGGGATCACACAGTGGATCACACAGTGGATCACACAGTGGATCACACAGGGGATCACACAGGGGATCACACAGGGGATCACACAGTGGATCACACAGTGGATCACACATTGGATCACACAGGGGATCACACAGGGGATCACACAGGGGATCACACAGGGGATCACACAGTGGATCACACAGTGGATCACACAGTGGATCACACAGTGGATCACACAGTGGATCACACAGGGGATCACACAGGGGATCACACAGTGGATCACACAGTGGATCACACAGTGGATCACACAGTGGATCACACAGTGGATCACACAGTGGAACACACAGTGGAACACACAGTGGATCACACAGTGGATCACACAGTGGATCACACAGCGGATCACACAGTGGATCACACAGGGGATCACACAGGGGATCACACAGGGGATCACACATTGGATCACACAGTGGATCACACAGGGGATCACACAGTGGATCACACAGTGGATCACACAGGGGATCACACAGGGGATCACACAGGGGATCACACAGGGGATCACACAGTGGATCACACAGACATTGGATCACACAGTGGATCACACAGGCAGTGGATCACACAGAAGATCACACAGTGGATCACACAGTGGATCACAGTGGATCACACAGTGGATCACACAGTGGATCACACAGGCAGTGGATCACACAGAAGATCACACAGTGGATCACACAGTGGATCACAGTGGATCACACAGTGGATCACACAGGGGATCACACAGGGGATCACACAGGGGATCACACATTGGATCACACAGTGGATCACACAGGGGATCACACAGTGGATCACACAGTGGATCACACAGGGGATCACACAGGGGATCACACAAGGGATCACACAGGGGATCACACAGTGGATCACACAGACATTGGATCACACAGTGGATCACACAGGCAGTGGATCACACAGAAGATCACACAGTGGATCACACAGTGGATCACAGTGGATCACACAGTGGATCACACAGTGGATCACACAGGCAGTGGATCACACAGAAGATCACACAGTGGATCACACAGTGGATCACAGTGGATCACACAGTGGATCACACAGTGGATCACACAGTGGATCACACAGGGGATCACACAGGGGATCACACAGTGGATCACACAGTGGATCACACAGTGGATCACACAGTGGATCACACAGGGGATCACACAGGGGATCACACAGGGGATCACACAGTGGATCACACAGTGGATCACACAGTGGATCACACAGGGGATCACACAGTGGATCACACAGGGGATCACACAGGGGATCACACAGTGGATCACACAGGGGATCACACAGGGGATCACACAGTGGATCACACAGAAGATCACACAGGGGATCACACAGTGGATCACACAGGGGATCACGCAGTGGATCACACAGTGGATCACACAGGGGATCACACAGGGGATCACACAGGGGATCACACAGTGGATCACACAGTGGATCACACAGTGGATCACACAGTGGATCACACAGTGGATCACACAGGGGATCACACAGTGGATCACACAGTGGATCACACAGTGGATCACACAGTGGATCACACAGGGGATCACAAAATGGATCGCACAGTGGATCACACAGGGGATCACACAGGGGATCGCACAGTGGATCACACAGTGGATCACACAGTGGATCACACAGGCAGTGGATCACACAGTGGATCACACAGGGATCACACAGGGGATCACACAGTGGATCACACAGTGGATCACACAGAGGATCACACAGTGGATCACACAGTGGATCACACAGTGGATCACACAGGCAGTGGATCACACAGAAGATCACACAGTGGATCACACAGTGGATCACAGTGGATCACACAGTGGATCACACAGTGGATCACACAATGGATCACACAGTGGATCACACAGGGGATCACACAGGGGATCACACAGTGGATCACACAGTGGATCACACAGTGGATCACACAGTGGATCACACAGGGGATCACACAGTGGATAATACAGTGGATCACACAGTGGATCACACAGTGGATCACACAGTGGATCACACAGTGGATCACACAGGGGATCACACAGGGGATCACACAGTTGATCACACAGGGGATCACACAGGGGATCACACAGAAGATCACACAGGGGATCACACAGTGGATCACGCAGTGGATCACACAGTGGATCACACAGAAGATCACACAGGGGATCACACAGTGGATCACACAATGGATCGCACAGTGGATCACACAGGGGATCACACAGGGGATCGCACAGTGGATCACACAGTGGATCACACAGTGGAACACACAGGCAGTGGATCACACAGTGGATCACACAAGGATCACACAGGGGATCACACAGTGGATCACACAGTGGATCACACAGAGGATCACACAATGGATCACACAGTGGATCACACAGTGGATCACACAGTGGATCACACAGTGGATCACACAGTGGATCACACAGTGGATCACACAGTGGATCACACAGGGGAACACACAGTGGATCGCACAGTGGATCACACAGGTGATCACACAGGGGATCGCACAGTGGATCACACAGTGGATCACACAGTGGATCACACAGGCAGTGGATCACACAGTGGATCACACAGGGATCACACAGGGGATCACACAGTGGATCACACAGTGGATCACAAAGGGGATCACACAGTGGATCACATAGTGGATCACACAGTGGATCACACAAGGGATCACACAGGGGATCACACAGTGGATCACACAGAGGATCACACAGGGGATCACACAGGGGATCACACAGGGGATCACACAGGGGATCACACAGGGGATCACACAGGGGATCACACAGTGGATCACACAGTGGATCACACAGGGAATCACACAGTGGATCACACAGGGGATCACACAGGGGATCACACAGGGGATCACACAGGGGATCACACAGTGGATCACACAGGGGATCACACAGGGGATCACACAGTGGATAACACAGGGGATCACACAGTGGATCACACAGGGGATAACACAGGGGATCACACAGGGGATCACACAGGGCATCACACAGTGGATCACACAGTGGATCACACAGTGGATCACACAGTGGATCACACAGTGGATCACACAGGTGATCACACAGTGGATCACACAGTGGATCACACAGTGGATCACACAGGTGATCACACAGTGGATCACACAGTGGATCACACAGTGGATCACACAGTGGATCACACAGTGGATCACACAGTGGATCACACAGTGGATCACACAGGGGATCACACAGGGGATCACACAGGGGATCACACAGTGGATCACACAGTGGATCACACAGGGGATCACACAGTGGATCACACAGTGGAGCACACAGGGGATCACACAGGGGATCACACAGGGGATCACACAGTGGATCACACAGTGGATCACACAGTGGATCACTCTGTGGATCACACAGGGGATCACACAGGGGATCACACAGGGGATCACACAGTGGATCACACAGGGGATCACACAGGGGGTCACACAGGGGATCACACAGTGGATCACACAGTGGATCACACAGAGGACCACACTGGGGATCACACAGGGGATCACACAGGGGATCACATAGGGGATCACACTGGGGATCACACAGGGGATCACACAGGGTATCACACAGGGGATCACACAGTGGATCACACAGTGGATCACACAGTGGATCACACAGTGGATCACACAGTGGATCACACAGGGGATCACACAGGGGATCACACAGTGGATCACACAGTGGATCACACAGGGGATCACACAGGGGATCACACAGTGGATCACACAGTGGATCACACAGGGGATCACACAGGGGATCACACAGGGGATCACACAGTGGATCACACAGTGGATCACACAGTGGATCACACAGTGGATCACACAGAGGATCACACAGTGGATCGCACAGTGGATCACAAAGGGGATCACACAGGGGATCGCACAGTGGATCACACAGTGGATCACACAGTGGATCACATAGGCAGTGGATCACACAGTGGATCACACAGGGATAACACAGGGGATCACACAGTGGATCACACAGTGGATCACACAGGGGATCACACAGTGAATCACAGAGTGGATCACACAGTGGATCACACAGTGGATCACACAGGGGATCACACAGGGGATCACACAGTGGATCACACAGAGGATCACACAGTGGATCACACAGTGGATCACACAGTGGATCACACAGTGGATCACACAGTGGATCACACAGGGGATCACACAGTGGATCGCACAGTGGATCACACAGGGGATCACACAGGGGATCGCACAGTGGATCACACAGTGGATCACACAGTGGATCACACAGGCAGTGGATCACACAGTGGATCACACAGGGATAACACAGGGGATCACACAGTGGATCACACAGTGGATCACAAAGGGGATCACACAGTGAATCACAGAGTGGATCACACAGTGGATCACACAGTGGATCACACAGGGGATCACACAGGGGATCACACAGTGGATCACACAGAGGATCACACAGGGGATCACACAGGGGATCACACAGGGGATCACACAGGGGATCACACAGGGGATCACACAGGGGATCACACAGGGGATCACACAGTGGATCACACAGGGGATCACACAGGGGATCACACAGGGGATCACACAGGGGATCACACAGGGGATCACACAGGGGATCACACAGTGGATCACACAGGGGATCACACAGGGGATCACACAGTGGGTCACACAGTGGATCACACAGGGGATCACACAGTGGGTCACACAGTGGATCACACAGGGGATCACACAGTGGATGACACAGGGGATAACACAGGAGATCACACAGGGGATCGCACAGGGGATCACACAGTGGATCACACAGTGGATCACACAGTGGATTACACAGTGGATCACACAGGGGATCACACAGTAGATCACACAGTGGATCACACAGTGGATCACACAGGGGATCACACAGGGGATCACACAGGGGATCACACAGGGGATCACACAGGGGATCACACAGTGGCTCACACAGTGGATCACACAGTGGATCACACTGTGGATCACACAGGGGATCACACAGGGGATCACACAGTGGATCACACAGGGGATCACACAGTGGATCACACAGTGGATCACACAGTGGATCACACAGTGGATCACACAGTGGATCACACAGTGGATCACACAGGGGATCACACAGGGGATCACACAGTGGATCACACAGTGGATCACACAGGGGATCACACAGTGGATCACACAGGGGATCACACAGGGGATCACACAGTGGATCACACAGTGGATCACACAGTGGATCACACAGGGGATCACACAGGGGATCACACAAGGGATCACACAGTGGATCACACAGGGGATCACACAGCGGATCATACAGTGGATCACACAGGGGATCACACTGGGGATCACACAGGGGATCACACAGGGGATCACACAGGGGATCACACTGGGGATCACACAGGGGGTCACACTGGGGATCACACAGGGGATCACACAGGGGATCACACAGGGGATCACACAGTGGATCACACAGTGGATCACACAGGGGATCACACAGTGGATCACACAGTGGATCACACAGGGGATCACACAGGGGATCACACAGTGGATCACACAGTGGATCACACAGTGGATCACACAGTGGATCACACAGTGGATCACACAGTGGATCACAAGGGGATCACACAGTGGATCACACAGAGGATCACACAGGGGATCACACAGGGGATCACACAGTGGATCACACAGGGGATCACACAGGGGATCACACAGTGGATCACACAGTGGATCACACAGGGGATCACACTGGGGATCACACAGGGGATCACACAGGGGATCACACAGGGGATCACACAGGGGATCACACTGGGGATCACACAGGGGATCACACAGGGGATCACACAGTGGATCACACAGTGGATCACACAGTGGATCACACAGTGGATCACACAGTGGATCACACAGTGGATCACACAGGGGATCACACAGGGGATCACACAGGGGATCACACAGGGGATCACACAGGGGATCACACAGTGGATCACACAGTGGATCACACAGTGGATCACACAGTGGATCACACAGTGGATCACACAGTGGATCACACAGTGGATCACACATGGGATCACACAGTGGATCACACAGTGGATCACACAGTGGATCACACAGGGGATCACACAGGGGATCACACAGTGGATCACACAGTGGATCACACAGTGGATCACACAGTGGATCACACAGGGGATCACACAGTGGATCACACAGTGGATCACACAGTGGATCACACAGTGGATCACACAGGGGATTACACAGGGGATCACACAGTGGATCACACAGTGGATCACACAGTGGATCACACAGTGGATCACACAGGGGATCACACAGTGGATCACACAGTGGATCACACAGTGGATCACACAGTGGATCACACAGGGGATCACACAGGGGATCACACAGTGGATCACACAGTGGATCAAACAGTGGATCACACAGTGGATCACACAGTGGATCACACAGGGGATCACACAGGGGATCACACAGTGGATCACACAGTGGATCACACAGTGGATCACACAGGGGATCACACAGGGGATCACACTGGGGATCACACAGGGGATCACACAGTGGATCACACAGTGGATCACACAGTGGATCACACAGTGGATCACACAGGGGATCACACAGTGGATCACACAGGGGATCACACAGTGGATCACACAGTGGATCACACAGTGGATCACACAGGGGATCACACAGGGGATCACACAGTGGATCACACAGTGGATCACACAGTGGATCACACAGGGGATCACACAGGGGATCACACTGGGGATCACACAGGGGATCACACAGTGGATCACACAGTGGATCACACAGGGGATCAGACAGGGGATCACACAGTGGATCACACAGGGGATCACACAGTGGATCACACAGTGGATCACACAGTGGATCACACAGTGGATCACACAGTGGATCACACAGTGGATCACACAGTGGATCACACAGTGGATCACACAGTGGATCACACAGGGGATCACACAGTGGATCACACAGTGGATCACACAGTGGATCACACAGTGGATCACACAGTGGATCACACAGGGGATCACACAGGGGATCACACAGGGGATCACACAGGGGATCACACAGTGGATCACACAGTGGATCACACAGGGGATCACACAGGGGATCACACAGGGGATCACACAGTGGATCACACAGTGGATCACACAGTGGATCACACAGGGGATCACACAGGGGATCACACAGGGGATCACACAGTGGATCACACAGTGGATCACACAGTGGATTACACAGTGGATCACACAGTGGATCACACAGTGGATCACACAGTGGATCACACAGGGGATCACACAGTGGATCACACAGGGGATCACACAGGGATCACACAGTGGATCACACAGTGGATCACACAGTGGATCACACAGTGGATCACACAGTGGATCACACAGTGGATCACACAGTGGATCACACAGTGGATCACACAGGGGATGACACAGGGGATCACACAGGGGATCACACAGTGGATCACACAGTGGATCACACAGTGGATCACACAGGGGATCACACAGTGGATCACACAGGGGATCACACAGTGGATCACACAGTGGATCACACAGTGGATCACACAGGGGATCACACAGAGGATCACACAGTGGATCACACAGTGGATCACACAGTGGATCACACAGGGGATCACACAGGGGATCACACAGTGGATCACACAGTGGATCACACAGTGGATCACACAGTGAATCACACAGTGGATCACACAGTGGATCACACAGTGAATCACACAGTGGATCACACAGGGGATCACACAGTGGATCACACAGTGGATCACACAGTGGATCACACAATGGATCACACAATGGATCACACAGTGGATCACACAGTGGATCACACAGTGGATCACACAATGGATCACACAGTGGATCACACAGTGGATCACACAGTGGATCACACAGTGGATCACACAGTGGATCACACAATGGATCACACAATGGATCACACAATGGATCACACAGTGGATCACACAGTGGATCACACAGTGGATCACACAATGGATCACACAGTGGATCACACAGTGGATCACACAGTGGATCACACAGTGGATCACACAGTGGATCACACAATGGATCACACAATGGATCACACAGTGGATCACACAATGGATCACACAATGGATCACACAGTGGATCACACAGTGGATCACACAGTGGATCACACAGTGGATCACACAGTGGATCACACAATGGATCACACAATGGATCACACAGTGGATCACACAATGGATCACACAGTGGATCACACAGTGGATCACACAGTGGATCACACAGTGGATCACACAGTGGATCACACAATGGATCACACAATGGATCACACAGTGGATCACACAGTGGATCACACAGTGGATCACACAGTGGATCACACAGTGGATCACACAATGGATCACACAATGGATCACACAGGGGATGACACAGGGGATCACACAGTGGATCACAGAGTGGATCACACAGTGGATCACACAGTGGATCACACAGGGGATCACACAGTGGATCACACAGTGGATCACACAGTGGATCACACAGGGGATCACACAGTGGATCACACAGTGGATCACACAGTGGATCACACAGTGGATCACACAGTGGATCACACAGTGGATCACAGAGTGGATCACACAGTGGATCACACAGTGGATCACACAGTGGATCACACAGTGGATCACACAGTGGATCACACAGCTAGTCAGTATAATGACGTTGAACCATCATCATTATTATTATTCCCCGCAGGAGGAATGATCCCTACAGGTTTAGCGCTTCCCTTCGTCATAATAACAATGCTGTTACGTTACACTTACTGTTACGTTACACTTACTGTTACGTTACACTTACTGTTACATTACACTTACTGTTACATTACACTTACTGTTACGTTACACTTACTGTTACATTACACTTACTGTTACATTACACTTACTGTTACATTACACTTACTGTTACGTTACACTTACTGTTACATTACACTTGCTGTTACATTACACTTACTGTTACGTTACACTTACTGTTACGTTACACTTACTGTTACATTACACTTACTGTTACATTACACTTACTGTTACATTACACTTACTGTTACGTTACACTTACTGTTACATTACACTTACTGTTACATTACACTTACTGTTACATTACACTTACTGTTACGTTACACTTACTGTTACATTACACTTACTGTTACATTACACTTACTGTTACGTTACACTTACTGTTACGTTACACTTACTGTTACGTTACACTTACTGTTACATTACACTTACTGTTACGTTACACTTACTGTTACATTACACTTACTGTTACATTACACTTACTGTTACGTTACACTTACTGTTACGTTACACTTACTGTTACGTTACACTTACTGTTACGTTACACTTACTGTTACGTTACACTTACTGTTACGTTACACTTACTGTTACGTTACACTTACTGTTACGTTACACTTACTGTTACATTACACTTACTGTTACGTTACACTTACTGTTACGTTACACTTACTGTTACGTTACACTTACTGTTACATTACACTTACTGTTACGTTACACTTACTGTTACGTTACACTTACTGTTACATTACACTTACTGTTACGTTACACTTACTGTTACGTTACACTTACTGTTACATTACACTTACTGTTACGTTACACTTACTGTTACGTTACACTTACTGTTACATTACACTTACTGTTACGTTACACTTACTGTTACATTACACTTACTGTTACGTTACACTTACTGTTACATTACACTTACTGTTACATTACACTTACTGTTACGTTACACTTACTGTTACATTACACTTACTGTTACGTTACACTTACTGTTACGTTACACTTACTGTTACGTTACACTTACTGTTACGTTACACTTACTGTTACATTACACTTACTGTTACGTTACACTTACTGTTACTACAAGTAATAACAACATTTGTATTATTAGTTATATTTTTATTAGTTAATTGTATTAATGTTTACATTATATGTAAATTTTTGTATGTTTACTGTTATTTTATATTATTATTATTATTATTATTATTATTATTATTATTATTATTATTATTATTATTAGTAGTAGTATTTGTATGGTCTTAATTATTTTTCTGGGAAAAAAATGTTTGGCGCAGGTGGTGGGCTTGATGGGTCACCATCTGGGGGACACCCTGGCCGGACACCCTGGCCGGGACACCCTGGCCGGACACCCTGGCCGGGACACCCTGGCCGGGACACCCTGGCCAGGACACCCTGGCCAGGACACCCTGGCCGGACACCCTGGCCAGGACACCCTGGCCGGGACACCCTGGCCGGGACACCCTGGCCAGGACACCCTGGAAAGGACACCCTGGCCGGGACACCCTGGCCGGGACACCCTGGCCAGGACACCCTGGCCAGGACACCCTGGCCAGGACACCCTGGCCAGGACACCCTGGCCGGGACACCCTGGCCGGGACACCCTGGCCGGGACACCCTGGCCAGGACACCCTGGCCAGGACACCCTCGCCGGGACACCCTGGCCGGGACACCCAGGCCGGGACACCCTGGCCAGGACACCCTGGCCGGGACACCCTGGCCCGGACACCCAGGCCGGGACACCCTGGCCGGGACACCCCCAGTGAACCTGCTACTGCTCAGTCACAACATTGTTTATGAAATATGTTATTCCCCTTCCTTCCCCTTATTAGTCTTATTTAATCATGTAATATTTAATTTATTCTTTTATTTTTGCCTTTTTTCAATTTTTTGTAGGTTATTTTCTTTTCAATGGAGTGGATCATTGTTTTTTAGTAATTTTAGTCTTTATATTCAGTTTTGTTTTGTTTCGTGTAGTGTTGAGGGAAGGTACAATGTCTGCGGTGCAGAAGTCGCAGCTGACAACCTGCGGAGATCCATCAGACTCTGCACAGGGGCTAGATGAATCCCTTTTAAAAAGAGAGTCAGCTGAAGATGTCAGTAGTGACAGACACAGCCTCGTTCTCAGGGACAGCGAGGTGTTTACATCTGATCGTTCTGAACCTACTGTCCTGCATCAGGTGAGTGGTTTTTCACTGTGACTGTTGGTTTTATCTACAATACTTGCGTAATCACTCAATCCGCTACATAGATCAATCACTGCCAATAAAGTGGTTCCTGTAGAGGTTTCTGATGCTAGTGAGGTGCGTCTGGTTCGAGAAAGTTTCTCTGTTTGATAACATCTGAGTTTACCCCCAGACACAGCAATACCTACCATAGCGTGGTTGAGCTTTTCTTCCGTGGAACCTAAACACTCTTGATCATATCATTGTTTCCAAAACCATTTAGTTGTCAGTTTTGTCCAGCAATTTGTGTCCTAAACAGTCAACATTTTTCCTATCATTAAATTTTGTTTTACCAAACAGAGTATCGAGGTTGTCCACAACAACAGTAAGGAATCAAACTCCTTCGGTTACGTAAGAGTTATCTGGAGATTATTCAGAATGTATCTGCCCCCGTCGGCCGGTACCAGACTGGGCCTCTTCGTTGATGGCCTGTTTAACCAAGCTGCTGGTGCTGCAGCATGCAATGCATAGGAAGCCCCCACAGCCTAACTGGTTAGGAAGTTACTTGAGAAGCTGAGAAGCTTATCCAATTTCCTCTTAAAGATAGCTAGAGCTCCTCTGGTAATTCCCATTACGTATGAAAGAATGTTACAAAAACTAATCTGTCTCTTAACACTTATTGAGTTGTTTCGGTGTACTTATTTCCACCTTGCATTTAATTAGAGGTATTTTCCAGTGTTTGCCGAATCTTTTTCGATAAAAGGAAGTAATTTTGGAAATCATATTTGGCACAATTCTGTAGATTTGGTATAAATTACGATGTTCTATTTCTCCTACAGTTAAGAGAGTCCTATTCAAAGAACTTCAGACTTTCTCAATAATTTAGACGCTTGACTAATTTAAATGGGTGGTGAAGATTATCCAAATATTCTTTAAAACTGGATTGTTAGTGTGTAGCAACATTCCAGTCTAGTTTTTATTCTTAGTCTTCATCCGTTTCAACTACTACTATAATAAATAATATCTTTATTTACTACAAGTACACAAGATATACAGACCATATCTGACATCAATGAGATACTACTAGTATACTGAAAGCCCCTTGTTATGCAGAGCATTTCGGGCAAATTAGGTCAGTTTTGTTCCAGGATGCGACCCACACCGGTCCACTAACACCCAGGTACCCATTTTACTGATGGGTGAACATGGACAACAGGTGTAAGGAAACATGTCCTATGTTTCTTCCCCTTCACCGGGAACTGAACCCGGACCCTCACCGTGTGAAGCGAGAGCTTTTGCCACCAGGCCACGGGGGACCGTTCCATTACTATTACCTTTCTTCACTTTACTCTTTGACTCTTGTGCCATTACAACTTCTGTCCCTACCAATTACAACAACAACTATTACTTCCAATACCTGCAACACCTCTTACACTATTATCTCCACTTCCTTACTTTTAATATTCTACATCTCTTTCTTCCGTCCTTGCCTTCCTCTCGTATATATACTGGCTCCCTTACTTTCGTGCCACCTGGAACTTGGGCTGCAACCCGAGTGCCACGAATGGTAGCAGATGAGTTTGTTGAGTTGGAGATGACTCACGCCATCGTATACCCAGGAACCAGGAAGCCACTTGAACCGAAGACGTGATGTACCGCAGCTACAGGGCGTCTCTGATGATTGTTGCTTACTGCTACACCACTTGTGTTGAAGAAGACTCACTGTGCCTTTGTCACAGGGCTGCCTCTGCCATAGGGCTGTAAACGGTACATCACCTGCACAAACTCCCACACTCCTTCGGGAGACGCTGCCGAGTCACCACATAGAGAAGTACGGGCGAGGACCCGTCCTAACGAACCCACCTGTACCTTCCTGTGTTGGTGTATCACAACGTAATGGTTAAAGTCAGACCAAACCATCACCATAAGATTTTACCGAGTGCGTATTGTTTCAGTGGCGGTATTATGCCTTTTATTCTTTATTATTATTTCTATCAGTTTACATAAAGTTAGTCTTTAACGTCTAAAGCCCATAATGGATAATTTAAATATTTGTGGGAGAGTCAAACAATATAATTTTCAGAGTTCCTGAAAAACAATACGGCGTTATCACTTGTTTATAAGTGTAAGCAATATTATATTACTAGCTTTCTCTTCCATAATGAGATAAAAATTACCTTGAAGATATCAAGAAGGAAGTACATGGAAACTCCATTTGATATAACTAAAATAATGCGTAAGTTGTTCTTTCTCAAAAAAAAAAAAAAATAATAGTTTACGTCTGCCATTATCCGTCATATACATACATATCTATTAACGCATAAAAGAGATAGCAGATGTTAGACGACGTTATGGTCCTCCTGGATCAGACTCGATTAGAGATTCTATAATTGTCCAGAACAGACTAAAACATTTTAAATTTCTTTCCAAATTATTGGTTAGTAGTGAACTGCTTCGGTTACGGTATTGTGGGTTAATAATTAAGTGGCCCAGATATGGTGTTGTGGTTTTCAGTTTAAACTTAGTTACGTGATATAAATTGTGTAATGGACTAGTTTCGGTATATTGAGAACGATAATTCTCGATTATTAGCTAATGTATGTCATGCGTAAAAGTAACAGCGCAGTGCTCTAACCACTGTACTGTGCTGGCTCTTCACTATAGTTGTCTGTTCATTGACAGTTAATGGCTACGGTAGTGGTGGCGCTCACACAACTGGAAGTTGGTGCAACAATTGGATTTGCAGGAGTAACGCTGCCACAGTTGACGGATCAATCCTCGGATGATCTCCACTTCAGCACCTTAGAGTCGGCCCTTTTCGGTACGTTAATGATATTTTATATAATTATATCCTTTTCAAAGGGGGCTCCTTGCTGCGGCGAAGTGGCTATTAGTCTGGCGAATCGGACCCTTTGGTTTTCTTCCTCCGACCGAATCTAATTAATCCCCAATCCTCCCCTTTTCTCTCCCATCCTCCCCATTCCTCCTTTTCCATTCCTGCTCCTCTCCCTATCCCTCTCCTTTCCTTTTCCTGTTTTCAGCCTTTAGGGTTCTTCCCTCAGGCGTTCTTGTTCCTAGGTTGTGAAAGGGTACCATGGTTCATCCCATTCCATTGAGGTCTTTGGTGGTAGTGTAGTTCGCAGTGAAATCTGGATAGTCTGGAGATCCTGGTGCATCTCTGAAGGCTGCCTGTCGGATTCCAAGAGGTGGTGGCCGAAGGAGGTTTGCTTTGTGGCGGGTGTCCGACCACTCTCTTTTGTCCACCGAGTTGGCTCAGTAGATGTGAGGTTGCTATCCTGGATTGCTGGTTTAGTGGCATGAAGGGTAGGGTATGGTACGGGTTCCATGCTGCATCTGCACTACTGGCTGCACTGAGGTCTTGTTGGGCACAGAGGGGGATTTATGGCCTTTTCATTTCTCCTAGGAGCTACCCCTCCATGTTCCCCTCCCTTTTTTTCCTTCTTTTCTTCCTTTTTTTCTAAAAAACAAAAGAGACCTAACCATGGAGTCCCAAATCCATGAAACTGCTCCTACTGGGCCCTACCTTGTTACTGGAACTTCCTTTGAACCTTTCTAATGCCTCTGCATCTTTTGCAGGTGACTTGGCCCGACTCCTTTGACACATCCGACCATGCTTCTGGCTTCTCCCCATATAGTGTGACGATTTTCAGATCGCCTGCCAGCCTCAAAACAGATCACCTCCAGTCCTGCACCTAAATGACCACGATCTTTCTCTGATGACACTGCTTCGAATGCCTCTCACTCTACTCAGAAAAGAACAATGTGACAATCACTCCATTTACATACTACGCATCACAGTACACACTGGACTATGTTTTTCACCCTCAGACTATTTTTCTGATCATAGTATCAGCAAGGCGCTCCTAAGCCATGTTGGTCGAAATTTTCAATTTCATGCTCTGAAGAGCGGTGCATGCATCGTCAAGGTACAAAATGCTAGCTAAGCTCACGATCTCTCTCTCCTTAACATTATAAATGATCTTCTTGTAACAATTCAAAAACACCTTTCTCTCAATTCTTGTAATGGTGCTGTCGTTAACTTTAACCTTTCGTCCTCCCTACTTTGCTAACTTCAATCGTCACCCCAATCTTTACTCGCCGTCCCCCTTCTCTCTCCAACGTCGTCCCACATGCAACTTCCTTGTCCTCTGAAACACTTGGAGCTATCTCTAAATATACTGAGGAGACTAAACCATTGATGGACACTGATCCACCTCCCGTTGCTCCTCTTCACTCTTCTACTCTATCTGCACAACTCTTCTCTTTGATGCATTCCAATCCTTCGCTGGTTACTAGTTTTCAGCTGTCTTCACTGTCCTTCTAGTCCTGTATCTTTGTTTTCGTAAATTATAGCTTATTTACAGTGAAATATCCGAGGCTTCAGAGGTAATTGGGGTGAGCTTCAAATATTGCTTCAGGTGCGCTCCATGGTTATCCATCCCATCTTGGGCTGTTTTATTATATTCACAGGATCCTTTTCCCAATGGAACCTTTAATGAAAGTGCACTTCTTGCATGCACTGGTATACCATACCATCAGATCTTTGTTCATCGCTGCATTACACAGCAGAGCGCATCTACTTGGATAAGTGGTACACGGTCTGTTCTTTGCATCTCTCTCCTTATCTGGCATTATCTATCACAGATGCTGAGTTTCTGGTTTCTTCATTACCGTCACCACTTCTGTTATAAGGCTATTTTAATGCTCACTACTTCCTCTGGGAGGGTCTCGCTATGACTCTGACGGCATACAGTTAGAGGCACTTCTCAATTCTCTCCTCCTCCATGTTTTAAATGCATGCACTCCCAACCAGTTTGTCCCTCGTACTCAGTCTCTCTTGCATCGATCTCTTAGTTTCCATTCATCAACTACACTAGACTTTACCTGGTCTGTGCTCACAGATTTATATGACAGCGATCATTTTCCAATCCTCCTCGCTTTCCATTCTTATTCTCCGCCTCCTCGAAGTCCATGCTGGCAAATTGATTGAGCGAATTGGGACCTGTACTCTCACGTCAAACTGCTTTTAGTGAGGACCCTTCTTCGTCCTCCATTGGTGAGCTGTTACACCTATTTTCGACCTCAATTTTAACCATGGCTTCACATTCCATACCTAAAATCTTGGGCAGACATTTTCAGAAATGCGTGCCTTGGTGGTCTCCAGGTTTTGCTCATGTGGTACGTTTGAAACTCCCTGTAGGGAGCAGATATTACAACAGGACCACAGAGCGACTCCTTGATTTTAAGCGGGTGAGAGAGGTCGCCTGCCGTGTCATCTGTGAAGTTAAACTCGCTTGTTGGCGGGATTATGTTTCTACCGTCACTTTAGCTTCCTCTTTGAGCGCAGTCTGAAAGAAAAGCACTGAGGCCGAGTGTTAAATGCTCTCCAGACCAGGTGCCCATTCTTCAGGTTGCTATCAATGAAATTGGTAATTATTTAGCCCGTATCTCTCAAGAGCTCTATCTATGCCACTCGTTTCTTTCCTCCAAATCTGCCAGAGAGTTAGAACCCTTAGACTTTTCGTCTAGCAGAAAAGTCTTATAATGTGCTTTTACACGTCTAGAATTAGTCAACACTCTCTGCTTGCCGATCATCGGCGGCTGAGCCTGATAGTATTCGAATGCTCCAGCATTTACATCGTCAGGGCTTGCTGTCCTCTTATGTCTATTTAATCTTATTTAGTCGCAAGGAGTTGTTCCCCAGCTGTGGAAATCTTCCATTGTTCTCCTTTTTCGTAAACCAGGTACTTCGGGACATGATGCCTTCCACTATCGTCTCATTGCTCTTACCAGTGCAGTTTGCAAGATGATGGAAAGTCTGGTAAATATACGTTTGATGTGGTATTTAGAAACACACAACAGTCTCTCCACCAGTCACGGCTTTCGTAAGGGCCGCTCTAATATTGACCCCTTACTCCACTTAGATATGTATGTTCGTAATGCATTTGCTAATAACTCAGTTATCGCCATTTTTTTTTTATCTGGTTCAGGCGCTGGCTGTCACCTCACTGCAGTTTCTCTCCAGAATGTTGTCAACCGTGTTTTCAATTGGGCCACTACTCGTAGGTTTAAATTTTCTAATATTAAAACACACTCAATTACTTTCAATAGACGTTGTATCGTCCCTGATAATCCATTGTACCTGTATGGTTCACGTATACCTGAACGTGATGCCGTCAGGTACTTCAGCCTTCTGTTTAACAGTCTGTTATCCTGGAAACGTCACATTGCCTCCTTGAAGGCAACATCTCATAACCGGTTGAACCACCTTAAAATCCCCCCGATCATCTTTCATGAGTGGCTGATCCTTCGACTGCATTCAGCCCTAATTTTATCGAAGCTAGATTATGGCAACCATATATATATACAGCATCCTCTCCTGCAACAAAGAGTCGCCGTCCAGCCGCTGCGGAGAGAAGACGTCGCCGCTCCTGCTCTTCGGTTATCCTGAGTAATTCGAGATCAGAGCAACTCTGAACACTGTTACTCGAGATTTTTCTTGGGTTATCCTGAGTTGTCTCGACCAGAGCTGAGAGGAAACTTGCTTGCAGTCACTTCGAGCCCCATCCCATCAAGAGGGTAAGGCGGTGACCAGCCTGCTTGTTCCCTCTCTCCCCCACCACCCCCATCCTCATCCTTCCCCACCCCAACCCCTCCCTTTACCCAACCCAATATACTGGCCTATCCACAGAACACTCTACTCACACTGCTATCCTTATAACTTTCCTGTCTTCTTATTTCTCGGCAACTTCGCCTTTGGCGACTTAAAACAAGGCATTTTGACCATCCAGTAGCCCGTGTGGTTTTTTAAAATCCGGCCGATCTTTGCCTTGGGCCCCGTCTCCCCTCACACCCTCGAGGGCTAGGCTATCTTAGGGGCTGTTCTTCATAAGTCAGCCGAAATAGGAATTAGGATGCACCACACACAGGCAACTGAATTCTTTTCAGCATATTATCTGAGTCAGCTTTAAATTAGCTGGGCAAGATGCCCAATATAAGAGTGAGACTTCTGGTCACTGGTGACCCGAAATCCAAAAGGGAAATTTTAGACTGCATTAGTAGCAAGGCTACCATTGCACCTGTGGGCATAGTCACCACCCACACTGGTGCAGTACTATTGCTCTCCTCGGAAGAGGAGCTACTCCACCTTCTAAAATGAGACGTTCTAGACAAACTCGCTGATGAGGGCATTTCCCTCACCCCACCTGACAACTTCCAAGCTCAGCGCTCAGTGTTTGTTGCACGCATCAACAGCATCATGCGTGAATACACTGACGTTGAACTCGTGGACGGAATCAACCAAGACAACTCCGAATTCACGGTCCTCAAGGCTTACAAGTTTGCCAAGAACTCTGTCAACCAGCAATTGCTGAAACTTATCCTTGATACACCTGAAGAAGCCAAATACGTATGTGACCATGGCCTGAAATGCGTCGACACCAAATGCACGCCAGACCAAGTCAGCATGGAGAGATTCGTCTCCATCACCCAATGCTTCAAATGCTACCACTTTGGTCATAACACAAACAAATGCACTGAAGTGAATCCTGTATGCAGCATCTGTGCGGATGCCCACGTATACAAGGACTGCCCTAACAGAAATAAACCCAAGTGTATCCTATGTGGCTGGTCCCACCATGCTGTCTCACCTACTTGCCCTACCAGGAAATCCGAAGTCCGTAAAGCCCTTGAAAACAGAAAACTGACCAATGCCAAACAAAAGGCAGCTCAATCTCCTCCCCCTATGTCCCACGAATCTTACCCCAACCTGCCGAACTCCAGCAATGCTCTTACTGCCACTACATCGCAACACAATGCTTGGATCCCCAGCCCCCCAGGCCCCCCACCCCCTCCATACTCCAGACCCCCACCAGCCCCAAGGGCCTCCCTCCTACCCCATCCCCTCCGGTCTCATCCAAGAAGGGATAATAAAGAGCACGGCATACTTCATGCTGGCCAAAGAATGGTCCAAGGGCAACGACCACCTCTGCTGCACCATCCTCAATGAGTTGTTCATTGCAAATGGCACTTCAGCCATAATCATTCCCGACTCAGTGCGCCTATACATGAGCCCCTCAACCCATATCCTCGCACACGACCAACCATCCACCAGCATGGAACCAACAACCCCTGCATCTGCACCACTAGCCGATGCACAACCAACCGCCACTGAGGCTGACCTAATGGACCAACCTGGTCCCACCGTCACCCCATGTGAGATACCCTCTGAGCAACAAGACTTATATCAAGACTTAACCAACCTTACTCAACCTCCAATGTCCCCAATGTCGACATCGTCGACAACCGATGAGACTGACGTCTTAACCATCCAAAACAACTCCGACCCTGATTCGCCCCTCAGGCCTAACGACGATGCAGACGATTCAGACTCGTCATCAGATTCCACCGTTACCAACAGCACAGACGACGACCAATTCTCCACTCAGAAGTCCACCCAAGACTACAATCCCCCTTCCTCCCGCATTCCCAACAGAAAGCGCACACAACCGCCACGTGACTGCACCACCAAACACCCATCCGCTGTGCACAGCAACTTTGCCAAACATGTACAATAATGGGGATCACAATTCTGCAAATCAACATCCATCACTTCTTCAACAACCGTTACCTCCTTGAACTTGAACTCTGCAACCACAACCCAGACATTATCCTCTTAAATGAAACATCAGCCAGACCTGACCAGCGCATAAAGATACGTGGGTACTCAACTCTTGAGAAATTCAGGGGACCCAACAGTGGGGTGGCCATCTTAGTGAAGCAGGGGCATGAATTCCGCAACATACATGTCGACGAGGACAACGTCCTAGCGGTTGAAGTGCCAACATAACACGGGAGACTTCTAGCAATCACAGGGTACTTCCCTCCCAGACAACCGTATATCGAATCCATTCCCTTACACCGACTTCTCAATAGAAATATACCCACTGTCCTAGCTGGGGACTTCAATGCCCACCACCCTGCTCTCTTCAATTGTGGAGCCACACTGCCCCAAGGTGACCACAAGGGGAAGCAACTATACCACATAATAGCCACAAAAGACCTCAAATTCCAAGGCCCATTCTTCAAGTCGTTTGTGGGCCACCACCCAGGCACCCCAGATGTAGTCCTCACCAACAGAGACTGTGACTTGTTCCACTGTAGAGTCTCTCCAGGTGGCAACGTCGGATCAGATCACATCCCTGTGGTAATCAAGCTACAGTCCACTCCGTTCTGTACACCCCCCAACCCAACCTGAAGACGCTAGGTTTCGACCCCTTTAGAGCCTTCTTAGGTAATGATCAAACCATCTCTCTCGAAGACCAGCCCTGCAATGCAATAGATGGGGCAGAATCATGCCAGAATCAAAGAGGCCACACAAGCTTGCTGCACACTAACATCGTCCAAGATATACCAACAATACAAACCAACTAGGGAAATCAAGGACAGAATGAACAGGTATCAATTAGAATGCAGTAGACACTTCATCACAGGGCAACCCTCCCGGGAAGCCCTACTAAGATCGAGAAGAGAGCTAATCGCCCTAATAACCAAACATAAAAGAGATCTTTGGGATTATCTGGTGCGCCAAGCTAACCAGTACAAACGCCACCCTGACCAATTCTGGAGCACGATCCGCAGACTACTAGGGGCCAACCACACTCCCACTCAACACCTCTCTCACTCCTTCACCGACGAAAATGGTGAGGTAGTGACTACCCTACTTGACGACCCACTGGACCAAGCCAGGCTGATGGGCGAAGTATGGGAGAACATTCTCTCACATAACGACAGCAGAAGATTTAACAACACCCACTACCAGTGGGTCAACCAATGGCGGAACGAGAACCTAGAAGACTTTCATCCTATACCATCAATTGACACAGCTACCCTTGAAGACGAACATCCCCTCACCAGACCAGTCACGCTCAGAGAAGTATCCCAAGTCATAGGGCGACTGAGAAACAGCTCCTGGCCCATCAGGCATAAGAGCTAAACAACTAAAGTACCTCCCCCGTAACTGCAAGATGTCTCTGGTGAATATCTACAATGCTATCTTGGCATCTGGTCACTTCCCAGAGGCTTTCAAGACAGCTAAGATGATCTTCATCGCCAAACCAAACAAGGACAACCACAATCCTGAGAACTACAGACCCCTCTCTCTACTCGAAGTCACGGGCAAAGTCTTTGAAAGAATAATCTCCACCAGACTCAACTATTACATGGAGTTCAACCACCTATTCTCTAAAAGGCAGTTCGGCTTCAGGTCCTGCTGCAGCACTCAGCATGCCATAAACATCATCTATGATGCCGTGGCCAGCCTGAAGAAGCAAGGGAACCTGGCCCTTATCGCCACCAGGGATGTACACAAGGCCTTCGACAGCCTTTGGCACGATGGTCTCATTTACAAACTCGTAGACCTCCCTGATCACAACTGGACCTTTCTCAGGCTCATCTACAACTTCTTAACAGGAAGAAAAATTATCCTCACCTTCCACGGAGTGGAATCAACCCCCTTCACACCAACAGCAGGAGTACCCCAAGGCTCCTGCCTCAGCCCCGTCCTCTTCAACATATACGTCAATGACCTCCCCCAACCTGAACATACCGACACCATCATCACCCAATTCGCAGACGATGTCATCCATGTTGTCTCCTCCACCCCTACAGCTGGTGCAAACAAGCATAGGAGAGCAATCGAGAAAATGAATGAAGAACTAAATAGAACTGCCAGGTGGGAGAAGAAATGGAGAATCACAACCAACCCTGACAAAGTCCTCATCAGCACCGTTGGGTGTTTACCATCAACCATAGAAGAAAAAAGGGGCATTTCCATCAGAGGAACCCGTATTGCTATAAGGAATCCAAACAAGATCATAGGATACGAGATTGGCAGATTACTCAACTCTACAACCCACATAACCAAAAAAGTAAACCTAGCGAAAGCCCGCCTTGGCCAACTTTATCGATTCAAAGCAGCCCCTCCCCAAATCAAACTACACCTGTACAAGATGATGATCAGACCTCTGCTGGAATACCCCTGCATACCCATGTCGCTCACAACCAAAACCAACATGCTAAAACTCCAAAGAGTCCAAAACAAAGCCCTCCGCTTCATCACGAACACCAGACTCAGAGACAGAATCAGATCAGAGGACCTACACACACGACAGAGAATCCCCACAATCAGTGTCTGATTAGACAAACTTACTAAGAGACAACTATATGACATGAAGGAACTCTACGTGCCTGAAAGAGAGAATCTCCCCCAACCAGTGAACACAACCGACTATACCATCACCACCACTCCCCACAGATCCCAAAGAATGACCCTCCAACAAAGAGTTCGACGCTTTATCCACAAGGAGAACTTCCCTCGTCCCAAAATCTTAAGCGACCTCCCCGCAGACGAAGAATGGATACCACAGGAACCATTCTATGTCCAGTAACATGGACTAGCGCTCCCCATCTCCGGGTGACCCACTTCTATCAACCAACACCTCACAACTGATCTCGTTGCACCTACTACTACAATACAGCAGGACACCACCTCAGTCACTGTCTTGCTGGCCGACTCCAGGTGAGCTACTAACCTCCATCGAATACCCGGCAACCACCGCCTGCAGCTGTGCCTCCTGACCAACCTCTTGCGAAAAAAAAAAAAAAAGGCAAGCAATTGTATGCAGTATGCATCCTTCCAATTCAATGATGCACTGGTACAACACAATATAGCATTGCGAAATTGATGGGCAGGAGGTATACCCTACTCATAAAACCAACCTCTTCATAAATTACTCAATATGCACACACGCATATTCAAATTACACCAAAGTGGATAGGCCACTACCCTTTTATAACCCCACCTACCCCTCCTCCCTCTCCAACCTTTCCCAACTTCCATCCTTACCCATCCTTCTTCCCCCCCTCCCCTCTTACCAAAGCTCTGGTCAGAGCCTCGAACCTCGACTCCTAACCTTGATCCAATTGATCACCATGGATTAAGTTTATGCCTAGGTGCTTTTTCCCTCTTCTGTAGAGAGCCTATATGCAGAGGCGAATATTTCATCCTTTAGTGATCGCCGTGATGCTCATTGCCTCTGCTATTTTGTTCGCTCTCGCGACCTTAGCAATCTTTCCATATATAGGATGGTAACGGATGTTAGTAGAAGTTCGTTGTTCGTTTGTCGTCCCTGTTTACTCCTTCCCATTTTCCTTCGTCTACATTTGCTCTTGTCTTCTCTTCAGCTGCCCCACTTTATATGTTCACATAACATCTAAGTTTTCCCTTCCTCCTTGGGAGGTTCCAACAGTTTGACAGAAAGCCCAGATACCTATAGTTGCTTCTTGCTCTGTTTTTCTTAACCACTTCCAGTCCCATTCTCGTGCCAATTCAGTGTACACTGATGGTTCTAAATCTCCTGACGGTTTCAGGTTTGCAGCATTGTTTCTAGACAGCATAGTGCGAGGGCATTAGACTCGGCTAGGATTTTTGCTTCTGAATTGCATGCAGTTATCAATAGCAATTATTCGTATTGCATCTATGCCTGTGTTGCCATTTGTGGTTATTTCCAATTCCCTTAGTGCATTGCAAACAATAAAAAAATTTGATTCACCTCATCCCTTTGTCCTTCATATAAAACTTTGGTTATACTGCATCTCTAGCAAAAACAAAGATATTGCTTTCTGTTGGGTCGTTAGTCATGTTGACATAGAAGGTAATGAATTGGTGGACACTTCTGCGAGGTCAGCAATACACGACCTCCCAGTTTCATATAAATGTGTTCCATTCACAGACTAATTTGCTGTAATTTTTGACTCCCATCGCAACCGTTGGCAACAACGTTGGTCTGATAATATACATAAATTACATTCTATCAAACTAAGTTCAGATTTCTGGCCATCTTCTTGTCATCGATGCTGAGGTTGGAGACTGTGCTCTCCCGTCTTCGTCTTCGCATCGGACACACTCGTCTTACTCATGGGTATCTCATGGAGAGGCGCCCTGTCCGACTCTGTGAGGCTTGCAGGTTCTAGTTTCGGTTAGCCATATTCTGATGGATTGTCCGGTCTATCATTGGGCATGCAGAATTTACCTCTGACATCGTCACCGCTCTTACTTTATCCTCCCTCCATGCTGACAGACCCACCTTTGACACAGACTCCCTCTGTTGTTTAACTCTCACTCTGTTGTCCACTTCACTCTTACTACTTTATAATTCTGCACTATCCCCTGCACTGTATGACCCTTGTAGGTTTAGTGCTTCTCTCTGATTATAATAATAATACATACAGGGCAGTAATGGATGTTAGTAGAGGTTCATTACTTGTTCGCCACCCCTGTTTATTCCATCCCATTTCTCTTTGTGTTCACTTGCAATTGACTTATCTTCAGTTCCCCCTTTTATAAGCTCATCTAACACATGGTTTTTCTCTTTTCCCTTGGGAGATTCTGACAGTATCTGTTCTTCCTCAGTGCTGTGTGCAAAAGCTGAAATAACTACATTGGCTTCTCACTCCCTTTGTCTTAACCACTTCCGGTCTCATTCTCATGCCATTGCAGTTTACACTGATGATTCTAAATCCTCTGACGGTGTTAGGTTTGCAATAGTGTTTCTGGGCAGTGTTGTACTAGGTTATTTATTAGACTCAGCTAGCATTTTCACAGCTAAACTGTATGTAATTCTCGAAGGAATTATCCGTATTCCGTCCAGGCCTCCCTCAACAATTGTGGTAGTCCTGGTCTCCTTCAGTGCTTTGCAAGCTATCAAAAAATTTAATTCACCTCATCCCTTGAGTCTTCATATACAACTCTGGTTCCGCCATATTTCTAGAAAAAAAAAACTTTTTTGCTGGTCCCTGGTCATGTTGTTGTTCAGGGCAAAGAGCAGACAGATACTGCTGCATTTTCAGTGGTACATGACATTTCAGTTGCATATAGAGGCATTCCATGCTCATATTATTTTGCTGTAATCTCTAGCCACCTTTATAACCGTTGACAACAATGTTGGTCTGTACTGATTCAAAACAAATTACGTTCTGTCATGCCGAGTTTCGGATCCTGGTCTTCTTATCAACGACATCGAGGTTGGGAGACGACGCTTTCCTGTCTTCGCATCAGGCACACACGTCTCACTCATGGAAAGACGACCAGTTACACTTTGAGCACAGTGTCAGGATCCAGTTTCAGTTTATCATATTCTGTATTTCGGGTGTTATCCGCAAAGCATGACAAGGACCTATGGCTTACATCTCTATCTATGATATGAGGATGAGGAATAGGATAGGAGCGAGTACTGTGCCTTGTGGAACAGAGCTGTTTACCGTGGCTGCCTGTGACTTTACTCTGTTTACTATTACTCT
This sequence comes from Cherax quadricarinatus, assembly GCF_038502225.1. Classification (NCBI taxonomy): domain Eukaryota; kingdom Metazoa; phylum Arthropoda; class Malacostraca; order Decapoda; family Parastacidae; genus Cherax; species Cherax quadricarinatus. Next base: position 13,849,233 of record NC_091379.1, read on the forward strand.
GTGATCTATTTGTCAGGAAGTTGTAGATCCATCTACCAACTTTTCCTGTTATTCCTTTATCATGCATTTTGTGTGCTATTACACCATGGTCACACTTGTCGAAAGCTTTAGCAAAGTCTGTGTATACTACATCTGTATTTTGCTTATCCTCTGCAGCATCCAGGACCTTGTCATAGTGGTCCAGTAGTTGGGACAGGCAGGAGCGACCTGCTCTAAACCCGTGTTGTGCTGGGTTGTGTAATTGATAGGTATCTAGGTGGTTGGCGTTCTTGCTTCTTAGAACCCTCTCAAAGATGTTTAGTGATGTCGGTCTGTAGTTCTTTGCAGTTGCTTTGCTGCCACCTTCGTGGAGAGGGGTTATGTCTGTTGTTTTTAGTGAGTGTGGGATGACCCCTGTGTCCATGCTCCTTCTCCACAGAATGCTGAAGGCACGTGACAGGGGCTTCTTGCAGTTTTTGATGAACACAGAGTTCCACGAGTCTTGGACTGGGGCAGAGTGCATGGGCATGTCATTTATTGCCTTTTCAAAGTCTTGTGGTATTAGGATAATATTAGATATTTTTGAGATGACCAAATTTTGGGTCTCGTTCATTTGGATTGTCGACCCTTAATGTGGGACTTCAGTATCTCACTCATTTCTTGGCTGTCATCTTCCCGAAACTACTCCAGATGGCAAGGGTTACACCAATACATAAAGGTGGTGACCCTACAGACTTAAACAACTATAGGCCAATATCTAACTCACCATTGCTATCCAAAATCTTTGAGAAACTCGTGCACAGGAGACTGTATTCATTTATAACGGCTCAAAACATACTCAACCCCTGCCAATTTGGATTCAGGAAAAATAAAAGCACTAATGATGCAATCATAAAAATGCTAGATCTGCTTTACACAGCATTGGAAAATAAGGAATATCCACTAGGAATTTTTATTGACCTAAGAAAAGCTTTTGACACAGTAGACCACGACATCCTACTCCACAAGCTTGATCATTACGGTATAAGAGGCCATGCGCTTGCTTATTTCAAATCTTACATTACTAATAGGTATCAGTACGTCACCATTAAAGACACAGCATCAGCAACACGGCCACTTGATACTGGAGTTCCGCAGGGAAGTGTCCTTGGTCCCCTGCTCTTCCTCATATACATCAATGACCTTCCAAACCTATCCCAACACCTGAAACCCATTCTCTTTGCTGATGACACGACTTATGTCATCTCTCACCCTAATCTTGCCACCCTCAACACCATTGTGAATGAGGAGCTGATTAAAATATCGACTTGGATGACAGCCAATAAACTTACGCTTAACACTGACAAAACCTACTATATTATGTTTGGTAGCAGAGCAGGAGATGCACAAATTAACATTAAGATTGACAACACCCTAATTACCAGAAATAATGGGGGAAAATTCCTAGGCTTATACCTTGACAACAACCTGAATTTCAGCACCCATATCCAGCATATAACCAAAAAAGTATACAAAACGGTTGGGATCCTCTCCAAGATACGATACTACGTGCCGCAAAATGCCCTTCGCACACTATACCACTCACTTATTTATCCATACCTCACCTATGCTATTTGTGCTTGGGGATCAACTGCAGCAACCCACCTAAAGCCAATAATAACCCAACAAAAAGCTGCAGTAAGAATAATCACTAAATCCCATCCGTGGCAACACCCCCCCCCACTCTTCATAGACCTAAACTTACTCCCAGTTCAGTACATCCACACTTACTACTGTGCAATCTACATCTACAGGGCCTTAAACTCTAATATCAACCTTGACCTAAAACGCTTTCTTGATAGTTGTGACAGAACCCACAGGCATAACACCAGACACAAACATCTCTACGACATTCCCCGTGTCCGACTAAACCTTTACAAAAATTCAATGTATGTCAAAGGCCCTAAAATCTGGAATACCCTACCTGAGAACTCTAGAACTGCAGACACATTCATCACCTTCAAAACTACCATTAGAAAACATCTTATCTCCCTGATACACCCCATCAACTAACTACACGAATACCACCTGGTGGTTCACACTTACACTCACTCACTCATTTGACCATAAATAGAAATATTAACCTCAATCTTAAAATAATGAATCCTGTGATACTCCAATACTGAAACTATGTACTGTGCCAAAGCAAAAACATTCACATTGCTAAACTCACAAACTAGTATTTAGTCACTTAGCCATAATACCAACTTACCTCATAATTTGTAATATTTTACAATTAAGAATAAAACTAAGTCTGCCCGAAATGCCTAGCCATGCTAAGCGTTCTAGTGGTACACTCTGTAATCACAATTTTACTACATGTAAACCACACAATAACCAAATTTCTGTAAACTCAGCATTGTAATCCTTATAGAGAGTAAACTTTGAATTGAATTGAATTGAATTGAATGTATGTCCCATCTCGCCTAAGTAGGGGCCCAGTACTGGATGTTTTACCCCTTAGATTTGGCATAAGAGAAGAAGTATTTCTTTTTTTCAGTTTTCATCATGGCTTTTAGTTATTCCTGCGATTCTTGTCTGCTGTAAGATTCCTTCAGATTAAGTTCGATATATGCTATTTCAGTGACCAGTGCCTCCCTTCGTATTTCAGATATATTGGCCCCTCTCAGCAGCTCTGTGACTCTTTGCCTTCGTCTGTATAGGGAGTATCTCTCTCCTTCTAGTTTACATCTTCTCTCTTTTTCTTAATGGAATGTGCCTTGAGCAGATCTTAAGAACCACAGAGTTTATTTTTTCTAGGCAAACGCTCGGATCTGTGTTGTTTTGGATATCTTGCCAGCTTGTTTCATTCAGGACATGGTTGACTTGTTCCCATTGTATATTTTTGTTATTAAACTTGAAGTGCAATGAAGATCACTGAAAAATATTTTTCTATTTCAAACTTTACACTAAAAAAATTGTAACATGTACTTATTTTTGTCGAACTTAACACTAAACATATTATTTTCAGACAGACCAAAACCCTACAGTGTGTTTTAAATATTTCAGGCAGCATGATGTTTGTGGGTGCCTTGCTGGGGTCATTGACTGTCAGTGTACCGATGGTGAGGTTGGGCCAGAGAGTGACACTCCTGTTTTCTCTTCCCATATCCCTCGCCAGCTGGATTATCTTGGCTACAGCACCCACAAACTGGGTCGTCCTGCTAGTTCGCTTCTTCCAAGGCATCACGATGAGCTTCATAACAAGTTCCTCCTCGACTTACGTGGCAGAGCTTTCACACAGTTCAATAAGAGGGCGACTAATGTCGACTCTTGATCTCTCGCGTCAGATGGGCATTCTTGTGGCATATGCTCTGGGCAGTTCAAACCTGACTTGGCGGAAAGTAGCATTAACATGTGGTTTTGTCAACACTGTAATTCCTTTTGTTTGTCTGCTGTATTTACCTAACTCCCCTCGCTGGCTGGCCACACAAGGCTACACTGACAGAGCTCACAAATCCTTGATCTTCTTTCGGGGACCAAACTATGATGTCCACAAAGAAATGGAAGACATCAGAGATGAGCTTGAGAAAACAACTAATGGCGGTGGTAATATATTAGACCAGTTGCGACAAATTAGAAACCCATTAATATTAAGATATCTTATTATCATGTCTGTAGTTCTTTTTTTCATGCACTTCAGTGGAATAATAGTGGTACCAACATACATTGTAGTCATTATAAATAACGCAGATATCAGTATAAGTTCATATTTGTGCGCAGTTTTAATAGGAATTATTCGGGTCGTAGGAGCGTTCTTTTATGTATGTATAATTGACCGCATCGATCGCAAACCATTATTTGCAATGACTTGCACTGTATGTAGCTTATGTATGATTGGACTTGGTATATACTTCTTTGATCAAGATCACGACAGACGTTTCCATGATCAAAACTGGCTACCAGTCGTCTGTTTGGCAGTCTACTCGTTTTTCTCTGTTTCCCCAGTTATAGGTTTATTTCGAAGTGAATTATTTCCCAGTTCCGTTCGTTCTACTGTTGTACCAATTTTATACACATTGTTTTTCATTGGAGCATTCACAGCCTTACAGTCGTTCCCTTACATAGTATTAACGTTAGGAAGTTATGGGGCGTTTTGGATTTCTTCTGGATTTAGCGTCTTCCTCGCTGTTCTTGTGGTTGCCACCGTTCCAGAGACTCGAGGAAAAACACTGGAAGAAATAACAGAATTGCAGATAGCAAGGAGTAGAAGAAGTATGATAAAGCAAGTACTTGGTGAAGAGAATGCTGGGAGCAGATGCTCTGTGAAGTGTGAAGTAAGTACTTGAGAGTGGGAGAGAGGGGAGAGGCAAGGAGAGCAGAGGTGAGAAAAGGCAAAAATAGGCAAGGTGAAAAGGTGCGTGTGTGTCTATGTACTCACCTAGTTATACTTACCTAGTTGTGGTTGCAGGAGTTGAGTCACAGCTCTTGGCCCCGCCTCTTCACTGATTGCTACTAGGTCCTCTCTCTCCCTGCTCCATGAGCTTTATCAACCCTCGTCTTAAAACTATGTATGGTTCCTGCCTCCATTGCGTAACTTTCTAGGCTATTTCACGGTCTAACAACTCTATGACTGAAGAAATACTTCCTAACATCCCTTTGACTCACAGGAGTCTTCAACTTTCAATTGTGACCCTTTGTTTCTGTGTCCCATCTCTGGAACTTGCTGTCTTTGTCCACCTTGTTAATTCCTCTTAGTAATTTATATGTCTTTATCATGTCTCCCCTGACCCTCCTGCTCTTCAGTGTCGTCAGGCCGATTTCCTTTAACCCTTTTTCGTAGGGCACTCCCCTTAACTTTGGGACTAGTCTTGTTGCAAACCTTTGCGCTTTCTCAAATTTCTTGACGTGCTTGACCTGGTGCTGCATACTCCAATATGGGCCTGACGTATATGGTGTACAGAGTCTTGAACGACTCCTTATTGAGGTATTGGAACGCTATTTTTAGGTTTGCCAGACGCCCGTATGCTGCAGCAGTTATCTGATTGATGTGCACCTCAGGAGATGTGCTCGGTATTATACTCACCCCAAGATCTTTTTCCTTGAGTGAAGTTTGCAGTCTTTGGCCACCTAGACTACAGTGTGTCTGCGGTCTTCTTTTCCCTTTCCCGAACTTCATGACTTTGCATTTGGCAGGGTTAAATTCAAGGAGCCAGTTGCTGGACCAGGCTTGTAGCCTGTCCAGGTCTCTTTGTAGTTCTGCCTGATCCTCGACAGATTTAATTATCCTCATTAACTTCACATCATCTGCAAACAGGGACACTTCTTAGTCTATCCATCCCATTATCGTTTATATATACGAAAAACAGCACAGGTCCTAGGACTTACCCCTGTGGAATTCTGCTCCTCACAGACGCCCACTCTGACACCTCGTCATTTACTATGACTCGTTGTTGCCTCCCTGTCAGATATTCTTTGATCCATTGCAGTGCCTTTCCTGTTATGCATGCCTGATCCTCTAGTTTTTGCATTAACCTCTTGTGACGAACTGTGCCGAAGGCCTTCTTGCAGTCCAAGAAAATGCAGCCTATCCACCCCTCTCTCTCGTGTCTTACTTCTGTTACCTTTTCATAAAACTCCAGTAGGTTTGTGACACAGGATTTTCCTTCCCTGAAACCGTGCTGGTTGTCGTTTATAAGCCTGTGTCTTTCTAGGTCCTCCACCACTCTCCTCCTGATGATCTTTTCCATGACTTTACATACTATACACGTCAGTGACACAAGCCTGTAGTTTAATGCCTTGTGTCTGTCTCCTTTCTTAAAAATTGGGACTACATTTGCCATCTTCCACACCTCAGGTAGTTGCCCAGTTTCAGTGTATGTGATGAAGATTTTTATTAGTGGCAGACACAGCATCTTTGCTCCTTCTCTAAGAACCCACAGAGATGTCAAACACAAACAGCAAATATAAAACAGAAACATACGCCGGTAAGCTGTCCTAATATACAAGTACAGTTAGAAATAGAAATACAAATAGCCAGATCTTCACTTTAAGGAGGTTATTAGTAGAATATTCAAGGGGTTACTAGTAGAATTACAGTAAATCAACCATTCAAATCACACTATGAAGCACTGTGTAGTCTGCAGTCAATCAAGCAAACGGGCTTCCACATGGATTACTTGCCATTTATGTGGAAATTGGTGTCATGCCCCTTGTGCAGATATCCAAGAACTATCTACAAGCAGTATTAAATCAGGGAAGTGTTTTTGGGTATGTCAAAATGAGATAAATCTGTGGACTAAAATCACATTGATATTAAAAGAGGATAACATCAAAGCAGCCTTCATAGAAAACCTGGAAGCATTCTATAACAAGGCTTATTCCTCTAAGAAAAAGGAGGAGTAGATGTAAAATAGAAAGAGACAGGCGCTCCCTTTACAGGCGACGGAAAAGAATAACAGAGCGGCTAAAAGAGGTCAATATATCTGAAATGCGTAGGGAGACACTGGTCAGAGAAATAGAAAGCATCGAACTTAAGCTAAAAGAATCCTTTAGGAGTCAGGAATGGCGGGAAGAACTAAAAGCCATAAATGAAATCGAAAGAAACCCAAAGTATTTCTTCTCCTATGCCAAATCAAAATCGAGAACAACGTCCAGTATTGGGCCCCTACTTAAACAAGATGGGTCCTACACAGATGACAGCAAGGAAATGAGTGAGCTACTCAAGTCCCAATATGACTCAGTTTTTAGCAAGCCGCTAACCAGACTGAGAGTCGAAGATCAAAATGAATTTTTTATGAGAGAGCCACAAAATTTGATTAACACAAGCCTATCCGATGTTATCCTGACGCCTAATGACTTCGAAAAGGCGATAAATGACATGCCCATGCACTCTGCCCCAGGGCCAGACTCATGGAACTCTGTGTTCATCAAGAACTGCAAGAAGCCCCAATCACGAGCCTTTTCCATCCTATGGAGAGGGAGCATGGACACGGGGGTCGTCCCTCAGTTACTAAAAACAACAGACATAGCCCCACTCCACAAAGGGGGCAGTAAAGCAATAGCAAAGAACTACAGACCAATAGCACTAACATCCCATATCATAAAAATCTTTGAAAGGGTCCTAAGAAGCAAGATCACCACCCATCAGTTACACAACCCAGGGCAACATGGGTTTAGAACAGGTCGCTTCTGTCTGTCTCAACTATTGGATCACTACGACAAGGTCCTAAATGCACTAGAAGACAAAAAGAATGCAGATGTAATATATACAGACTTTGCAAAAGCCTTCGACAAGTGTGACCATGGCGTAATAGCGCACAAAATGCGTGCTAAAGAAATAACAGGAAAAGTCGGTCGATGGATTTATAATTTCCTCACTAACAGAACACAGAGAGTAGTCGTCAACAGAGTAAAGTCCGAGGCAGCTACGGTGAAAAGCTCTGTTCCACAAGGCACAGTACTAGCTCCCATCTTGTTCCTCATCCTCATATCCGACATAGACAAGGATGTCAGCCACAGCACCGTGTCTTCCTTTGCAGATGACACCCGAATCTGCATGACAGTGTCTTCCATTGCAGACACTGCAAGGCTCCAGGCGGACATCAACCAAATCTTTCAGTGGGCTGCGGAAAACAATATGAAGTTCAACGACGAGAAATTTCAATTACTCAGATATGGTAAACATGAGGAAATTAAATCTTCATCAGAGTACAAAACAAATTCTGGCCACAAAATAGAGCGAAACACCAACGTCAAAGACCTGGGAGTGATTATGTCGGAGGATCTCACCTTCAAGGACCATAACATTGTATCAATCGCATCTGCTAGAAAAATGACAGGATGGATAATGAGAACCTTCAAAACTAGGGAGGCCAAGCCCATGATGACACTCTTCAGGTCACTTGTTCTATCTAGGCTGGAATATTGCTGCACTCTAACAGCACCTTTCAAGGCAGGTGAAATTGCCGACCTAGAAAATGTACAGAGAACTTTCACAGCGCGCATAACGGAGATAAAACACCTCAATTACTGGGAGCGCTTGAGGTTTCTAAACCTGTATTCCCTGGAACGCAGGAGGGAGAGATACATGATTATATACACCTGGAAAATCCTAGAGGGACTAGTACCGAACTTGCACACGAAAATCACTCACTACGAAAGCAAAAGACTTGGCAGACGATGCACCATCCCCCCAATGAAAAGCAGGGGTGTCACTAGCACGTTAAGAGACCATACAATAAATGTCAGGGGCCCGAGACTGTTCAACTGCCTCCCAGCATACATAAGGGGGATTACCAACAGACCCCTGGCAGTCTTCAAGCTGGCACTGGACAAGCACCTAAAGTCAGTTCCTGATCAGCCGGGCTGTGGCTCGTACGTTGGTTTGCGTGCAGCCAGCAGCAACAGCCTGGTTGATCAGGGGCTGATCCACCAGGAGGCCTGGTCACAGACCGGGCCGCGGGGGCGTTGACCCCCGAAACTCTCTCCAGGTAAACTCCAGGTATAACAGATGGGAAAATAAAAAGTCTGGGCTGGATGGTACCGCCCTTCGTGCTGGTCATGTAGTCAGAAACGGCAAACCTGGAGGTGCTGCCCTGGTAGACCATAAATGTGGGGCTGGAAGTGCTGGAAGTGGTGAAGCTGGAAGTGCTGTTCTGGGAGACCGTAATGGTGAGGCTGGAAGTGCTGTCCAGGTAGACAGTAAATGTACGCATGAGGGAATGCATATAAATGACCTCGAGGGAGACAGGAGCTGTAGTAGGGAAACAAGTGTAGTCAAGGACAAGATAAAACCAATATTACAAACTAGTAATACCACAGGAGATAGCAAACAAGGGGACTCCACTAGCAATAGTGAGGATATATTACCAAAAACAACTGGTGAGACCTCCATTGTTAGTACTAGTGAGGATAGGAATGAGACAGGTAAACATGCACCAACAGGGAAAACCGTCACAAAAACCCAAGGCAAACGGAAACCAAGCCTGCGTACATACTATGCACTTGGTATCTGTAGGCATGGGAAATCTGGAAAAACAGATGAGACGTGCAACTTTGACCACCCTAGAAAATGCCGTGCCCATATGACAACAGGAAAATGAAAATTCCCTTCCTGTAAGCTTTTTCACCCTGAAATGTGTCCCTCTTCAGTACAAGAAAGACTGTGCTATAACTTAAATTGCCAGGCACATCATCTAAAGGGGACAAAAAGATACAAAACATCCAGACCATGGGAAAACCTGGGTAGCCACAGCCACTCAAGAGGGAGAGGTTTTATAGTGCCAGGAAGGAAAAAAAATTGGCAGGAAATGGCAGAAATCGTACACCAAATCCAGTCATTCCTGGAGTGGAACCACAGTCGATGGCCTCCACTCCAAACCAACAGATACAGATACTAGTGCCGGAAGAAAAGGTCCCCCCAGTACCACCAATACCACCAGTCCGATGACATTCTTCTTTGCAAATATACAGGGTCTAAAGCCAGCAACAAACAACAAAATACCTTTCATCCGTGGACTGCTTGCAGAGGCAAATGCAATGTCCGCGGCTTCCACAGATACCCACATAAAGGATCACTTTGACAACGAAATATGGATCCCAGGTTACAACATACACAGATTCAACAGAGTGAACAGGCCAAAGGGAAGGGGGGTGGCCTGTATATCGCAGAGTTACTTATTTGCACAGAACTGCTTAATGCCTCAAATGATGTAGTGGAAGTTTTAGCAGTAAAGATCGAGAACCAAAACCTAGTAATTGTGGTAGTCTACAAGCCTCCGGATGCAACGTCCCAGCAATTCCAGGAACAGCTGTTAAAAATTGACCACTGTCTGGAAAATCTTCCAGCTCCTGCCCCCAACATCTTGCTTCTTGGGGATTTCAACTTGAGGCACCTAAAATGGAGGAATATAGCAAATAATGTTGTTTCAGTGATAATAACACCAGGAGGCAGCTCTGACGAGAACTCACACACACTCGATCTTTTAAATCTCTGCACAAAATTCAACTTAAACCAGCAAATAATAGAGCCTACTAGACTGGAGAATACACTAGACCTCATCTTCACTAACAATGATGATCTGATACGAAATGTTACCATATCAAAAACAATATACTCAGATCACAACATAATCGAGGTTCAGACATGTATGCGCAGAACCCCAGACTGACGAAATGAGATCAGTCACAACGGAGCCTTCACCAAATTCATCTTCATTAACAAGAACATAAAGTGGGATCAAGTAAACCAAGTCCTAAACGATATAAGGTGGGAAGATAGACTAAGCAACACAGACCCCAACTTATCCCTAGAACAGATTAACTCGGTGGCACTCGATGTATGCTCAAGGCATATTCCTTTAAGAAAAAGGAGGAGTAGATGTAAAATAGAAAGAGACAGGCGCTCCCTTTACAGGCGACGGAAAAGAATAACAGAGCAGCTAAAAGAGGCCAACATATCTGAAATGCGTAGGGAGACACTAAGAGAAATAGCAAACATCGAACTTAAGCTAAAGGGATCTTATAGGAGTCAGGAATCGCGGGAAGAACTGAAAGCCATAAATGAAATCGAAAGAAATCCAAAGTATTTCTTTTTTTAGCAGCGCTGTATAGCCCTTGTGGCTTAGCGCTTCTTTTTGATTATAATAATAATAAAAATTTCTTTTCTTATGCCAAATCAAAGTCGAGAACAATATCCAGTATTGGGCCTCTACTTAAACAAGATGGGTCCTACACAGATGACAGCAAGGAAATGAGTGAGCTACTCAAGTCCCAATATGACTCAGTTTTTAGCAAGCCACTAACCACTGAGAGTCGACGCCAAATGAGTTTGAACAGGCGATAAATGACATGCCAATGCATTCTGCCCCAGGGCCAGACTCATGGAACTCCGTGTTCATCAAGAACTGCGAGAAGCCCCTATCACGAGCTTTTACCATCCTATGGAGAGGGAGCATGGACATGGGGGCCGTCCCACAGTTACTAAAAACAACAGACATAGCCCCACTCCACAAAGGGGGCAGTGAAGCAATAGCAAAGAACTACAGACCGATAACACTAACATCAAATATCATAAAAATCTTTGAAAGGGTCCTAAGAAGCAAGATCACCACCCATCTAGATACCCATCAATTACACAACCCAGGGCAACATGGGTTTAGAGCAGGTCACTCCTGTGTGTCCTAACTACTGGATCACTACGGCAAGGTCCTAGATGCACTAGAAGACAAAAAAAATGCAGATGTAATATATACAGACTTTGCAAAAGCCTTCGACAAGTGTGACCATGGCGTAATAGTGCACAAAATGCGTGCTAAAGGAATAACAGGAAAAGTTGGTAGATGGATCTATAATTTCCTCACAAACAGAGCACAAGGAGTAGTAGTCAACAGAGTAAAGTCTGAGGCGGTTACGGTGAAAAGCTCTGTTCCGCAAGGCACAGTACTCGCTCCCATCTTGTTTCTCATCCTCATATCTGACATAGACAAGGATGTCAGCCACAGCACCGTATCTTCCTATGCAGATGACACCCGAATCTGCATGACAATGTCTTCCATTGCAGACACTGCAAGGCTCCAGGCGGACATCAACCAAATCTTTCAGTGGGCTGCAGAAAACAATATGAAGTTCAACGATGAGAAATTTCAACTACTCAGATATGGTAAACATGAGGAAATTAAATCATCAGAGTACAAAACAAATTCAGGCCACAAAATAGAGCGAAAAACCAACGTCAAAGACCTGGGAGTGATCATGTCGGAGGATCTCACCTTCAAGGACCATAACATTGTATCAATCGCATCTGCTAGAAAAATGACAGGATGGATAATGAGAACCTTCAAAACTAGGGATGCCAAGCCCATGATGACACTCTTCAGGTCACTTGTTCTATCTAGGCTGGAATATTGCTGCACACTAACAGCACCTTTCAAGGCAGGTGAAATTGCTGACCTAGAAAATGTACAGAGAACCTTCACGGCGCGCATAATGGAGATAAAACACCTCAATTACTGGGAGCGCTTGAGGTTCCTAAACCTGTACTCCCTGGAATGCAGGCGGGAGAGATACATAATTATATACACCTGGAAAATCCTAGAGGGACTAGTACCGAACTTGCACACGAAAATTACTCACAACGAAAGCAAAAGACTCGGCAGACGATGTAATATCCCCCCAATGAAAAGCAGGGGTGTCACTAGCACGTTAAGAGACAATACAATAAGTGTCAGGGGCCCGAGACTGTTCAACTGTTTCCCAGCATACATAAGGGGGATTACCAATAGACTCCTGACTGTCTTCAAGCTGGCACTGGACAGGCACCTAAAGTCGGCACCTGACCAGCTGGGCTGTGGCTCGAACGTTGGATTGCGTGCAGCCAGCAGTAACAGCCTGGTTGATCAGGCGCTGATCCACCATGAGGCCTGGTCACAGACCGGGCCGCGGGGGCGTTGATCCCTGGAACTCTCCAGGTAAACTCCAGGTCCCACCGCCTTTGAGGCATCAAGTTCTCAAAAGTGGTTTCTTCACCTCTTCGTCGGTTGTGTGTATTTCCTCCAGCACTTGTTGGTGTACCTCTCTATTGAATTCCTGGAGTCCTTACTGTCTCCATTGTAAATACTTCTTTAAATCTCATGTTGAGCTCCTCACATACTTCTTGATGGTTTCTTCTGAACTCCACACCTTCCTTCCTCAGTCTGATTACCTTGTCCTTGACTGTTGTTTTCCTCCTGATGCGGCTATACAACAGCTTCTGGTCAGACTTGACTTTCGATGCTATGTCATATTCGCATTGTCGCTGCATGTGTGTGTGTGTGTATGTACATGTGTGTGCATGTGTGTGTGTGTGTATGCTTGTGTGTGTGTATGTGTGCGTGTGAGTGACTAAACTGGTCACCACACTTCTCGCCACAACAGTGCTAAATGACCCATATCTATTCATCCACGTTTTACAAATAATACGATAATCTTCCACATGCTTCTCACAACACTTTTGATAACATTTTCTTTTCTCCTTTGATACTATATTTTCTATTCATTGTTTCTAGAATTAGTGTTCACCAGTTGAGTTAAATAATGTATTGTATTACATTTATATTTACTATCTAGTGTAAATTACAATTTTCACTTTCTTGAATAAAGGGTTCCATTCACGGTATTATTCAAGTACGATACCAGGAGAGTACCAGACTCTGTGAGTACCAGTACCACTTAACAAACACCTCTTTTAATCAACTGCATATATAAATTACACAAATTAACCGGAGTACCCGAGAATTTATCAAGTTGAAATATTTGAATTAAAGTATATGAATTAATTTTAATTATATATATTAACCTATGTAAAGAAAGACTGCAGTTAGCAGGATTCGAAACCCCTACTGGGGAAGGTCAAGATTCCCAGGCAGCGCTCTAGTATATACAAAGATCGTAGTCAGCAGGTACATTGTTATAAAAATCGCTTGAGAGACCAGAACATACAGGAGGAGACTGATATAGCTTGAATCCATGCTTAAGGCAGACAGACGTGCCCGGACTGGGAAAGAAACATGGCTTGTGAACCAGGCTGCCCAGTCTATGTGGCTGTGGTGGCCTGGTGGCTAACGCTGTCGCTTCACACGGCGAGGGCCTGGGTTCGATTCCCAGCCAGAGTAGAAACATTGGACGTGTTTCTTTCCACCTGTTGTCTATGTTCCCCATCAGTAAAATGAGTTGCTGGGTGTTAGTCGAATGGTGTGGGTCGCATCCTGGGACACTAATTATTTTCCCCGACATGTGGAGCATAACAAGGGGAGTTTCTATATAGTAGTATGTCATTGTTGTCAGCTAGGACTGTATACCATGTACATGTACTTGTAGTAAATAAAGATATTATTATTATTTGTGTGGCTGAGTGGACTAGAGCGCTGCCTGGGAATCTTGACCGTCCTCGGTAGTAGTTTCGAGTCCTGCTGACTGCGACCTTTCTTTGTATATACCCTTTTGTTTCTGCGTGCTGCATTTATTAACTTATGTATTATTAATTTGAATTAATAACATAGAGGTAAATATAAAATTTTGGCCTCTTGGTGCTGTGAAGAGGCTCTTGGTCTGAGGAATTAGACGTTTTGGTCTCCTTCCTCAGACCTAACCTAATTTCCCTCTCAATCCCCCCCTTCCTATTCCCTCCTCTCTCTCATCCTTTTTTCCATTTCCTCCTCCTTCCCATCTCTCCCCTATTCCCTTCCTATTTTCAGCCTTTGGGATTCTTCTCACAGGCGCTCTAGTTCCAAGGTAGGAGGGAAGGGTGAAGATTGAGACACTTATGCAGCATATGGGAATCTTTATTGAGGAAACGTTTCGCCACACAGTGACTTCATAAGTCCAATACAAATCAGAAGGTATAAGGAGTGGAGGAGTTTGAGGTAATCAGTCCCTCAGCCTGGAGTCAATGTGTTCAGTCCATCAATCTTGTAGAATGTACAGCATAGGGCCGTAGACGTGGTTTATATACTGTAGTGAGGTGAGGTAAAGCAGGAGGAGGCGGGGTCATAGTGATACCATCCACTAGTGTCTCAATCTTCAACTTGTCGGTTATTTAAACTATTTATCACATGTGTCAGACACTGCAGTATCATGGGATCTTGATACAAAGAATTCTTAAACACTTGTCTAACCTTTGTACAAAGACCTACTTCGATTAGTGGATGGTACCACTATGGCCCCTCCTCCTCCTGCTTCGTCTCACCTGACTACAGTATATAAGCCACGTCTACGGCCTTATGCTGTACATTCTACAAGATTGATGGACTGAACACACTGACTCCAGGCTGAGGGACTGATTACCTCAATCTCCTCTCTTTGCACCCTTCTGCATTGTATTGGACTGATGAAGCCACTGTGTGGCGAAACGTTTCCTCAGTAAATATTCCCATATGTTGCATAAGTGTCTCAATCCTCAACTTGTCGGTTATTTAAACCATTTATCACACACGGAAAGGGTAACGTTGAGGTCCTTGGCAGTGGTGTAGCTTGCAGCAGAGTCTGAATCACCTGGAGGCGTCCCAATCCCTATCCGGTCTCCTAGGGGGTGGCTCTGGGTATCTTTTGGGTGACGAGTGTATCTCTGGAGGCTGCCTTTCAGATTCCAGGGAGTGGTGGTCGAAAGGAGATATGCTTTGTGGCAGGTGTCTGGGTGCCCTCTCTTTTGTCCACCAGGGTAGCTCGGCGGATGTGAGGTTGTTATCCCGGATTGTTGGTTTACTGGTATGAAGGGTAGGGTATGGTCCTCTTGGGCACAGAGGAGGATTTACGGCCCTTTTTTGCCTCCTAGGAGCTATTCCTCCACGTTCCCCCGTTTATTTTCTACATAACAAAAGAAAAAGAAGTGACATAACCAAGGAGTCCCAAATCAATGACCGTGCTTTCCCCGGGCTCCTTACTGACACAGCACCCTGTTTCGACCCTGCCTCATTATTTGACCACTCTTTGGACATTTCTAAGGCTCCTGTACCTCTTGCTGGTGCAGTTTCGTCACCCGCTTCAGGTACCAGGATTCAGACTGACCCCTTTGATACATCTGACCTCTGCTCTTCTTTGATTATGCTTCCGGCTTCTTCTAGGTGCGGCAATTTTCGAATTACCCGCCCATCCCACGTCGGGCCAACTCTGGTTCCACACCTAAACGCCCAAGACCATTACCTGATGATACTTCTTCACTTCCTTCTCATTCTACTTAGAAAAGACTGGCATATCATGCACTCCCTTTACACGCTGTTTCAAAATACACAATGGACTAAGTTTTTTTTTTTTACTCTACGACTGATTTCCTCTACTGCCTATCTTTCCAGCTATAGTATTTGCAAGGCACTCCTATGCCTTGTTGGTAGAGATATGTCCTTTCATGCTCTTAGAGTGGTGCATGCATCATCACTCTCCAGAATGCTAACCAAGCTCACGATCTGTCTCTCCTTACAACTATCGATACTATTCCTGTAACTACCGAAAAGCATCATTCCCTCAATTCTTGTAGTGGTACTGTCATTCTGCCTCACACCATTGTCCAACAGAATTTCCAGATATGTGACGATGACATTCTGGAACAGCTTGAACTCCAAGACCTCCCAATCCTCAAAGCAGACACTTATGTCCTCACTGCCCGTAGGAGGAGACGATACCCTTGCAATGTAGCTCATTTAACTTTTGGCTGCCGTGAGCTTCCATCCTCTGTATAAACCATACCCCCGGCCGGGATTGAACCCGCGGTCATAGTCTCAAAACTCCAGCCTGTCGCGTTAGCCACTAGACCAGCTAGCCACAATAAGATTCATCCAATTAGGTATATTTCTACACCATAGGAAGGTTAGCACAGGCACCTCTGTGACCACAAATGCAAGTTTTTACAGACGAATCTCCAGCTAGCGTAGCCGTGACGAACTCTAGCTCAAGTCCCTTCACTGCCGTCAACATGACTCAAGAAATAGTAATGACACGATTGCAAACAAACCATACCCCCAGCCGGGAGTGAACCCGCGGCCGGGGGTATGGTTTGTTTGCAATCGTGTCATTACGATTTCTTGAGTCATCCTCTGTATATATTGTAGAACACCGATTACAAGTTTGAAAAGTGATTCCTACACCACAACAGTGTAGAAAATGCTGGCGTTTTGATCATCCAGCAAAATACTGCAGTTACATGGCCGAATGCCATGGACCTGCAGTGCATAAATAACAAAGGTACAAAACCGTGACTGGAACGATACACAAATAACCCGGGTTGTGTACCAGCAGTACAGTTACATAGAGTATCATACGTAGCAAATGTGTAAAGTACCTGGGATAACCCAAAAGAGTCAGTGAATTATTTCCATTGGTGTCCTTTTACATTATTATTATAATATACAGGTGATAATATCTTATAATTATTCTATGAAGGAGATAACATCTTATTATCATACTATTAAGACTATTGTGGAAAATTAAAATTACCTGGATGAACCTCATAAGATACATACCACTAATTGGTAACAAAAATAATTATTCTTTATCAAGGGTTACAGAGACATGTAGGAATTTAAGGACACCTAGGTGGCAAAAAATGTCACCCTTCGATACCTACTACTCTCATATCTCCACAAGTCACTCTGGACCTATATTAATTTCAAATGAAATATACATCACCAGGAATTATGGTAAAATATTAATATAAATATGTGGACTGTATATTAAATTGAGTTAATGAATATATACATTTATATATCAGAAGGAGAATTTATATTAATACCACTCACCAATCAGAGTAAAGTGCAGATAATACCCATAGTCCACCGTTAGTGTTATGTTGTCATAAATTTGTGCCCCCCCTAAAATTCTAATACCCCAACTACTTTTGATTGTCATTGTTGTATTCAACGACCATTCTACCTCATAGTCTTAATTGTGTTTAATATCTACAGAATCTATCTCCTTTTTTACAACTTACCACATCACTGTTCCATCTTATTTTATTATAAACTAACCATAACTTGTCTTCAATAATTCTACCTCACTTTAAAAAATACTCAATTGCCCAATTTTATTCTAAATCCCTATTATTGCCCAATTTTACTTTAAACTATATTGATCAAACTTATTGTAAACTTCTTTTATTGACCATTTTTATTCCATACTTTTTAAAACTAGTATTTTCAACTACAACTTTTATATTATCCAGTCTATCATCTTACTAGCATATTATAACCAAGTCATTGCCATTTTTATTTTTATCATTTTTTTTATTATTTTGCTACCTTAATTTGTGTATTTTATCCAGTCAATTTAAATCTAATTATACTCTAATTCTTGTAAACAACTTATATAAGACCTTAGTGCAATTACAATTGAGAGTCTTGTGCCTTTATTATATTATTAGATTAATCACAGTTTTACTCTAGCTCATTCTAGCTCAATACATAGTCAATACCAAATTCACTATACTAGACCATAGTACAATTACTAGTGAGAGACTGGTGCTATTTGTAATTTGTATTTTTATATTATTAGACTAAACCTAGTTGTACTATAGCTCTTTCTAGCTCAATACATAGTCAATACCAAATTCACTATATTAGACCATAGTGCAATTACTAGTGAGAGACTGGTGCTATTTTTAATTTGTATTTTTATATTATTAGATTAAATTCAGTTGTACCATAGGTCATTCTAACTCAATACATAGTCAATACCAAATTCACTATATTAGACCATAGTGCAATTACTAGTGAGAGACTAGTGCTATTTTTAATTTGTATTTTTATATTATTAGATTAAACCTATTGTACTTTAGCTCATTCTAGCTCAAAACATAGACTCCACAAAAGTCATTATTAGACCTTAGTGCAATTACAAGTGAGAGTCTTGTTCTATTTTTAATTTGTATTTTTATATTACTAGTTTATACCTAGTTGTACTTTAGTTCATTCCAGCACAACACACAGACAACATCAACTTCATTATGTGTAGTAGTGACTATACCCTACATGACCAAAATACTCTAGCTATATACTTGTCCAAACTTCCAACCACTACAGATATCAGTAGTAGAACTCAACACACAACTCAGGATATAAATAACCATAATTTAAACCTAGAAGATGACTGATCACGTTGACCCTGATCTAAACCTCCATAATCTGACACCCAATCAAAACCTATTGGAAAGTAACTGCCTTTATTACACAGCATCACAAGCCACCACTATCCTAAACAATGCTAAAAGTCTATCAGTACTTAACTACAACATCAGGTCCTTAAGCAAACACTATGATGACCTCCTAGCACTCCTTGAATCACTAAAGACACCCTTCTCCTGGCTTAAACAGGACACAATAGATATCTACCCTCTACCAGGATACACAGCAATTCACAACTGCAGACCAAACCAAGTTGGGGGTGGTATTGCAATCTATTACTCTAACCAATTATCTTGTCTTAGCACCACTTGCTTTAGTGATGAATATGGGGAATACATTTTTGCTAATTTTACTGTAAAAAACCTTAAGACGCCTATAACAATCGGTGCCATTTACCGGATACCTCACACAAACATCCCAAATTTCAGTGAGAAATTAAAGTCACTAATAACAAACAGACAAATGAATAAGCACCACCTTCTCTTAGCTGGAGACTTCAACATCAACCTTGGCCTACTAGATGATCAGCCTGTAACTGATTTCATCAACAATATGAACAACACACTTCTCATACCAACAATAACTAAACCAACCAGGCTCACTGAGACAAGTGCAACCATAATAGACCACATATGGACCAATATACTAGCCCCCCTTAAATCAGGGATAATCACAGATAGCACTACAGACCACTACCCTACCTTCCTCCTGACAAACATTAGTAAACCACCACTTGAATACAACAAAGTCTCATTTAGACTCCATGACGAGGCCTCAGTAAGGAAGTTCACAGCTGACCTAGAGACTGTTGATTGGCCTACAGAATTCTCCAAGGCCAATGGTATTGATGACTGGACAGACATTTTTCTTAACAAATTACTTAGACTATACAACAAACATTGTCCTATAAAAACAAAACAGATCACAAACAAACGACTTGGTTGCCCATGGCTAACCAGCACCATTCTGAAATCCATTGACAAGAAACACCAATATGAAAAGCAATATAGACAGGGCTTAATACACAAAGATACTCTTAAACACTATTCATCAGCTCTCACCAAAGTAATAAAGAAAGCCAAACAACTATACTACTCCAGTAGATTCACAGACACTAGAGGAGATATAAAAAAGACCTGGAAAACACTCAGATTCTAGGGACCCACAAACTGAGAAAAACCAAGAATATTGTCCTAACTAAACCTAATGAAACACCACTACATCCCACTGACACAGCTAACAAGATAAACGACTTCTTCTCAAACATAGGATCTAATCTCGCCAGTAAAATCCCACATACCAATGCCCATGCCGGGGACTACCTAGATGGGAATTTCCCTAATTCCTTCTATCTTGCACCAACTGAGCCCACGGAAGTCATTGAAATTATAAAGTCACTTAAAAATAACTCTGGGAATCTGTCTCATGTCCCACCATTACTGTACAAGCGAGCGGCCCATGTCCTTTCGCATGCAATTTCATTACTTTTTAACAAGTCACTAGAGACTAGCACCTTCCCGAAACTACTCAAGATGGCAAGGGTTACACCAATACATAAAGGTGGTGACCCTACAGACTTAAACAACTATAGGTCAATATCTAACTTACCATTGCTATCCAAAATCTTTGAGAAACTCGTGCACAGGAGACTGTATTCATTTATAACGGCTCAAAACATACTCAACCCCTGCCAATTTGGATTCAGGAAAAATAAAAGCACTAATGATGCAGTCATAAAAATGCTAGATCTGCTTTACACAGCGTTGGAAAATAAGGAATATCCACTAGGAATTTTTATTGACCTAAGAAAAGCTTTTGACACAGTAGACCACGGCATCCTACTCCACAAACTTGATCATTACGGTATAAGAGGCCATGCGCTTGCTTATTTCAAATCTTACATTACTAATAGGTATCAGTACGTCACCATTAAAGACACAGCATCAGCAACACGGCCACTTGATACTGGAGTTCCGCAGGGAAGTGTCCTTGGTCCCCTGCTCTTCCTCATATACATCAATGACCTTCCAAACGTATCCCAACACCTGAAACCCATTCTCTTTACTGATGACACGGCTTATGTCATCTCTCACCCTAATCTTGCCACCCTCAACACCATTGTGAATGAGGAGCTGATTAAAATATCGACTTGGATGACAGCCAATAAACTTACGCTTAACACTGACAAAACCTACTATATTATGTTTGGTAGCAGAGCAGGAGATGCACAAATAACATTAAGATTGACAACACTCTAATTACCAGAAATAATGGGGGAAAATTCCTAGGCTTATACCTTGACAACAACCTGAATTTCAGCACCCATATCCAGCATATAACCAAAAAAGTATCCAGAACGGTTGGGATCCTCTCCAAGATACGATACTACGTGCCGCAAAATGCCCTTCTCACACTATACCACTCACTTATTTATCCATACCTCACCTATGCTATTTGTGCTTGGGGATCAACTGCAGCAACACACCTAAAGCCAATAATAACCCAACAAAAAGCTGCAGTAAGAATAATCACTAAATCCCATCCCTGGCAACACACCCCCCCACTCTTCATAGACCTAAACTTACTCCCAGTTCAGTACATCCACACTTACTACTGTGCAATCTACATCTTCAGGGCCTTAAACTCTAATATCAACCTTGACCTAAAACGCTTTCTTGATAGTTGTGACAGAACTCACAGGCATAACACCAGACACAAACATCTCTACGACATTCCCCGTGTCCGACTAAACCTTTACAAAAATTCAATGTATGTCAAAGGCCCTAAAATCTGGAACACCCTACCTGAGAACTCTAGAACTGCAGACACATTCATCACCTTCAAAACTACCATTAGAAAACATCTTATCTCCCTGATACACCCCGTCAACTAACTACACGAATACCACCTGGTGGTTCACACTTACACTCACTCACTCATTTGACCATAAACAGAAATATTAATCTCAATCTTAAAATAATGAATCCTGTGATACTCCAATACTGAAACTATATACTGTGCCAAAACAAAAGCATTCACATTGCTAAACTTACAAACTAGTATTTAGTCACTTAGCCATAATACCAACTTACCTCATAATTTGTAATATTTTACAATTAAGAATAAAATTAAGTATGCCTGAAATGCCTAGCCATGCTAAGCGTTCTAGTGGTACACTCTGTAATCACAATTTTACTACATGTAAACCACACAATAACCAAATTTCTGTAAACTCAGCATTGTAATCCTTATAGAGAATAAACTTTGAATTTGAATTTGAATTTAGTCTGGATATTACTTGGTGTGTCACACACAAACCCCTACCTAAAATATGAAGAAAATACATACTGGCCAGAAATTTCAACATAAACATAGACATTACTTAACTGGGTTATCTTTATTCTTTTCCCATTTAATTACAGAGTCTTGTTCAGTCACCTGTTTCTCACATTCTGCAGGACTGTAAATCCAAACAATTTCTGCTCCTATTTGAGAGGTTTCAACCACAATTTGACCACCAAAGCAACGAAAATTTATTCACGTTTCACTAGCGTGTCTTGGCCCATTCCCAAAACAATGGCGCCTCCTACCCAAGCGACGCTAACACTCTCCCTGGTTCCTTTTTTATTTACAAATTAATTTTAACTACGATATATTTAACTAATTTACATACAAAATACACTGTATTTTCGGAAAATAATACAGTATTTTCCAGAACTATCTATTACACGAGGGTCATTAAGACTACGATACGAGGGTCATTACTAGAAATAAGGTAAAATTACACGTGTGTTAACTAAAAAAATAGAAAATCATTCCCCTTCCTGTCTGTAGCTACATTCATCAGACACCTTTTGGCACTCTTCTTGAACTGGTTCATGCTATGACTGGCTTTGACATGTGCGGGCAGTCTGTTCCATTTCTTTATTGCTGTACAATAAAAGGTGTTTGAAGCCTGGCCACTGACTGTGGGTACTACAAAGTTGTGTTCTCTCCCCCTAGTACTATGATTGCTGCGGTTCCCAACCTTGACAAAATTGACAGCAAGATATTCTGGACACTGTTTGTGAGCAATTTTATAAACATGATTTAGCATCTGTTGTTTTACTCTGTCTTCAACATTCAGCATATCCAATTGAGAGAGAGAGAGAGAGAGAGAGAGAGAGAGAGAGAGAGAGAGAGAGAGAGAGAGAATGAGAGAGAGAGAATGAGAATGAGAATATCGCATTGGTTTTGAATCTTGGTGTAAGGAAAGAGTGTTTTTCTACAGTTATCCCGGTTATACTCTAATTTTCTGTAGTGTCAACACACCAGAAAGAGCGTAATATTATAATCTTATACATAGACTGCTGCAGCTCTCCACTTCTGAACGATCCTCGGAATGTGTATGTTATTTATAATAATAATAATAATAATAATAATAATAATAATCATAATAATAATAATATATTTACTACCAGTACATGTACAAGGTACACACACCATAGCTGACACCAGTGACATACTACTATATAGAAAGCTGCTTATTATGCTGAGCATTTCCCGCAAATTAGGTCAGTGTCCCAGGATGCGACCCACACCAGTCCACTAACTCCTAGATACTCATTTCACTGATAGTTGAACATAGGCAACAGGTGTAAAGAAACACGCCCAATGTTTCTACCCTGGCTGGGAATGGAACTCAGACATTCGCCGTGGAAGACGGTTCAAATACATTTTATAGCTCAAAATACATTTTATAGTGCCTTGAGCTTCATGGCATCTCCTGCACTTCAGACAATCCTTTCTTGCTTGAACATAAGAACGTAAGAAAGAAGGAACACTGCAGCAGGTCTACTGGTCTATGCGAGGCAGGTCCAGTTCTCCCACTGGCTTAAGCCAATGCCTTGACCTAGTGAGGTCAGACACGTCACTTAAGGAAGGAGCACTGCACCGACCAAGTAGCACAAGCTAGTAAGGCCTAACTCACACCCACCCACACCCACTCATGTATTTATCCAACCTATTTTTAAAACTACACAACGTCTTAGCGTCTATAACTGTACTCGGGAGTTTGTTCCACTCATTCACAACTCTGTTACCAAACCAGTGCTTTCCTATATCTTTCCTGAATCTGGGATCAACTTAGTCATCCTCCTTTGTACGTTTTCCAGTGTATTTATACCCATTCTGTAATACGGTGACCAGAACTGTGCAGTATAATCTAAATGAGGCCTAACCAAGGATATATAGAGTTGAAGAACAACCTGAGGACTTCTATTATTTTTACTTCTTGCTATGAAGCCAAGGATTCTGTCAGCTTTATTGTGAACAATTATGCACTGTTGTCTTGGTTTTAGATTACCAGAACTCCTAAATCCCTTTCACATTCCGTAATATTAAGATCTACATTATTTAGTTTATATGTGGTATGGTTATTTTCCTGTCCAACATTTATGACTTTTCATTTGTCTATATTAAACTGCATCTGCCACTTCTCCGACCACTGCATCAGTCTATTCAAATCATCCTGGAGTGCTATAGTGTCCTCATTAGAATGAATTGTACGGCCTATTTTGGTACCATCGGCAAATTTGCTTATATCGCTATTTATTCCCTCATCGATGTCGTTTATGTAGACTGTGAACACTAACCCCTGAGGAAAACCGCTTGTGACGTACCCCCATTCTGATTTTTCCCCATTTATGCAAACTCTCTGCTGCCTATTTGTCAGCCATGCCTCTATCCAGGAAAAAAATTGGCCTCTTATTCCGTGTGCCTTAAGTTTCCTCAATAGCCTCTGATGTGGAACTCTATCGAAAGCCTTACTGAAGTCCATATACACAATATCGTATTCAATACCATGATCTACTTCCTCAAACACCTTAGTGAAGAAAGTTAGTAAATTCATAAGACAGGAATGCCCCTTTGTAAAACCGTGCCGAGATTCATTAATTAGTCTGTGCCTATCAAAATGGCTACGAATTGCCTCGGCAATCATTGATTCCATAAATTTTCCCACTATGGAGGTAAGGCTTATTGGTCTATAGTTCGAATCTAAGGACCTGTCACCTGCCTTGTAAATAGGCATTATATTTGCCATTTTCAATTTATCAGGCACTGTGCTAATTTGTAGTGGTATGTTGATTAGCCAAAGGTATGCTAAGTTCTTCTTTACATTCCTTTAATAACCTTGCAAACACTTCATCAGAGCCTGGGGATTTGTTAGGTTTTAATTTCTCTATTTGTCTGAGGACCATGTCACTAGTTACCGCAATCGTGCATAGTTTAATATCATCCTGTTCTACGTAATCTATTATTTCAGGAATATCGCTAGTATTTTCCTGGGTGAAAACTGAGAGGAAGTAGGTATTGAGAATTTCACACATATCCTTATCACTGTCAGTGATCTGACCAGAGTTACTCTTAAGTGGGCCTATCTTGTCCCTATTCTTACTTCTGTATACCTGAAAGAACCCTTTTGGGTTTGTCTTCGAATCCCTTGTGACCTTAGCCCTTTTTGCTTTTCTTATTCCTTTTTTGTTTATCTCTTTAATTGAATATATTGATTTCTTAACTGTCCATCCCCTCTTTTGATACGCCTATATATGCCTCTCTTTTGAACAGTGAGATGTTTTAATCTATTGTTTATCCATTTTGGATCATTTTTGTTGGATCTAATTTCCCTACTCGGAACAAAAGTTGTCTGGGCAGCTAGAACTATGCTCTGAAAAACGTCATATTGGCAACCAACACCTGCTACCTGACCCATAGTCATGTCATCCCAAGTTAGCCCACCCAGGTAATTTCTCAGTTCCATGAAGTCAGCCAAGCGAAAGTCTGGGACAGAGATTTGATTTGAGTTATCTGGGTACCTCCATGATATATTGAAACTAAGTGATTTGTGATCACTTTCCCCAAGCTCATCATTAACCTTAAGATTATTAATTAGTGAATCTTTGTTGGCAAGAACAAAGACAAGCAGATTGTTTCCTCTAGTTGGTTCTGTCACAACCTGTTCTAAAAAGCAATCCTGAACCGTATCAAGAAAGTCAATAGACTCAAGATTTCCTGTTAAACTGTTCCAATCAATCAATTTTTAGTTGTTTCTTTCCTGTCTGCCATGTCTGACAAATGTTGATTTTAATATGTTAGAAGCGTAAATACCAAAAATAATAGTAAAAAACAAAAACAAAAACGAAAATTCACTTCATGCGAGGGAATGTACTGGTAGTGATGTGATCACTCACCATTATTGTGATCACTTGCCATTGTTGTGATCACCCGCCATTATTGTGATCACTCGCCACTATGTCATGGGAAAGGAGATATGATGGTTGAAGATAAACACACGTGTGGATGGTAACACTATATATTATCAGACTGTGGTAAGGGAGCCCAACCTGCCTGTAGCTGCCTGGTAGGTCTAAGCATGGACTGAGAGCGAGGTAGCGCATCCCACTCACTCATGCCGCATCCTGTGACGTCATACAGTCACTAGGCCTAGTAGGGATCATCTATATAAAACACATGGATGGTACTATGATACTCAGCTAAGCTAACAACACATGTAAGGGGGATCAGCAACTATGCTGACAGCTCGGTGGCCTTGTGGCTAAAGCTCCCGCTTCACACACGGAGGGCCCGGGTTCGATTCCCGGCGGGTGGAAACATTTCGACACGTTTCCTTACACCTGTTGTCCTGTTCACCTGGCAGCAAATAGGTACCTGGGTGTTAGTCGACTGGTGTGGGTCGCATCCTGGGGGACAAGATTAAGAACCCCAATGGAAACAAGTTAGACAGTCCTCGATGAGGCACTGACTTTCTTGGATTATCCTGGGTGGCTAACCCTCCGGGGTTAAAAATCCAAACGAAATTTTATCTTATCTCTTATCTTATCATCTCGACATACACTACTATGCTATAGGCTGAACAGGCAGGTGGTTCTGGGCTGATTCTATACAATAACAAAGACATATGTAACTTAGAACTAATGGATGGTATCATAATGGATGTTAACATAATGAGTTTTAACATAATGGGTGTTAACGTAATGATTTTTAACGTAATGCATTACGACTTATAAGAACAAATCATTGTACAATAAGGATGGAATTGATCGATTGATCTGTATTCATGCACTCTACGGATTCTGAGGAAGAATAAATATATTTACAAAGAGAAAGTAATTAACAGCAAGGCAAATCTGGCACACACA
The DNA here is from genome assembly GCF_038502225.1 of Cherax quadricarinatus. NCBI lineage: Eukaryota > Metazoa > Arthropoda > Malacostraca > Decapoda > Parastacidae > Cherax > Cherax quadricarinatus. The sequence continues at coordinate 13,876,036 of NC_091379.1, forward strand.
GATCAGTATTGCTAAATTCTCAGAATTCGGAGGGAACGTGAAAACTGAAAAACTGATCAGCTAATAACAAGACACACAGTTGACAATTTCATTCATCTTGGACATCTAATTATACAGGCTGTTTACATTTAAACCCAACTCTGCGAGGATAAGATTTACATATGCAGAATGGTTATCATCTTTGGGTGGATCGAACTCTTCTGCGATGGCTAACACATGCCTTGACTGAGGACAATCTGAACGAGTATCTACAAAAGATACAGCTACATTCATTAGTGACTGTGGAATTACTAACCCTTCTGCTAGGAGTACTCAACTCGGCTGTTCGATACAGTAATTCTTGGCTCATTACAAAGCCACTAATGGGTGCTGGTGGCTTCACAGTCAGAATAAGATCTTCCTGGAGCAGGAATCGAATCACACCAGACCACAAGGGATCGGTTCTTTCTTACTGGAGGAATGAACAAACTCGGTGGAGTGGATGACTCTCCCCAGTTGAAAAAAATAATGCTATAACACGCAATATGAGCAAGGGAGAACGAACCTACTAACTCTCACTGCAAGCACAGGGGAAAATAAATGGACATGGTTAACAATACAGATATTCAGTCTGAGTCACACACAGTGACACGAGGTATCAACTATGAAGAAACTTCACTCACAAACGTTAACAACATGTGAAAGTTACTCGAGAAATAACTTGTTACATTGCATGAATTACTCTCAACTAGGATGGGATAACCATCTGGAACACAAGGGACAACAACAACAACACTCAAGTGAGTACACTAGCCACAGAAACGTCTTTCTGCAACGGCTTGTGGCATCAGCAAGAGATGGCATAACTCGTTGCAAGTAAAGTTCTTCTCAAAGCGTCCCCTGGGAAGGAACGAATACTTGAACAAGTCGCCATCGCAAGGATAGTAGTCTCAGCACCCAGGGTTGTCTGAGGTTCCTCTGAAACCCAACGTAACTGTACATTATCCTGCGTGCACGATATTGTGGCTGGAATCCAGACAGGAGTGACAGTATTACTAGTGCCTGGCCGCTCGGCTACGTTAATAAGTAATGAACGAATCAATAGGATCTTAATCTGAACTTCACATTTCGCAGCACCTTAACAAATCTCAGATACAAGCTGTGAGAACAAACACATTGCTCAAGGGCTAGGTATTGTCTTCCAGTCAGTAAGGGAATATTGGTACTGTGGACTGATTCATATTGACTTTGACTGGCATGATACACACTAAGTGAACATTCAAATGTGACTGGGACATCTTCTCAGGGAACTTACTCAAGGACATAAGGCAAGAAAATAAAGAGAATATATGACACAGTAAGCTTAAATGGGAAGAAATTACTTAACTATTCTGCATAAGTAAATGAAAATTGACAAGTCACACTGTAAGCAAGGAAAACTCACACTCACAAAAGAAAATACTCAACTGAATAAGCAACACTTTGAAAATCAAGAGGAAGTGCACTTTACTCAAATCAAATTTGCTCAAATTTACTTTAAATTGAATTAATGGCATAGTGAGTTATCTTTACTTTCAATGCAATAAGGAAATTCAACAATAAAATGATAAAATCAATCAAAAATATTAAAATGGACTCAATAAAGCTTGTGCAAAATTAAAACAAACTGGGAAAGCAATTCTAAAAATAAAAAAAATATTAAGTGACACACAAGGAACGAAATATTATTCACACAAGAAAATACAGTTTCCAAGAAAAAAAAATATTATCAAGGAATGAACTGATTGAACACTTTAACTCTTAACTACAGCTTAAGCAACACTTACTGAACAAGCAAAAGAATAATTTACTTTAAAAGAAGAACTTAAAAATTTCACTAAGAGTGAATTTGTTCAATGAAATATAAAAATAATAGATGCAAAAACACAGAACAAAAAGGTTTGAACACTTACAGTGATGCAGAACACAACACATCAATATAAACACTTACAGTGATGCAGAACACAACACATCAATATAAACACTTACAGTGATGCAGAACACAACACATCAATATAAACACTTACAGTGATGCAGAACACAACACATCAATATAAACACTTACAGTGATGCAGAACACAACACATCAATATAAACACTTACAGTGATGCAGAACACAACACATCAATATAAACACTTACAGTGATGCAGAACACAACACATCAATATAAACACTTACAGTGATGCAGAACACAACACATCAATATAACACAGTACTAGCACTTACAGTGATGCAGAACACAACACATCAATATAACACAGTACTAGCACTTACAGTGATGCAGAACACAACACATCAATATAACACAGTACTAGCACTTACAGTGATGCAGAACACAACACATCAATATAAACACTTACAGTGATGCAGAACACAACACATCAATATAAACACTTACAGTGATGCAGAACACAACACATCAATATAAACACTTACAGTGATGCAGAACACAACACATCAATATAAACACTTACAGTGATGCAGAACACAACACATCAATATAAACACTTACAGTGATGCAGAACACAACACATCAATATAAACACTTACAGTGATGCAGAACACAACACATCAATATAAACACTTACAGTGATGCAGAACACAACACATCAATATAAACACTTACAGTGATGCAGAACACAACACATCAATATAAACACAATACTAGAATTTTCTTGCTATGAAACTTGAGGTGTGAAAATTTTGGAAAATAATTGTCTTGCTTGAACAAAATAATGACACTATTGTCTGTGGAAATAAGACAAATTAGACACTGGCTAAATGATAAAGAAAGTAACACAAGAATGTTCAACACAGAGAAAAATTAAAATGGCAAATGAATGAAAACAAAACAGCAAGAATACACGAATGCTGGGAGAAAAAATTATAACAGACAACACTGAGTTGTGATGCAGAATATAAGGTAATAAATTACTGAATTACTTCACTGCAATACTGTGAACACAAGGTAATTGTGAAGTGTAAACACAAGTTTTATACTGCTTATATGTTGCACACAACAAGGAAAACACTAAAGTACTTCAAGTATATATAAAAAGAAACAACACAACAGACATAAAATAATGCACGAAAATTAACACTGAAGAAAGAAGGGAAAAAAAAATTGCAAACAGTATATAATAAACACTGTCTAATCAAGAGTTACTGAATGACACTAAGAAATCACTGGAAACACCAAAAAAAAAAAATATGTCTCTACACTCGCAAATGTCTGAAAAAATATTATTCATTAACACTGTAGCGACGTGGTGTAAAATGAGGTGGATGGTGGAGGATGGTGGTGGAGTCTCGTGGCTGGCTGCATTCCTGACTATTCTCCACACGTGATCGAAGAATTTGTGCTTAAATCGACGATGAACTCACACAGGAGGCTTTTTACGATGGCGCAAACTGACAAAAGAACACACCTGGCTCTTGATCCCCTATGTGGTCCATAAAATATGGTGCTAGAACCCATAATAAGGGTACAAAAACAGTGTTAGTGGGTGAGGTGGGTGGTTGAGGCAGCGCTGTGGTGAGACACCGCGTGGTGACTGGGCCTATGGGATGAACGGCGTAAGTCACACTGGGGACACCCGCACTAGGCACAAAGATATTCTAAGCCGGGATGGTTTAAAAACAAACCCACAAAATACAACAACACCACAGGGATTATAAAGTACTCAGAACAGCTAGAACTTGAAGCACAAAGCGATGAAGAAGACTTTACCCATGTGGCTTGCTTGACACTACCTGGCTGTAGCATGGTGAACCATCACACTACCTGGCTTTAGCATGGTGAACCATCACACTACCTGTCTGTAGCATGGTGAACCATCACACTACTTGGTTGTAGCATGGTGAACCATCACACTACCTGGCTGTAGCATGGTGAACCATCACACTACCTGGCTGTAGCATGGTGAACCATCACACTACCTGGCTGTAGCATGGTGAACCATCACACTACCTGGCTGTAGCATGGTGAACCATCACACTACCTGGCTGTAGCATGGTGAACCATCACACTTCCTGGCTGTAGCATGGTGAACCATCACACTACCTGGCTTTAGCATGGTGAACCATCACACTACCTGGCTTTAGCATGGTGAACCTTCACACTACCTGGCTGTAGCATGGTGAACCATCACACTACCTGGGCTGTAGCATGGTGAACCATCACACTACCTGGCTGTAGCATGGTGAACCATCACACTACCTGGCTGTAGCATGGTGAACCATCACACTACCTGGGCTGTAGCATGGTGAACCATCAAACTACCTGGCCTGTAGCATGGTGAACCATCACACTTCCTGGCTGTAGCATGGTGTACCATCACACTACCTGGGTTGTAGCATGGTGAACCATCACACTACCTGGGTTGTAGCATGGTGAACCATCACACTACTTGGCTGTAGCATGGTGAACCCTCACACTACCTGGCTGTAGCATGGTGAACCATCACACTACCTGGCTGTAGCATGGTGAACCCTCATACTACCTGGGCTGTAGCATGGTGAACCATCACACTACCTGGGTTGTAGCATGGTGAACCATCACACTACCTGGCTGTAGCATGGTGAACCATCACACTACCTGGGCTGTAGCATGGTGAACCATCACACTACCTGGGCTGTAGCATGGTGAACCATCACACTACCTGGCTGTAGCATGGTGAACCATCACATTACCTGGCTGTAGCATGGTGAACCATCACATTACCTGGCTGTAGCATGGTGAACCATCACATTACCTGGCTGTAGCATGGTGAACCATCACATTACCTGGCTGTAGCATGGTGAACCATCACATTACCTGGCTGTAGCATGGTGAACCATCACACTAGCACGGTGGGAACCATCACATTACCTTGTAGCATGGTGAACCATCACACTACTAGCATGGCTGTGTAGCATGGTGAACCCATGGTCACACATTACCTGGGCTGTAGCATGGTGAACCATCACACTTCCTGGCTGTAGCATGGTGAACCATCACACTACCTGGCTGTAGCATGGTGAACCATCACACTACCTGGCTGTAGCATGGTGAACCATCACACTACCTGGCTGTAGCATGGTGAACCATCAAACTACCTGGCCTGTAGCATGGTGAACCATCACACTACCTGGCTGTAGCCAGGTAGTGTAATGGTTAACCTGTAAGACAGATTAATTTAACCTGTCCTAGGACAGGTTAAGTTAAAAACACTCAGACGTCACTCACGGTATAACAGGTTAAGTCAACAACACTCAGACATCACTCACGGTATGACAGGTGAAGTCAACAACACTCAGACATCACTCACGGTATGACAGGTTAGGCCAACAACACTCAGACGTCACTCACCGTATAAGAGTTAAGTCAACAATACTCATGACAACTCAGCAATATTTAGTACACAGTAGTGAAGCCGGGATAGTCGTGACCTTGAATTACATAGTAATTGGCTCAGTCCCCAGCACTACTTACATAATATGAGAGATAATTATAGTACTGGTGTCTTGACCACTCTGGGACCAAGGTGGGGC
>NC_091379.1:13881686-13984186 GCF_038502225.1 Cherax quadricarinatus
CCTTCCACCTCCCACCCCCCTTCCACTCTCCCCCAACCTCCCACACCTGCCTCTGCTTCTACTAAATCCAATTCCTTCTCGCTAAACCTCAAATTTTCTAATCCTGATGCCACTATCTGTCCGGAAAATTTATTATATCAGATCACTGGTGCACCTCAACTTAAAGTCTTCAAAACCAACTCAGGCTTCAAACTCCTTCTTGACAAACATTCCTACGAAGCGTACACCTCAAGCGATACCAGACAAAAACTTCTCAACGCAGGCTTCACCATTATTTGGACTCCTGAGCACCGTGCCAAAAGCACAGTCATTGCTAAACACGTAGACTACTCTCTCCTGACAGCCTATGACACAGACAAAGAAGACTTAATAAAAGATATCAGTACTAAGAACAAAGTCTCTGTTGACGATATTTACAGACCAGAAAACTCTACCATTCTCAAAATACGCTGTTCTACTCCTGCTGACGCCTCTACACTCTTCAGTCAAGGAATCTTTGCCAAGACCATCCGCATTCCTCCAAACGCTCTCTTCACTCCGAACTTCCACCCAATCACACAATGTCTTAAATGCTACAAATTCGGCCACGACAAAAACACATGCACATCTACACAAGTCTGCTCCAGATGTTCAGCAACTGGCCACTTCTGGAATACTTGCAACCTCCCCCTTAAATGTTCTAACTGCGGCGGGTCACACACTGCAGTTGCAAATTCCTGCCCTTCTAGAAAGCACATTCTCTCCTCCCTCAGAGCAAACCAACCTCCCTCCCTCCCCAACCCCTTCCCTGCTCCTCCCTCCCCTTCCTTACCTCCCTCCCCTTCCACACCTCCCTCCCCTACCCCCAATGCCTGGGCCTCCCCACGCACTTGGTCTACCTCCTCTACTCTACACACATCAAACACCAACACACAGACTACAAGCACTTCTCCTTCTACACCCACACTAGACTACAAAACTAACTGTCAACTTGCCACTGCTGCCCACTCTGCGATGGTAATCTCACAAGCTTACCAATCAGACTACTCACATGTCCTTAACCTAATCTTGTCTGCTAACAATCTTCCCTCTTTAATTATCCCTCCTTCCTGCTTCTCTTCCAAGCCTCCTACAACCTCTTCCTCCTTCCTCTCTCCCACCCCCCCACTTCCTACTCCCACCAGCTCTCCTCCTCCACTACCTCTCTTCACTACTTCTACACCTCCCACCAACACCCCTACTGCTACTACGACCACCCCTCCCCCCACTTCCTTACCCACTTCATCCCCTTCCAAAGCTTCCACTTCCTCACAGCTTACCAAAACTTCCACTTCCTCTGCATCCACCTTCGCCCACTCCACCACAACCAAAACCTCATCCAGGTCCAACTCCACCTCCTCCAGACAAAATCCACTCAAACCTAAACCTACCCCAACTTCTAACGGACAGACCAAAGAACATAAAAACAGATCCATCTCTTCCTCCCCCTCCAGGAAACGGGTCCGTAGCACCTACAAACACACATCCACTGATGGCACCTCTATCACGGGCTTTAATCCAAACTCCTCCCCCGACATTAACTTTGCTAAGACGAAACCATTAAATCACGTTTAAGGCGATTCAGTTCAACGTACGTTCTTACTTTACAATTAGACACCTACTGGCCGAGCTCCTTGAAGCAGAGAGGCCAGATATTGTTTTGCTAAACAGTACCTGCCTAAAAGCCCGTCAATGTATCCGCCATTATGGTTATACTGCACTACAGTCCCCCTATGATCCCCACGATGGGGTTGCCATCCTTGTCAATTCCAACATAAAACATGAATTTCTCCCAATCCCTTTTATTCACCAACACTGTCTTGCGGTCAGAATACACACCCACCTTGGCCCCTTTATCTTTTTCACCACCTATGCTCGCCCAAACACTACTCTCAACATACACGACCTCTCCTTAGTCTTCAACTACACCAACACACCAACTTACCTACTAGCTGACATGAATGCCAAACACACTGCCTTTCATCACACCAGTAACAACCAACTTGGTCACCAATTACTCAACTTCACAAACCATAAACACCTAATTCATCTTGGCCCAGACTTCAATACCTTCTTCAACCACACGGGCCAAGGCAAACCAGACATCATTCTGGCAAACCGAGCCAGCTCTCTATTTCAACATTACATCTCACCTGGCCCTATTACAGGCTCTGATCACATCCCAGTCATCTTACACATCTCCTCCAACCCTATCCTCATTCCAACCACACCTTCATTCTCCTACAAGAACGCTGACTGGGATGCTTTCAAACAACACATAGACAATATTAACCTCACCTATGACTACAACAACAAACCTATCTCTGACATCGATACTCAACTTGATCTCATCCAGGACACCATTACACAAGCAGCCAACATCGCAATACCAAAGAAAACTCACACCACTCGTTATTCCTTCAAACCGTCACTCAGAACAAGAAGACTAATTATCTGCTACCACAACCGCTTCCTCTACAACACACATAGATTTAATCAAGTCCGATTAGATCTCACTTACCTTAGAAACAACATTTTACACAGCCTAGACCTAGACCACAACAATCACTGGTCACGACTAATACAACAAGCGGACAGGCAGCGTGTTAAAAACACTAAAGCCTTCTGGAACTTTATCAAAAAAATCAGAGGAACTACTCCCACCAACAAATTCAAACACATCACCCACAACAACACACACATCTCAGACCCACAGGCTGCTACCAACATCTTCAAACACATCTGGGAGAACATCTTCCACGCTCACCCACCTCACCCTAACGTTATTCAACACATTCAGAACATAGAACACTGGAACACTGCACACACACAAGAAACAACACCAGACAGCCACATACATCTAGACACTCTTACCTCCTCCCAAGAACTCGACACTCCTTTCACCAACACAGACATTAAAACTCTCCTCAGACACCTTCCTCCAAAGGCTCCTGGTGCCTCTGGCCTAAACCATATTATCCTGAAACACCTTCCTGACTCTATCATTACTGCCTACACAAACCTCCTCAATGCCTCCCTTGCCTCTGGATACTTCCCTTCCCTCTTCAAAGCTGCTACTGCTATCCTCCTTCCTAAACCCAATAAAGACCACTCTGACCCTAGAAACTATCGCCCTATCAGCCTCCTCGAAACTTTAGGAAAACTCTTTGAAAAACTCATTAATCATCGCCTTCGCAGATACCTGGAACATAATTCTCTACTTTCAGATGGCCAGTTTGGCTTCAGAACACACAGATCCACACAGGATGCCATTAACATCATTCTCAACTACATCCACATAAACACAAAACAAAGAAACAGGACAGCCCTGGTTGCAAAAGACGTTGAAAAAGCTTTTGACACTGTGTGGCACGAGGGGCTCAAGTACAAACTCTGCACTAACTTCAACCTGCCTCTCAATACTCGTAAACTCCTCTGCAACTTCCTAGACGGCCGTACCATGAGAATCAAATTCCAAGGCTGTTACTCTGACTACTTCACACTAAATGCTGGAGTACCCCAGGGATCTGTCCTTTCCCCTACCCTCTACATTTTATACACTAACGACATTCCAACACCTTTATACCACAACTCCATCACACTAGCCTATGCAGACGACATTACACAACTTATCACTCATGCCAATATAGATACACTCACACACAAAACACAAAATGAGGTTGACAGGATAGCCATCTGGGAACAAAAATGGAGGATAAAAACCAATGCAGCAAAATCCAGCATTACGTATTTTAACTACAGGAAACGTGATCCTCCATTACCAGTCGAACTCAGAACAGCTGACACCCGCACTTACTTCCCTATCACACAATCTGTCACTGTCCTTGGCGTTAATCTTGACTACCTTCTTCGTTTACACGGACATATTCACTCAAGGCATGCAATAGCTAGTAAGGCCCTTGCGGGCCTCTACAAGCTGAAACATGCCTCTCAACGCACCAAACTACACCTCTACAAATCCCTAATACGTCCTCTGATAACTTACTCTCCTCTAGCCCTCTCTCTTGCAGCAAAAACAAACTTACTTAAACTGCAGCGTGTCCAGAACAAGGCGCTGCGCTGGGTGCTTGATGTCAGATGGGAGGACTTCGCCACAAGCGAGTCTCTCCATGCCCAGTTAGACGTCCCTGCGCTGAATCTGTACTGGAAGAGGCTCAGTGACAGACAGATAGACAAACTTGAGACACGACATGACTACTGGACCTCTCTCCTTGACGAAGACATTAGCAGACCCACAAACCAACACAACCTTTTCTACTCCTTGCATGATCCTGCTCCTAACCCTACTTACAAATAACCTTGGATCCGCTGACAGGTACCTTCTAAGACAGGTACCATTCTCTGACCCACGTTCGCCTTAGCTTTTTTGGGTTAAGACATGACTCAGTTATGCACTCCTCTCTAGCTCTAAAGGTCGCAAGTCCCTTACTCCCAACTCACCCCACCGGAGTCCCAACAGAAGAACCGGAATTTCTCTTTTCAATATCTGTCCCACGATCGCCTTTGCTGCTGGGTTAAGCCCTGGCTCTATTTCTACGACTAAGAACACTCCTCTCCAGCACTATTCTTCGTCTGTCCCGTCTTCCCCGCTCATCCCATTTGGGATCTTACCTGAACTTTCGTTCCGTTCGTACTTGATCTTCAGATAGTTCCTGAGTATGGAACTGAACTTCTCCAGACTGAGGGACTGACAACCTCAAATTCTACGACTTTAAGGGTGATGGACTGATTACATCGTCTTCATATCTCTACTGTTCCTGCCTACTTTCTGTATTCGACTGAAGAAGCCTACTGTGTAGGCGAAACGTTTCGGAATAAAGTTGCCTAACTGTTGCCTATGTGTCTTACCTACCACATTATCGTGCCTTGTGGCCCTAAAAATTTCCTCCCATAGTAGTCTCCCCTGGTCCCTATCTAAATTTGGGGGACGGTATATCACACCTAAAATTAATTTTTCATGCCCCTCTGAAAATTCTATCCAAACAGACTCTGTATGTGTTACTTCAGACTTAATACCCGTTTTTATGCAACAGTTCAAGCGATCTCGGACATACAATGCCACCCCACCCCCCTTCCCGATACTTCTATCTACTTGGAACAATTTAAAACCCTGAATGTGACATTCTGCAGGCATGTCCCGACTTTTTGAATTAAACCACGTCTCAGTAATGGCAAATACATCTATGTTACCTGCACTAGCAACTAGTCTCAACTCGTCCATCTTATTCCTAGCACTGCGACTATTTGTGTAATAAATATTTAATGACCCTCCTATCTCTTTACCTTTAGCTTTAGGTAGATGTCGTTTTGATAAGGACCTGCCTCGTATGGGCCAGTAGGCCTTCTGCAGTGTTCCTACATTCTTATGTTCTTATGTTCTTATGTTCTCTTGTGAATCCATGCTGAGTAGCATTAATCAAGCTATGCTTAACATAAGAACATAAGAATGTAGGAGCACTGCAGAAGGCCTACTGGCCCATACGAGGCAGGTCCTTATCAAAACGACATCTACCTAAAGCTACTCAAGAAACAACTCCAGCACCCCCCAACACCAATCAAACCCAGCCCCTCCCACTCATATATCTGTCCAGTCTCTTCTTAAAGCTACCCAAGGTCCTAGCCTCTATCACCCCACTGGGAAGACTGTTCCACGCATCTACAACTCTGTTAGAAAACCAGCACTTACCTATGTCCTTTCTAAATCTAAACTTATCCAACTTAAATCCATTATTCCTGGTTCTTACCTGGTTCGACACCCTCAGTACTTTATTAATGTCTCCCTTGTTTATGCCCGTCATCCACTTATACACTTCAATGATATCTCCCCTCATTCTACGCCTCTCCAGAGAGTGGAGATTTAAGGCTTTAAGTCTATCTTCATACGGGAGGTTCCTTACACAGTAAATCATTTTAGTCATTCTTCTCTGTATGTTCTCTAATGAGTCTATGTCCATCCTGTAGTAAGGGGACCAAAACTGAGCAGCATAATCTAAATGAGGCCTCACTAGTGATGTATAGAGCTGTAAAATAACTTTTGGACTTCTGTTACTTATACTTCTTGAGATAAATCCAAGTAATCTGTTGGCCTTGTTGCGCACACTGAGGCACTGCTGTCTTGGCTTTAGATTTCTGCTTACCATGACTCCCAAGTCTTTTTCACATTCTGTATGACCAAGCTCTACTTCACCTAGATTATAGCTTCGAGGGTTATTTTCATTACCAAGGGCAAGTACCTTACACTTATCCACGTTAAACTTCATCTGCCATTTCTCAGACCAAGACATTAATTTGTTCAAATCGTCCTGGAGTTCATTGATATCCTCCTCAGAGTGAATTATACGGCCTATCTTTGTATCATCAGCAAACTTACTCATGTCACTAGTAATCCCTTCATCAAGGTCATTAATGTAAATTATGAACAAGAGAGGGCCTAAAACTGATCCTTGTGGAACGCCACTAGTGACTAATCCCCATTCAGATTTCACTCCATTAATGGTAACTCTCTGCTTTCTATTGGTAAGCCATGCCTCAATCCATGCTAGAACTTTACCTCCTATACCATGAGCTGCCACTTTTCTTAAGAGTCTCTTGTGAGGTACTCTGTCGAAGGCTTTACTAAAATCCAAATATACAATATCATATTCCTTATCACTGTCAACTGCCTCAAATGTTCTATTGAAGAACGTCAGTAAGTTTGTCAGGCAGGAACGACCTCTCGTGAATCCATGCTGAGATTCATTTATCATGTTATGCTCTTCAAGGTGACTTCTGATAATGTCAGCTATAATTGATTCTAATAACTTGCCCACTATAGATGGCAATATAAACACAAATGCAGTATAATGTGATCCTTTATTGACTACGTTTCGCCCACACAGTGGGCTTTTTCAAGTCACAAACAGAACTACCTGGGGTGGAAGGAACGCGAGTATTTATAGTCCGGCTGAGGTCAGGTGAAGAATGCTGCATCTGATGATGTACCGAGTTGGGTTGTAGAGTCTAAAAACTTGGGTAGCTACCCAAGTTTTTAGACTCTACAACCCAACTCGGTACATCATCAGATGCAGCATTCTTCACCTGACCTCAGCCGGACTATAAATACTCGCGTTCCTTCCACCCCAGGTAGTTCTGTTTGTGACTTGAAAAAGCCCACTGTGTGGGCGAAACGTAGTCAATAAAGGATCACATTATACTGCATTTGTGTTTATATTGCCATTGTGTCGGTATTTTATACCATTTATTTCCATCGCCCACTATAGATGTCAGGCTTATTGGACAGTAATTTGAAGGAGTGGACTTATCCCCTGATTTGAATATAGGAACCACATTAGCCATCTTCCACATCTCTGGCACAACACTGGTAAGGATGGACGCATTGAATACACTCGTTAATGGCTGACTAAGCTCCATCTCGCATTCCTTAAGTACCCTTGAAAACAACTCATCGGGTCCCGGGGACTTATTTTGTTTCAGTTTGTCTATCTGTTTAATAACCATGTCCCTCGTGACAGTAATATTAGTTAACTTAAATTCATCAGGAACTAAATAATTGTTAATTACTGGAATCTCATTTACATCTTCCTGTGTAAAAACTGACAAAAAATAGTCATTAAATAAGGAACACATTTCCACTTCATTATCCGTCAGCTGTCCATTCCCAGATTTCAGAGGTCCTACTTTTTCCTTCACCTTCGTCCTATACACTTGAAAGAACCCCTTTGGATTAGTCTTTGATTCATTAGCAACTCTAATTTCATAGTCACGTTTAGCCTTTCTAATCGCCTTTTTTACTTCTCTTTTAAGCTGAACATATTGGTCAGTAAGGTTAACCTCTCCTCTTCTGATGCGCCTATAAATTCCCCTTTTCTCCCCTAACAGATGCTTTAGCCTCCTGTTAACCCATTTGGGATCGTTATTATTAGACCTAATTTCTCTCTGGGGAATGTATATACTCTGGGCACTGTGTACATTATTAAGAAAACAATCATAAAAGCAGATCCCTTCATATTCATAAGTATGATTATCGTTAATAAAATCATTAGCTAGATAACCCCAATCAAGATTAGACAGATGTTCCCTAAGTCCATTATAATCGGCAGAACGAAAATCGGGGATTTTTACTGTATTATCATTATTCTTGCATTCCCAATTAATGCTAAAGGTGATGGATTTGTGATCACTTGCGCCAAGCTCTTCAGTGATCTCCAGATTATTCACGGGTGTTTCCTTATTTGACAAGACTAGGTCTAGCAAATTATTACCCCTGGTAGGTTCAGTTACACTCTGTTTCAGAAAACAGTCCTGAACTGTTTCCATGAAGTCACTGGACTCTAGATTACCTGTCAAAGAATTCCAGTCAATTTGGCTAAAGTTAAAGTCCCCTACTATGACTACGTTACTGTGTCCAGAAGCCCTAACAATTTCGTCCCAAAGAAGTCTCCCTCTATCGTGATCCAAGCCTGGAGGTCGGTATATTACACCTAGAATTAGTTTTTCTTGACCCTCCACGAACTCTACCCAAACAGACTCTGTTACTGCTCCATCTATTTTTATACCTGTTTTTATGCAGCAATTAATATTTTCTCGAACATACAATGCAACTCCTCCCCCCTTCCCATTACATCTATCCACATTGAATAACTTAAATCCCTGAATATTACACTCAGCAGTCATATCCCGACTCTTTAAATCATACCACGTTTCAGTTAATGCAATGATATCAAAGTTCCCAGCACATGCTACCAAACGTAGTTCATTAATTTTATTTCTTGCACTTCGACTGTTAGCATAAAATACCATCATATGTTTTTTCTTCTGCACACTTTTCCTATTCATCTTTGTTTTTACACAATTTCTGAAATTATCATTACCCAGAGTTACTCCATGACAGTTACTATTAAGATTCTTAATATCAGAGCATAAGTCAATATATCCATACTCATTATTAATCATTTCTAAACCCATACCTCTAACTAATCCTAGTTTAAAGTCCTAACAACCCCCTCAACTGAGTTAGCAAGAAAACCCACACCTGCCCTGGATAAGTGAACCCCATCCCTGGCATACATGTCATTTTGGCCATAGAAGTTGTCCCAGTTGTCAATGAATGGTACTGCATTATCCTTACAGTGTTTATCCAGCCAACAATTAATACCAATTGCTCTGGACAACCATTCATTACCAACACCTCTTCTTGGCAAAATGCCACATATAACAGGGCGCCCCCCCCTTCTTCCTAATCATGTCTATAGCTGTCCTGAACTTTCTAACTAAATCCTCACTTCTACGCTTGCCTACATCATTGCCTCCAGCACTGAGGCAAATAATAGGATTGATCCCATTACCGTTCATGATGTTGTCAAGCCGGCTAACAATGTCCTCCATCCCAGCCCCAGGAAAGCATACCCTTTGTCTCCTACTCCTGTCCTTCAAGCAGAATGCCCTATCCATGTATCTAACCTGGCTATCCCCAACAACAACAATATTCTTACCTTCCTTGTTGTCGTTCGTCGTGACGATCCCAGTAGTAGACTCACATTCGTCGGGTAGCACCGAGAATGCGTTGGAGGTTTCCACGGGAGTTTCCACAGCAGTCTCTTTCTTCTTCATCGTTTCTGGCTTTCCATTCGTCTTCTTGATCGTCAACTTCGTCGTCCCCTGCTGTCCAGCCACTGACCACGATCCCTTCTTGACCTGAGGACTCGAAACAGGAGGACTACTACGAATCCTCTTGTTTTCCTCGGTCAATCGCCGTATCTCCATCTTCGCTGCCCTCAATTCTTCCGTAAGTTGCTGGTAAAGTTGCTCGATGGAGGGCATCTTGGTTCAGTCCACGGGAGCAAACAAGACACTTCTTCACAGAGTTAAGTATAGGTCAGCACTCAAAGTACAGGTCACCACTCAAGAGCACACAAACAGGTCTTCACAGAGCTAAGTACACGTCACCACTGAGCTAAGTACACGAGATGGCTTCTTATAACCTCAGCTATAATTGACTCTAGCAACTTGCCTACAATTGAGGTCAGGCTTATTGGGCGGGAATTTGACGGTAACGACTTGTCCCCTGTTTTAAAAATAGGAATTACATTAGCCATCTTCCACATATCAGACACTACACCTGTTTGAAGAGATAAATTAAAAATATTAGTTAATGGTTCACAGACTTCCATTTTGCATTCCTTAAGAACCCTTGAAAAAACCTCATCAGGACCCGGTGACTTATTTTGCTTCTGTCGGTCTATCTGCTTCACAACCATTTCACTAGTGACTGTGATGTTACATAATTTATCTTCTTCTGATCCACTATAAAAATTAATTACCATAATATTATTAGTGTCTTCCTGTGTAAAAACCGAGAGAAAATAATTATTTAAAATCGAGCACATTTCATTCTCTTTGTCAGTAAGATGCCTATAGTTATTTTTAAGGGGACCTATCTTATCTCTGACTTTTGTTCTATATACCTGGAAAAAACTTTTTGGGTTAGTTTTAGAATCCCTAGCAACTTTAATTTCATAGTCCCTTTTAGCTTTTCTTATCCCCTTTTTAATGTCCCTCTTAATGTCAATATACTGATTCATAAGATGACCCTCGCCTCTTTTGATACGCCTATAAATTCCTTTCTTATGCCCTAGTAGATATTTCAGCCTATTATTCATCCATTTTGGGTCATTTCTATTTGATCTAATTTCCTTATAAGGGATAAACGTTCTTTGAGCAGCATGTATTGTGTTCAGAAAACTGTCATATTGATAGCTCTCTTCGTTACCCCAGTCAACAGATGATAAGTGTTCTCTAAGCCCATCGTAATCTGCTAAGCGAAAATCTGGGACTGTTACTGAGTTATCCCTACTATCATACTTCCATTCAATTCTAAATGTAATTGATTTATGGTCGCTAGCACCCAGTTCCTCTGAAACTTCTAAATTATTAACAAGGGATTCATTGTTTGCCAGAACTAAGTCAAGCAGGTTATTTCCCCTTGTAGGTTCTGTCACAAACTGCTTCAAAAAACAATCCTGAACTACTTCTAAGAAATCGTATGATTCTAAATTCCCAGTCAAGAAATTCCAATCAATATGACTAAAGTTAAAGTCTCCTAGAATTACTACATTATCGTGCCTTGTGGCCCTAACAATTTCCTCCCATAGTAGTCTCCCCTGGTCCATATCTAAATTTGGGGGACGGTATATCACACCTAAAATTAATTTTTCATGCCCCTCTGAAAATTCTATCCAAACAGACTCTGTATGTGTTACTTCAGACTTAATACCCGTTTTTATGCAACAGTTCAAGCGATCTCGGACATACAATGCCACCCCACCCCCCTTCCCGATACTTCTATCTACTTGGAACAATTTAAAACCCTGAATGTGACATTCTGCAGGCATGTCCCGACTTTTTGAATTAAACCACGTCTCAGTAATGGCAAATACATCTATGTTACCTGCACTAGCAACTAGTCTCAACTCGTCCATCTTATTCCTAGCACTGCGACTATTTGTGTAATAAATATTTAATGACCCTCCTCTCTCTTTACCCTTCCTGCTCCTTTCTGTTATTCCACTAAACTTATTACTGTTCTTGTCAATTAGTGCCACTGGCTTTCCAATATCCACCTCATTTTGCCTATTACTAGTTCTCCTAGTACTCATGTTACTACCCTGCAACTTCACAGTTTTCCCGCCAAAACCCATACCACTAACTATTCCTAGTTTAAAGACCTAACAGCTCCCTCCACTGCGTTGGCCAGTGCTCCCACCCCACACCTAGATAAGTGAACCCCATCCCTGGCATACATGTCATTTCTGCCATAGAAGAGGTCCCAGTTGTCAATGAATGTTACCGCATTTTCCTTACAGTATTTGTCCACCCAGCAATTGACACCAATTGCTCTGGACAACCATTCATTTCCAACTCCTCTCCTTGGCAAAATGCCACATATGACAGGTTTCCCACCCTTCCTCCTAATTATCTCTATTGCTGACCTATACCTGCTAATCAGGTCCTCACTCCTACGTCTGCCAACTTCGTTGCCTCCAGCACTGAGACAGATAATAGGATTGCTCCCATTACCTCTCATGATGTCATCCAGACGGCTAACAATATCCTTCATCCCAGCCCCAGGAAAACACACTCTCTGTCTCCTACTCCTATCCTTCAAGCAGAATGCCCTATCCATGTACCTAATCTGGCTATCCCCAACAACAACAATGTTTTTACCTTCCTTGGCATCGTCCGTCGTGATGCTCCGAGTAGTCGACTCACATTCGGCAGGTAGCATTACACCACTTGTAGAATTCGTCAAGACGTTCTCGATGGTCTTCGTTGGGGTTTCTAGGGATGTCTCACTCACGTCTGCCAATGCTTCTTTGGTGCTCGTTGTGGCATTCCCAGTAGAACACTCACATTCGTCAGGTAGCACCGAGAATGGGTTGGAAGTTTCCACGGTAGTCTTCTGGTTTCTCGTTGTTTCTGCCTCTCCAACCGTTTTCTTGATCTTCAGCTTGGTTCCATGTTGCCCGGCCACTGACCAAGCTCCCCTCTTAACCTGGGGACTCACAACAGAAGGATTACTACGAATCCTCTTGTTCTCCTCCGTTAATCGCCGTATCTCCATCTTAGCAACTCTGAGCTCTTCTCTCAGCTGCTGGTAAAGTTGCTCAAGAGAGGGCATCCTGGTACAGATTCACAGAGAGCACACAAACAGGTCTTCACAGAGCTAAGTACACGTCACCACGAAGTTCATGGTCAGGTTTGCAGAGAAGAACATCAAGGAAAGGAAGAGTGTTGTCGACTTCTTCTTCAAGTGTGAATTGGATTGAGGGCGCGACCTGGTTGAGCTTGTCTTGGAGAGCTTGAACGTTGAAGCATCTGGGAGTTATGAGGAGAATGTTGCTGGAATATTGCGGCACACTAACACCACCTTTCAAGGCAGGTGAAATTGCTGACCTAGAAAATGTACAGAGAACCTTCACGGCGCGCATAACTGAGATAAAACACCTCAGTTACTGGGAGCGCTTGAAGTTCCTGAACCTGTACTCCCTGGAACGCAGGCGGGAGAGATACATGATTATATATGCCTGGAAAATCCTAGATGGACTAGTACCAAACTTGCACACGAAAATCACTCACAACGAAAGCAGAAGACTTGGTAGACGATGTAACATTCGCCCAATGAAAAGCAGGGGCGTCACTAGCACGCTAAGCGACAACAAAGTAAGTGTGAGGGGACCAAGACTGTTCAACTGCCTCCCAGCACACATAAGGGGGATTACCAATAGACCCTTGGCTGTCTTCAAGCAGGCACTGGACAGGCACCTAAAGTTTGTACCTGACCAGCCAGGCTGTGGTTCGTAGGTTGGATTGCATGCAGCCAGCAGTAACAGCCTGGTTGATCAGGCCCTGTTCCCCCATGAGTCCTGGTGACAGACCGGGCCGCGGTTGCATTGACCCCCGGAACTCTCTCCAGGTAAATTCCAGGTAAACATAATGGAGCCAGGTGACAGACAAAGGAATGATGATGATGGAGAAACGCTCGGCTTCCAGATGTTCCATGTATACGCTCGCCAGGACCGCACTGAGTGGCGAACCCATGGGTAGTCCAAAAGTCTGCTGAAAGAGGTGATTTTCGAAAGAGAAACACGTAAAGCCAACACATAGTTCAACAAGATCGATGAAATCGCTGGCTGGAATAGGAAGATCAAGTGAATCGTCAATATTCCTGCGCAAGAGATCGATGGCTTGTGTAGTAGGTACTTTGGTGAACAGGGAAGTTACGTCATGGCTGGAAAGTTTCTTATTCCTGATGTTGATGTTGCGAAAGCGATTGAGAAGATCACCATAGTGTTTGAGATGTGCTGGACTGATAGTGCCCAAGAGTTTAGAGAGGTGTTTTGCGAGAATTCCTGAGAGTTGGTGAGTAGCACTGCCTATTCCCGAAGATATAGGCCTCAATGGGATACCAGGCTTGTGAGTTTTTGGCAGGCCGTACATTCTGGCAGGTCTGGGGTTGCTGGGTATAGCGTGCAGAAGTTTTTTCCCTTGTTCTGAGTCCCTCAGAATGCGGTGAATCCTTTGAAGAAATGTTTTAGTAAGGTTGTCCACTTGGTTACTTGTGAGAGGTTTGTAGGTTTCTGGGTCATTAAGTAGATTGAGCATTTTGTTCCTGTAATCGTCAGTGTTCATGATAACAGCACCACCTCCTTTATCAGCGGTGGTGACGCTGATGGTCGTGTCTTCTGCTAAAGCTTTAAGTGCAATGACCCAGCATTCTCAACCTGACCCAGCATTCTCAACCTGACTATAAATACTCGCGTACCTTCCACCCCAGGTAGATCTGTTTGTGACTTGAAAAAGCCCACTGTGTGGGCGAAACGTTGTCAATAAAGGATCACATTATACTGCATATGTGTTTATATTTCCATTGTGTCGGTATTTTATACCATTTATTTCCATCCCAGTAATCTGTTTGCCTTATTACGTACGCTTAGGCATTGCTGTCTTAGTTTAAGGTTGCTGCTCACCATAACCCCCAAGTCCTTTTCACAATCTGTATGGCTAAGCTCTACATTATTTAACTTATAGGTCCTTGGGTTGTGGACACTCCTCAGCTTCAGAACCTTGCATTTATCTACATTGAACTGCATCTGCCACTTTTCTGACCAAGAATAGAGTTTGTCTAAATCCTTCTGAAGTTCCTATACATCTACGTTAGAATCAATTATCCTACCTATCTTTGTGTCAGCGGCGAATTTGCTCATATCACTAGTAATTCCCTCATCAAGATCATTGATATATATTATAAACAACAACGGGCCCACGACTGATCCCTGTGGAACGCCACTTGTTACTGATCCCCACTCGGATTTAACCCCATTTATAGACACCCTCTGTTTCCTGTCTGTGAGCCATGACTCGATCCATGACAGCATTTTTCCCTCAATGCCATGAGCTGCCACTTTCTTTAACAGTCTTTGGTGCAGAACTCTATCAAAAGCCTAACTAAAATCTAAGTAAATATCAAATTCTTTATCGTGATCAACGGCCTCAAAAGCTTTACTGAAAAAAATTAATAAATTGGTTAGGCAAGAACGGCCTCTCGTGAATCCATGCTGAGTATCATTAATCAAGCTATGCTTATCGAGATGGCTTCTTATAGTCTCAGCTATAATTGACTGTAGCAATTTGCCTACAGTTGAGGTCAGGCTTATTGGGCGGTAATTTGACGGTAATGACTTATCCCCTGATTTAAAAATAGGAATTACATTAGCCTTCTTCCGCATATAAGACACTACACCTGTTTGAAGAGATAAATTAAAAATATTAGTTAATGGTTCACAGAGTTCCATTTTGCATTCCTTAAGAACCCTTGAAAAAAGCTCACCAGGACCCGGCAACTTATTTTACTTCAGTCTGTCTATCTGCTTCACAACCATTTCACTAGTGACTGTGATGTTACATAATTTATCTTCTTCTGGCCCACTATAAAAATTAATTACTGGAATATTGTCAGTATCTTCCTGTGTAAAAACCGAGAGAAAATAATTATTTAAAATCAAGCATATTTAATTCTCTTTGTCAGTAAGATGCCCATAGTTATTTTTAAGGGGAGCTATCTTATCTCTAACTTTTGTTCTATAAACCTGGAAAAAACTTTTTGGGTTAGTTTTCGAATCCCTAGCAACTTTAATTTCATAGTCCCGTTTAGCTTTCCTTATCCCCTTTTTAACATCCTCTTAATATCAATATACTGATTCATAAGATGACCCTCACCTCTTTTGATACGCCTATAAATTCCTTTCTTATGCCCTAAAAGATATTTTAGCCTATTATTCATCCATTTTGGATCATTTTTGTTTGATCTAATTTCTTTATACAGGATAAATGTTCTTTGAGCAGCATGTATAGTGTTCAGAAAACTGTCATATTGATAGCTCTCTTCATTACCCCAGTCAACAGATGATAAGTATTCTCTAAGCCCATCGTAATCTGCTAAGCGAAAATTTGGGACTGTTACCGAGTTATCCCTACTATCATACTTCCATTCAATGATAAATGTAATTAATTTGTGGTCGCTAGCACCAAGTTCCTCTGAAATTTGTGAATTATTAACAAGGGATTCATTGTTTGCCAGAACTAAGTCAAGCAGATTATTTTCCCTTGTAGGTTCTGTCACAAACTGATTCAAAAAACAGTCCTGAACTACTTCTAAAAGTCGTTAGATTCTAAATTCCCAGTCAGAAAATTCCAGTCAATATTACTGAAGTTAAAGTCTCCTAGAATTACAACGTTATCGTGCCTTGTGACCTTAACAATTTCCTCCCAGAGTAGTCTTCCTCTGTCTCTATCCAAGTTTGGTGGATGGTATATCACACCTAAAATCAATTTTTCATGCCCCTCTGTAAATTCTACCCAAACAGACTCAGTATGTGCTTCAGACTTTATACCCGTTTTTATGCAACAATTTAAACGATCACGGTCATAAAGTGCCACCCCACCCCCCTTCCCAATACCTCTGTCAATGAATGTTACCGCATTTTCCTTACAGTATTTGTCCAGCCAGCAATTAACACCAATTGCCCTGGACAACTATTCGTTTCCAACCCCTCTCCTTGGCAAAATACCACATATGGCAGGGCTCCCACCCTTCTTCCTAATTATCTCTATTGCTGACCTATACCTGCTAATCAGGTCCTCACCCCTATATCTGCCAACATCGTTGCCTCCCACACTGAGATAGATAATAGGATTGGTCCCATTACCTTTCATGATATTGTCCAGATGGCTAACAATATCCCCCATCCCAGCCCCAGGAAAACATACCCTCTGCCTCCTCTGCCTCTCCCTAAGACAAAAGGCCCTATCCATAAACTTAACCTGACTGTCTCCAACTAAAACAATGTTCTTACCTTCACTTGTGGAATTCGACATGACATTCTCGATGGTCTTCGTTGGGGATTCAAGGGATGTCCAACTCACGTCTGCCAATGCTTCCTTGGTGTTCATTGTGACGTTTGCAGTAGACAACCCACATTCATCAGGTAGCACCGAAAATGAGTTGGAGGTTTGCACAGTAATCTTCTGGTTCTTCGTTGTTTCTGCTCTCCAACAGTCTTCTTGATCCTCAGCTTGGTCCCATGTTGTGCAGCCACTGACCAGGTTCCCCTCTTAACCTGAGGACTCACAACAGAATTTCTACGAATCCTCTTGTTCTCCTCCATTAATCGCTGTATCTCCAGCTTAGCAACCCTAAGCTCCTCTTTTAGCTGCTGGTAGAGTTGCTCAAGAGAGGGCATCCTGGTTCAGATTCACAGAGAGCACACAAACAAGTCTTCACAGAGCTAAGTGCAGGTCACCACGTCACAAACGTTTCGCCACACGGTGGCAAAATGTTTCCTCATTAAAGATACCCAAGTGTTGCACATGCGTTTAATTTATCAACTTGTCGGTTCTTGGAACCATTCATCTACACTCCTGTCTGACACAGCAACATCTTGGGATCCTAATACATGGAATTCTTCACTTGCCTAACCCTTGGGCACGACCTACTTCCACGTTGGACAAATGTGACACCATCTACGACTGCTGCACCTCTCCTGCCTACGGTATATAAGCTACTTCTTCGCACATATGCTGTATTGTTTTCAAGATTGATGGACTGATTACATCAACTCAAGGCAAACTCTGCGTTTTGTCTTCTAGAGCATCCACGACCTTATCATAGTGGTCCAGTAGTTGGGACAGGCAGGAGCGACCTGCTCTAAACCCATGTTGCCCTGGGTTGTGTAACTGATGGGTATCTAGATGTGTGGCGATCTTGCTTCTTAGAACCCTTTCAAAGATTTTTATGATATGGAATGTTAACGCTATCGGTCTGTAGACCTTTGCTATTGCTTTACTGCCCCCTTTGCGGAGTGGGGCTATGTCTTTTGTTTTTAGCAGTTGTGTGACGACCCCCGTGTCCATGCTCCCTCTCCATAGAATGTTAAAAGCTCATGGTAGGGGCTTCTTGCAGTTCTTGATGAACACGGAGTTCCATGAGCTTGGGCCTGGGGCAGAGTTCATGGGCATGTCATTTATCGCCTTTTCGAAGTCATTTGGCGTCAGGATAATATCAGATAGTCTCGCTCATAAATTCATTTAAGTCTTCAACTCTCAGTCTGGTTAGCGGCTTGCTAAAAACCGAGTCATACTGGGACTTGCGTAGCTCACTCATTTCCTTGCTGTCATCTGTGTAGGATCCATCTCGTCTAAGTAGGAGCCCAATACTGGATGTTGTTCTCGACTTAGATTTGGCATAAGAAACGAAATAATTAGGGTTTCTTTCAATTTCATTTATGGCTTTTAGTTCTTCCAGCGTTTCCTGACTCCTGTCAGATTCCTTTAGCGTTACTTCAGTGTTTGTTATTTCTGTGACCAGTGCCTCCCTACGTATTACAGATATATTGGGCTCTTTTAGCCGTTCTGTTATTCTTTTCCTTCGCAGAGAAACAGCTCCACCATTATCACCACTTGTAATGTCATCACACAGAAAGATACTTGGCACAGTCCACCGTAATCAGTTGCATAATCATGCAATAAGAGATGGATACAAACCATCAGCATAACCAGTAACACCATCATTCACAGTAATACACAGACAACAGTGCACCACTAGCACGAAAATTAGCATTACCACTATCACTGCCTGTACCACCATCACACACATTTCACAAAACACAATCCGCTAGTAATATCACCACTAATTAGTACTGTCAGTAGCAGACACACTGTAATACACTCGACAAGTCCCCCCATCCATTAGTTCCGTCATAAGTAGTTTGAGGGACACCTCTTGCACTGAAAATTAATACCACCATCACAGTAAGACATAGTAAGGCCCGTGGCCTAGTAGGCAAAGCTCACACTTCACACGCTGAATGTCCGTGATTCGATTCCCGGCAAGGGTGGAAACATTGGGATTGTTTCCTTACTCCAGTTGTCCCATTCACATAGCAAGCAAGTAGGTACCTGGGTGTTAGTCGACTGGTGTGGGTCGCATCCTGGGGAACAAGATTGAAGGACCACAACGGAAATAAGACAGACAGTCCCACGATGGCGCACTGACTATCTATGTTATTCAGGGTGGCTAACCCTCCGGATCTAAAAATCCAAACAAAATCTTATTTTAAGCCACTCAAAACAATATGAATTTCAACGAGGAGAAATTTCAGTTACTCACATATGGAAAACTTGAGGAAATTAAAAATGTATCTTGGTATACGACAAATTCTAACCATACAATAGAGCGAAAAAGAAATATGAAGGACCTGGGAGTGATAATGTTAGAGGCTCTCCCCTTAAAAAACCACAACAATGTATGTACCTCATCTGCTAGGAAAATAACAGGATGGATAATGAGAACCTTCAAAACTAGGGACGCCAAACCCATGATGAGTCTCTTCAAATCGCTTGTGCTCTCTAGGCTGGAATACTGCTGTACACTAACGGCCTCCATCAAGGCTGGCGACATTGCAGACCTGGAGAGTGTACAAAGAACTTTCACGGCACACATAAGTACGATAAGGCACCTAAACTACTGGGAACAGTTGAAGGTCCTTGATCTGTATTCCCTGGAACTCAGGCGAGAGAGATACATGATAATATACACTTGGAAGGTCCTGGAGGGATTGGTACCAAACCTGCACACGAAAAAATCACTCCATATGAAAGCAAAAGACTCGGCAGGAGATGCAACATTCCCCTGATGAAAAGCAGGGGTGCCACGAGTACACTGAGAGACAACACAGTAAGTGTCCGGGGTCCAAGATTGTTCAACTGCCTCCTACCATACATAAGGGAGATTACCAATAGACCCCTGGCTGTCTTCAAGAAGACACTGTCTCAGTAGTAGTAACCAGTTACCAGTAACCAGTGTACCAGTAGTTGACTCATTACCAACCGTCTCTGCCTGAGTCACTGTCTGAATCATATTGTGCTGACCATAGCAGTATTCAAAGACCCCCTCACATATGGGTACTGTGGGCGGCCAGTCAGTGTTACGAGTGTGAGCAAGGAGACAAGGTTACGGCTGTAAGGGCGCTCCCCACATTATCTGTAATTATACGTACTACCAGCCTACGTGAGTATTATTTTACCCAATCCACGTGTTCGAACTCCCACATGATAAATGGTGGCAGCAGTGGGATGAGATGACCCTCGCTGGCGCCCTGGCGCGCACTCCACTACTACCCACGAAGGTGGCTTGATAAGCCACTATGCCACAGGAATGGTGAAAAACACTCTTAGCATCCAACTGGGAGCACAAAGCAGTAACCAGTGTACCAGTAGTTGACTCATTACCAACCGTCTCTGCCTGAGTCACTGTCTGAATCATATTGTGCTGACCATAGCAGTATTCAAAGACCCCCTCACATATGGGTACTGTGGGCGGCCAGTCAGTGTTACGAGTGTGAGCAAGGAGACAAGGTTACGGCTGTAAGGGCGCTCCCCACATTATCTGTAATTATACGTACTACCAGCCTACGTGAGTATTATTTTACCCAATCCACATGTTCGAACTCCCACATGATAACTGGACAGACACCTAAAGTCAGTACTTGTCTAGCTATGGCTGTAGTTCGTACGTCAGCTTGCATGCAGCTGTCAGCATAGTTGCTGATCCCTGTATTCCCAGTATTATATAGCATAGCAGTAGCATCATCCATGTGCTTTAGACACTAGATCCCTTGTAGGCCTGTGGCTTTGTGTGACGTCACGGGATACAGATGTGTGGGCTCATGCCCCTGTCCCGGCCTCACTCGGCGGCAGACGATCCAGGCGTAGACAGGCAAGGCAGCTGGGGCTCCATCCTTCATCTCAGTCTGACAATACATTTACCATCCTACAAGTGTGTCTACTTTCAACCTACGATATCTCCATTAAAGAACCCTTTACGATAAATGGTGGCAGCGGAGGGCCTGTAATTCTGACGATTACAGCGATTTCTGGAGATAAAATTGTCGACCAGCAAGACGGCCATTTCGTGTCACCAGTAGGCCTACCGAGGTTCACCCCATCCAGCTACCTCAAGCCAGCTACTCTACCAGCTTCTACATTATTCACTGGTCAGTCTCTTTGTATTAGTGTTTCCTGCTTTTTTGCATCACTCACGAGGGGTTGACCCGAGTTTGCAAAATAAGCCAGTTTCCAGTTTGTGGTGGGGGAGTCAGAACAACCGAGTCCAGTCCAGCCTAGCCTACTCCATCCAATTATTTTGCCTGCCAAGCCAGCTTCCACCCCTGCTGTGCTCATCGTGTGAAGTTATCAAGCTATTCTGTGTGAAGGGTTAAGATAAGCCAGCTAGCAACTAACCCAGGTGTCTTACCCCAGTACTCAAGCAAGCCACGTGAGTAGTCTTCATCGCTTGTGATTCAAGCTCCAAGCATTCTGAGTGCTCCTTGTCATCCTTGTGGTGTTGTAGTATTTCGTGGGTTTATTTTAAGCCAGCCGGCTTAGAATTATCTTCGCGGCAGTGTGGGTGTTCTCAGTGAGGCTTACGACGTTCAACCCATAAGCCCAGCCAACCACGATCACGTGTGTCGCACCATTGCCGGTCTCAGACGCCTCGCTCAGCCATTAACCCACAAACCCAACTACAGTCGGCCATTACAACTCACCTTCCTCATCAGTGTTTTGGTGCACTGCTAAGGGTTGTAGCACTATATTTTAAGGACCACATAGGGGGTCAAGAGCTAGAGAGTGTCACGCCATCTTTAAAAGCCTCCTGTGTGTTGTCTATCGCCGATTTAAGCGCAATTCTACGATCATCTGTGCAGAGGACAGCAGCAAGACGATATAAACAATCCATCAATTTCATTCTTCAAGTTGTTACAGCGATAATATTTTTTTTTTGAGACATCTGCGAGTGTTGAGACATTTCTTTTGTGTTCCCAGTGAATTTTTCTCTTAGTGACATTCAGTGACTCTTGTTCAGACTCAGTGTTTATCATGTACTGATTGCATTAATTTCTTTTAATCTCCTTAATTCAGTGTTTATTTTCGTGCATTATTTTATATCCGTTGTGTTGTGTATCTTTTTATACACTTGAAGTAAGTACTGAGTGTTTTTCCTTTGTTGTGTGTGCAACATATGAGCAATATAGACCTTGTGTTTAACACTTCAGAATCACCTTGTGTTCTCAGTATTCCAGTGAATTATTTCAGTAATTTTTTCACCTCATATTCTGCATCACAACTCAGTGTTGTCTGTTAATTTTTTTTTCTTCCTAGCATTTGTGTATTTTTGTTTTGTTCCCTGTGTGTTGAACATTCTTGTGTTCATTTTCTTTTATTCAGCCAGTGTTTAATTTGTCTTATTTCCACAGACAATAGTGCCATTATTAAAGTCCCAGCAAGAAAGCACTTTTACAAATTATTTTCACACATCAAGTTTCATTGCAAGAAAATTCTAGTACTGTGTTTATATTGATGTGTTGTGTTCTGCATCACTGTAAGTGTTCAACCCTCTGTTTTATGTATTTTTTGCACCTATTATTTTTCATGTTTTATTGAACAAATTCACTCTTCAATGCAATTTTTAAGTTCTCTTGATTTTCAGTGTTTGTTAAATTGCATATTCTTCTTGTGTGAGTTCTTTGCTTACTGTGTAACTTGTCAATTTTTAATTACTTATGCAGAATAGTTAAGCATTTTCTTCCATTTAAGCTTATTGTGTCATTCTCTCCATTTTTCTTGACTTATGCCCTTCAGTATTTTCACTGAGAAGATGTCCCAGTCACTTTTGAATATTCACTTAGTGTATCATGCCAGTCAAAGTCAATATGAATCAGTCCACAGTACCAATATTCCCTTACTGACTGAAAGACAATACCTAGCCCTTGAGCAATGTGTTTGTTCTCACAGCTTGTATCTGAGATTTGTTAAAGTGCTGCGAAATGTGAAGTTCAGATTAAGTTCCTATAGATCCGTGAATTACTTATTAACGTAGCCGAGCGGTCAGGCACTAGTAATTCTGTCATTCCCGTCTGTGTCCCACCTATACCTTCAGACTTGCAGGATAGTGTTCCGTTGCCTCAAGTGTCCGAGGACACTCAGACAGCCTTGAGTGCACAGCCTATCCCTGCAATGACTGCTAGTTCGAGTAGTAGTTTCTCCACAGGGGATGCCTTGTCAGAAAACGATTACTTGCAACTAGTAATGCCATCTCTTGTTGATGTGACATGCTGTCTGCAGAAAGACGTCTCTGTTACAGCAAGTGTTCTCACTAGAGTGTCTGTTGTTGTTCCTTGTGTTTCAGATGGTGATCCCATCCTAGTTGACAGTAATCAGTGCATTGTAAGAAGTTATTTCTCGAATAACTTTCACATGTTAACGTTGTAAGTGTAGTTTCTTTATAGCTGATACCTCGTGTCACTGTGTGCGACTCAGATTGAATATCAGCATTGTTCACCGTGTTCATTTCTTTTCTCCTGTGTTTGCAGTTTGAGATGGTAGATTCGTTCTCCCTTGCTCATATTGCGTGTTATAGCGTTAATTTTTTCAACCGGGGGGAGTCATCCACTCCACCGAGTTTGTTCTTTCCTCCAGTAAGGAAGAACTGTTACCTTTATTCCAGAACAAACAGCCTACTGGAAGGTTAGCCAGATGGACCTTAACTATCCAAGAGTTCAGTCCCACTTTTGAACATTTACCTGGCAAGTCAAATGTAGTCGCAGATGCTTTATCGCGACACGTTAGTGTAGTTACTGCAGATCCTCCATTTACTGTCGAGGATGTCAAAACTGCACAAAGAATAGATCCCATGTGGTCTGGTGTGATTCGATTCCTTCTCCAGGAAGATCTCATTCTTACTGTAAAGCCACCAGCACCCATTAGTGACTTTGTAATGAGTCAGGAATTACTGTATCGAACAGCCGAGTTGGGTACTCCAAGCAGAAGAGTTTACCAGTTAGTAATTCCACAGTCACTAGTGAACGTAGCTCTACAGCTAGTTCATGATGCACCAGGTGTTGCACACCCTGGTATGGATCGTTCTGTGAAACAAGCCAGAATGAAATACTTTTGTCCACGTATGGCAACTGACATTTCCGAGTATGTTAAGAAATGTAGTGTCTGTATGCAGCATAAAGGAAATGTCAATGGTCCTAACCCAATCCAAGTGTACCCAACCACTAGCGAACCGTGGGAAAGAGTTGCCCTTGATTTGTTAACTAATTTTAAATGTTCCCTCCAAGGCAACAAACATCTGTGTGTTATGGTAGACCATTTCACCAGATATTGTGAGTTAGTTCCTATTGCAGATAAGACTGCAGAGACAGTAGCTAGAGCGTTTAAAGAATGCATTATCTGCAGGCATACCACCCCAAAGTCCTTAGTAACAGATAATGGAGGTGAATTCTGTAATGAGATTCTTGAAAATTTGTGTACTTTATACAAGATCTCTAAATCCACCATTGTTCCTCATCATCCTGCCAGCAATGGGTTAGCCGAAAGAACAAATAAGAAAGTACTTGATGTTCTGAGAGCCACTATCAACCCCAATAGTGAAACTTGGGATGAAGTTATACCAGATGTCCAGTGTGCCATAAATTCTGCTTACAATGCTTCCATAGGTGATACTCCACATTATGCATTGTATGGTGTAGACAAGCGTTTACCCTATGAGTTGTTATATTCTACTCCGAAACCTAATTACAACCCTGATGATTTCGTAGCAACTCGTACCAGCTTAGCTCAAAGTGTTTTTAGAAGAATCCGTGAAACACTTCATAAATCAACAGCAGAATTTACAAGAGTCGCAAACACTCGAGCAAAGCCATCTAAAATCAAAGTAGGTTCGAGAGTTATGCTGATTAACTTTAACAAAACGTCTGCAATGCCAAAGCTTGATCAAAAGTTTGTCGGACCTTATCGAGTAGTTGAACATGTCACTGGAAATAAGTATAAGGTTAGAGAAATTAGTACTGGCAAATACAAAGAATCGCATTTAGATCATATGAAATTAGTATGCGATGTTGAGGATATTGCTACCCAGACTAATGTGACAGATTCTGACAATCCTCCTGATCCTGTACTCTCTACCTCAGATACTCAGTCAGATACTCAACCTGAATGTCGTTACTCCTTGCGTACCCGACAAGTAATGAGAAACCCGCAAGTATCTTTTGTAGATATTCCTTCAGATCTCTCTCAGTCAAGGCATGTGTTAGCCATTGCAGAGGAATTCGATCCTCCCAGAGATGATAACCATTCTGCATATGTAAACCTAACCCTCGCAGAATTGGGTTTAAATGTACATAGTCTGTATAATTAGATGTCCGAGATGAATGAAATTGTCAACTGTGTGTTTATTATTAGCTGATCAGTTTGTCAGAAATTTTCGTGTTCACGTTCCCTCCGTATTCTGAGAATTAACAGTCTAGATTTGAGTGCACCGAATCTGCCTTTCTGTTGAGCACTTCTTTGTATATAATTATTCTTCCTCAGAATCCGTAGAGTGCATGAATACAGATCGATCGATCAATTCCATCCATATTGTATAATGATTTGTTCTTATAGTTTGTAATGATTATGTTAACATCCATTACGTCAAAATCATGTTGTACCATCCATTAGTTCTAAGTCATATATGAATTTGTTATTGTATAGAATCAGCCCAGATCCGCCTGCCTGTTCAGCCTATAGTATAGTAGTGTATGTCGGGACGACATACATAACATGACCGAGCTGTCAGCATAGTTGCTGATCCCTGTATTCCCAGTATTATATAGCATAGCAGTAGCATCATCCATGTGCTTTAGACACTAGATCCCTTGTAGGCCTGTGGCTTTGTGTGACGTCACGGGATACAGATGTGTGGGCTCATGCCCCTGTCCCGGCCTCACTCGGCGGCAGACGATCCAGGCGTAGACAGGCAAGGCAGCTGGGGCTCCATCCTTCATCTCAGTCTGACAATACATTTACCATCCTACAAGTGTGTCTACTTTCAACCTACGATATCTCCATTAAAGAACCCTTTACGATACAGCCAGCAGTAACAGCCTGGTTAATCAGACCCTGATCCACCATGAGACCTGGTCTCAAACCGGGCCGCAGGGGCGTTGACCCTTCGAAACCCTCTCCAGGTAAACTCCAGGTAAAGACCAGGATCTATGAATCGACCCCTGCACCACAAATAGGTGAGTGCAAGAAACACAGTTAGTAAGTTAGTTAAAGATTAGCCGGTATTCTCCCGGCCCGGGCCTTGTCCAAGTGGTGGCCCGGCCTTGGCTCCCTCTTTAAGGAGTGTCTGAGACCTAAGTCTCCCATGGGAGGAGGTACAAGCACCTCCTCATCTTTGGGACCAACTGTCCCCAGGCCTAGCCACAAGCTAGGCCTCTCTGGTCTGCCATCCCCGCCCCAAGGGGGCTAATGGGAATGACAGTCTTATGAGCTCGGGCTCAGGCACCTACCCTACCCTAGAAGGGCTGGGCATGGTAGAAGGGCTGGGCATGGTGTCGATGAAGAAACACAACAAAACAATCACCTTAACTAATACTAAAACTGTCACCACTCATTATTATTATTATTAGTATTAGTATTTTATTATTATATTATTATTAGTAGTATTAGTATTTTATTATTATATTATTATTAGTAGTATTAGTATTTTATTATTATTATATTATTATTAGTAGTATTAGTATTTTATTATTATTATATTATTATTAGTAGTATTAGTATTTTATTATTATTATATTATTATTAGTAGTATTAGTATTTTAATATTATTATTATTATTATTATTATTATTATTATTATTATTATTATTATTGTTATTATTATTATTATTATCATTTTTTATTATTATTATTATTATTATTATTATTATTATTATTATTATTATTATTATTATTATTATTATTATTATTGTTATTATTAATAATAATATTATTATTTTATTATTATTATTATTATTATTATTATTATTATTATTATTATTATTATTATTATTATCGTTGTTATTATTATTATCATTATTATTATTTTTGTTATTATTAATAATAATATTATTATTTTATTATTATTATTATTTTTTATGAAAACTATGCTCTAAACCCCCCAGGGTCATACAACGCTGAGCAAAAGACACAGAGCAACACTTACCGAAGTATTCAAGATACAATAGTTTAGTGGTAACAGCGTGGTGTAGCTGCGGCAGGAGGCTGCGAGCATGGTCGTCACTCACCACACACAGGTGATCAGTCAGATTGGGAGGCAGCAGTGACACACCGTCACCACTCAAACGACCCATAAAACTCACCAGGTGACTTCTGTACCAGGAAAAAAAACACTTATAAGAACATAAGAACATAAGAATGTAGGAACACTGCAGAAGGCCTACTGGCCCATACGAGGCAGGTCCTTATCAAAACGATCTCTACCTAAAGCCACCCAAGAAATAACTCCCGTACCCAATGACACCAATCAAACCCAGCCCCTCCCACTCATATATTTGTCCAGTCTCTTCTTAAAGCTACACAAGGTCCTAGCCTCTATCACCCCACTAGGAAGACTGTTCCACGCATCTACAACTCTGTTAGAAAACCAGTACTTACCTATGTCCTTTCTAAATCTAAATTTATCCAACTTATATCCATTATTTCTGGTTCTTACCTGGTTCGACACCCTCAGTACTTTATTAATATCTCCCTTGTTTATGCCTGTCATCCACTTATACACTTCAATGATATCTCCTCTCGTTCTACGCCTCTCCAGAGAGTGGAGATTTAAGGCTTTAAGTCTATCTTCATACGGGAGGTTCCTTACACAGTAAATCATTTTAGTCATTCTTCTCTGTATGCTCTCTAATGAGTCTATATCCATCCTGTAGTAAGGAGACCAAAACTGAGCAGTATAATCTAAATGAGGCCTCACTAGTGATGTATAGAGCTGCAAAATAACTTTTGGACTTCTGTTACTTATACTTCTTGAGATAAATCCAAGTAATCTGTTGGCCTTGTTGTGCACACTAAGGCACTGCTGTCTTGGCTTTAGATTTCTGCTTACCATGACTCCCAAGTCTTTTTCACATTCTGTATGATCACTCTACTTCACCTAGATTATAGCTTCGAGGGTTATTTTCATTACCAAGGGCAAGTACCTTACACTTATCCACATTGAACTTCATCTGCCATTTTTCAGACCAAGACATTAATTTGTCCAAATCGTCCTGGAGTTCATTGATATCCTCCTCAGAGTGAATTATACGGCCTATCTTTGTATCATCAGCAAATTTACTCATGTCACTCGTAATCCCTTCATCAAGGTCATTAATGTAAATTATGAACAAGAGAGGGCCTAAAACTGATCCTTGTGGAACGCCACTAGTGACTAATCCCCATTCAGATTTCACTTCATTAATGGTAACTCTCTGCTTTCTATTGGTTAGCCATGCCTCAATCCATGCTAGAACTTTACCTCCTATACCATGAGCTGCCACTTTTCTTAAGAGTCTCTTGTGAGGTACTCTATCGAAAGCTTTACTAAAATCCAAATAAACAATATCATATTCCTTATCGCTGTCAACTGCCTCAAATGTTCTATTGAAGAACGTCAGCAAGTTTGTCAGGCAGGAACGACCTCTCGTGAACCCATGCTGAGATTCATTTATCAAGTTATGTTCTTCAAGGTGACTTCTGATAATGTCAGCTATAATTGATTCTAATAACTTGCCCACTATAGATGTCAGGCTTATTGGACGGTAATTTGAAGGAGTGGACTTATCCCCTGATTTGAATATAGGAACCACATTAGCCATCTTCCACAACTCTGGCACAACACTGGTAAGGATGGATGCATTGAATACACTCGTTAATGGCTGACTAAGCTCCATCTTGCATTCCTAAGTACCCTGGAAAACAGCTCATCGGGTCCCGGGGACTTATTTTGCTTCAGTTTGTCTATCTGTTTAATAACCATGTCCCTCGTGACAGTAATATTAGTTAACTTAAATTCATCAGGAACTAAGTAATCGTTGATTACTGGAATCTCATTTACATTTTCCTGTGTAAAAACTGACAAAAAATAGTCATTAAATAAGGAGCACATTTCCAGTTCGTTATCCGTCAGCTGTCCATTCCCAATTTTCAGAGGTCCTACTTTTTCCTTCACCTTCGTCCTATACACTTGAAAGAATCCCTTTGGATTAGTCTTTGATTCATTAGAAACTCTAATTTCATAGTCACGTTTAGCCTTTCTAATCGCCTTTTTTACTTCTCTTTTAAGCTGAACATATTGGTCAGTAAGGTTAACCTCTCCTCTTCTGATGCGCCTATAAATTCCCCTTTTCTCCCCTAATAGATGCTTTAGCCTCCTGTTAACCCATTTGGGATCGTTATTATTAGACCTAATTTCTCTCTGGGGAATTAGCACGACTAATCAGTTACACTGTAATACTGCAGATGATACCATCCTCATTATAATACTGTATATACACAAAGTGGTTAATTATACCCGGAAGGGGTTTCGTGGGTCAACGCCCCCGTGGTCCGGTCCATGACCAGGCCTCGCGATTGATCAGACCCTGATCAACCAGGCTGTTATTGCTGGCCGCACGTAAAGCGGCGTATGAGCCACAGCATGGCTGGTCAGGAACTGACTTTTAGGTGCCTGTCCAGCGCCTTCTTGAAGACAGCCAGGGGTCTATTGGTAATCCCCCTGATGTATGCTGGGAGGCAGTTGAACAGTCTTGGGCCCCTGACACTTATTGTGTTGTCTCTTAACGTACTCATTGCACCCCTGCTTTTCATAGGTGGGATGTTGCACCGCCTGTCGAGTCTTTTGCTGTCGTAGGGAGTGATTTCCGTATGCAAATTTGGGACTAGTCTCTCTATCTTTCTAGTTAACATCTTTTCTTTTTTCTCAAGGGAATGTTCCTGGAGTATACTACAAGTGTAATGTTAGGATCCGTGTTGTTGTCAACATAGCTGCTGAATCCCCTTACATGTGTTGTATAGATTAACTGAGCATTATAGTATCATCCATGTGCTTTATATAGAAGATTCCTAGGCCGAGTGACTGTATGACATCACGGGATACAGCTTGAGTGTGAGACGAGCTACCCTGGAATCAGTCGACGCATAGGCATATTAGAAGGCAGGACACGGCAGGCTGGGCTCCCTCCATCCCCCATTACCACAGTCTGACAATATAGCATTACCATCCAACAAGTGTGTTTACCTTATCCATCAATCTCCTACCGAACCCCCATACGACTTAAGTACCCTCCTAAGGGTAGCCCAGTTAATAAGAAACCAGTCAAAGAAAAGAGAGATTGTCTTTTCTGCAAGGGTACTCATTTTTCTAAGAATTGCAATGCATACAATTCATGGAATGATAAAGTTGAAAGATTGGAGGAACTTGACAGATGTATCAGGTGTTTAGGTAATCACAATGTAGAGAATTGTTATGCCAAGTTAAACAACTGTTATCAGTGTCACAAAGGAAGACACGATACAGTCATGTGTAAGGGTCTATATGATAATGTTGATAATAATGATAATGTTGACAATCCTGACACAACAGTAGCTAATGTAAATATTGCTGCTAATATTAATAATGATGGTTTTGCTGAAGTAGCCTTACCTGTGTTACAGGTAAAAATTGATGATAAAAGGCATAAATCAAAAAATGTAAATGCATTATTAGACCAGGGATCCCAACGTACTTTCATAAAACGTAAATGTCTTGATGGTATGAAAGTACGGATGTGAGATCCTACAACTCTAAAATTATCTGGTTTTCTCTCAGATAAGAGAGCTCAATTGTATGACACTGTTTATGTAACTGTCAGGTTGGGCAATGAGAAAAAACGTGTTAATGCAGTAATTGTAGATAGACTTCCAGAGAAAATATCTGCAGTAGGGCTTAGTAAAGCTACAGAAAGACTTTCACATAATGTAAATGTAGCACCTTCTGGTGTAAGTGATGATTCTGTAGGCCCAATAAATATTTTGATAGGTAGTGGCTATTATGCCTCCTTTGTAAAGGGTATGGTAAAGAAATGTGGTACCACCCTTTTAAAGACTGCAGGAGACCATGTAATGTATGGTAGGATTCCTCGTAATAATAATTCATGACTAGAGGAAACTACAAATACCATAACTGTGTGTCTTACTCATGAAATCGTGCACCAGTATAATTCTTCAATAGAGGATGGTGTTGAGCCAGTGCATAAATTGTGGGAATTAGACAGCATTGGAATAAATGTAAATGAAGAAAGTCCAGATGATTCTTTTACTCAGGAACAATACCTGAGAGATGTAAAATTTGAATCTGGACAATACTGGGTACGACTTCCGTGGAGACTGAACCATCCAGAATTGCCCACTAATTACAGAATGGCATATGGGCAGTTAAAGGCTCAGCTCCGCGAACTGAGTAAGACACCAGAATTGTTAACTGCCTATAATGATATAATTGCTGAGCAGTTAATTAATAAATTTATAGAAGAGGTACCTCCTGAGCAAGCCAAAATTTATGGTCACTATTTGCCACATCACGGAGTGAAGAAGGATTCTAAGACCACTCCTTTGAGGATTGTGTTTAATTGTAGTGCCAGGAATAAACAAAATGTACCTAGCTTAAATGACTGTTTAATGACTGGTCCGTCATTGACGGAAAAATTAGGAGACATCTTATTAAATTTCAGGGTGAAGAATTATGCCTTTACGGCTGACATAAGTAAAGCTTTCCTAAGAGTGGGTTTACAAGAGGCTGACCGGGATTGTACCCGCTTCTTATGGCCGGAGAATCCTAGTGACCCACTTAGCCCTCTGAAAACCTTTTGCTTTAGGAGCGTATTATTTGGTGCTACATCCAGTCTGTTCCTACTTCAAGCGACGATAAATGCACACCTTAAACGTATGGGAAGTTCATTAAGTAAAGTAATGACCAAACAATTTTATGTGGACAATTTCCTGGGTGTGACGTCAACTGAAGAGGAACTGTTAATGACTTATGGAGAATCTAATAAAATAATGCAAAGTGCAAATATGCCTCTGAGAGAATGGAATAGTATTTCGTACAAATTAAAGGAAAAAATAAGTAAAGATTTCCCTGGAGATGAAGTGCCAAAATATAGTAATGTATTGGGTTTAACTTGGGATACTGAGAGAGATTTGTTAATGTTAAAACCTAATAATTACAGTATGCCCAATAAATTAACTAAGAGAGTTTTGCTTGCTGAAGTTTCGAAATGTTTTGATCCACAAGGTTTAGTGTCACCCCTTACTATAAGAGGGAAATTATTAATTCAGGAAGCACGGAAACTTAAATATGCTTGGGATGAAATTCTACCTGAGGAATTCATTAACTGGTGTGATAAATTAATTGGTGGTGATTATGAGAAAATTCCAATGTTGGAGTTCCCACGCCAGGTGGCCAATCCAAATGGGAAAAATGTACTCCACATTTTTTGTGATGCTTCAAAATTGGCATATGGAGCAGTTGCTTACCTTCAATGTTATAGTGCTATTTCTCTTGTTATGTCTAAGGCTAAAGTGTCTCCAATTAAATCACGTACCTTACCTCAGTTGGAATTAACAGCCATTTATGTAGGTGTTAAATTAGCTAATTATATAAGAAATAAGTTGCAGGAGATAAATATTAGTGACACTAATTTGGTCTGATAATGAGGTATCCTTACAATGGATTCGTAATGGAAACAGTAAAATTGTGTACGTATGAAACAGAGTTGCTGAAATTAATCAGATGCAAGAGAAGTATAATAGTTTGGGTCAGCATATGTTAACATTTAATCATATACCTGGTGAGGAGAATCCAGCTGATTTCTTGTCTCGAGGTTTATCTTATGCAAAATTTGTAAATGCTGTATCATGGTTTAAAGGGCCGAGCTGGTTGATAAATAAAGCTAATTGGCCTGTACAAAAGGCGTATATTGCTCCTGATGAAATTACTGTGACCACCGCTGCAATAGTTTGTCCTTCCTTAGCCATTGATATAAATAGGTATTCTTCTTTACCCAAACTAATCAATGTAACTAAGTTAGTGTTTAAATTTCTGAACAAGATGAATATCTCATACAAGTTTTCACATCCTCTTGAATACTGGATAAAGAAGGTACAGGAAGAAATCTATGGAAATGAGATTAAATTAATGATGGAAAGAAAATTTTTGAAAGGTTCCATAATAGAGAAATTGGGACTATATTTAGAGAACAATGTAATTAGGTGCAGAGGTAGGTTACAAAATGCTGAATTGGGTGATTATGTTAAACACCCTATCTTACTGCTCAAAACTCATCATCTAACAAATTTAATTGTGCTAAATGCCCATAAAAATGTAATGCATGGTGGGGTACAAGATACCTTAAATTGTATTAGGGAAACTTTCTGGATTCCACATGGACGGCAAAGTGTAAAAAGGGTGATTAAAAATTTGTGTAATATGTCGCCGTGTGGATGCCAGATCCTATATGTACCCAGGTCCTCCACCATTGCCAAAGGAGCATGTACAATTAGTGAAACCATTTGATGTAACAGGTGTAGACTATAGTGGTCCAATAATTTTAACAGGTACTTCAGATGGTGTTCCACTGAAAGTGTATGTTAGTTTGTTCACCTGTACTGCTACTAGGGCAGTTCATTTAGAAGTGGCACAGGACTTGTCTGCAGAACAGTTTAAACAGCTGTTTCGAAAATTTGCAGCTAGGAGATCCTGTCCGAGATTGATGATTTCGGATAATGCCACAAATTTTGTAGCAGGTGCTCAACATTTGATAGAGTTAAATAATAGTAACGATGTTCAATCTCTGTTAACCCAGCGAGGGTGTACTTGGAAATTTATTACTCCTAGAGCCCCTTGGCAGGGGGGCTGTATGAAAGACTGATAGGCACAGTGAAGCGGTGTCTCCGTAAAGTACTACACCAGAAGAAAATTAATTTGGAAGAATTCCGTGCAGTGTTAGTGGAGGCGGAAAATCGGATAAATAATATGCCTCTCTCGTACATGAGTGATACACCTGATGCAGATGTATTAACACCTTCTAACCTAATATATGGAAGGAAATTGGAAGCTGCCCCTGTCTATAGAGATAATCTGGAAGAAAGTGATGAAGATTACAATGATGCGGCAGTGTTGTGTGATAAATTTAAAATGTTAAATAAAGTAATTGATCATTGGTCTAATGTGTGGCGTAAGGAATATCCTCTTACACTACATGAACACTTTTATGGTGCAACAGAGGCAGTAAATCGACAGAACATTCAACCAGGTAACATTGTGTTGATTGATACTTAACAACATCGAACATTGTGGCCTCTGGGCAAAGTATTGACATTGTACCCAGATACACTAGGTGTTGTCAGGAATGTCAAAGTGTTGTGTCGTGGCCAGGAAAGTTTACACACAATTAATAAATTGATTCCTTGGAATTAAATGGTGTTCAATCAAACATAAATGAAAATCTCAGGGAAAGTGACACGAGTGAGATGGAAGATAATGCTGACCAAGTGATGCCGGAAGATGAAATCGTAGTAAGACCTACTAGGAGAACAGCCACTCAAGCCAGAATCGGCTGGAATCATCTCCTAAAGGAAGGAGTAATTTGAGTCGTTTAGCAACGAACTCCGGCCGGCCACAGTGTGGAAAATACTGTACATATTTTCCAGAAATACAGTAGTTATATGTAAATAGGTGGTCATACTGTATTTAATAAAAATTATGTTATAAAAAAATGGGAATTTTCTGTGCCTTCGCAGAAGAGACTCACCATGTTTGAATTGAGTAACAGACGTTAGTGAATATTGGGAAGAATTTTCGTGCTCTAGAGGTAAAATTGGGCTGACACCTCTCAAATAGGAGACAAAATTGTTGGACGTGCATTCCTGCATAACTTGAGATATCAGGTGACTGGACAAAACCTCTCCAGGAACCTCAGATAAGTCTGTTATGTTTGTAACTCTGGCCAGTGTTATTTTCTTGTATAGACAGAGGTTTTCTGAGTTTGATACACCTTGATCTCCAGTCAAATTGGTGAGTGATTTTAAGATATTCTCCTTCTGTTATGTATATGTGTATATATATAATCCTTTATTAATTTTAATATACAGTCCACAAATATATATTTACCAGAATTCCTGGTGATGTATATTTCATTTAATTAATAGGTCTAGAGCAACTTGTGGATATGACAGTCGTAGGTATCGAAGGGGGACATTTTTGCGACCTAGGTGTCCCAAATTCCTACTTGTCTATGTAACTTGGATAAATGGTGGTTATATTTGTTATCATTTACTGGTATATACACATCCAGATAAATGCAATTTTCCACAATGATAGAGTCAAGCTAGGTGTCATAGGTTAGCTTTAGCGCCATTAGGATTGCAAACAATTCAGTTTGCAGTGTAGACGCCCAGTTGTTAATTCTTATGCCTAACTCAACAATTTTATTATCGTTCTTAACTAGGGAGGTAGCAACAAGAGCAGATGCAGCCCTGCCAGAAGACTCCTGTTTAGATCCATCAGTGTATATAACTTGTGATAACTTATTACTACCAGCTAGGCCAGAAATTTCTTCTTGAGCAGCCGCTTTAACAAGTGATTTAAGGAAGGGATTACTAGCAATGAGCTTCTTGGGAGGGACTTGTAGGTATGTGATATTAAATGAACACATCTTCCATGGAGGGGTGAAATGCTCTTATTGTCTACAGTGATACAGTTCATGCAGGTTATAAAACTTAATGCAATTGCACGTTTTCACAATTCATTTAGATCTGTGTGTATTTACCTCTAGACACTTGGTAAGATTCATTGTGACAGCCTGGTTCGTTTCTCAACATTCTAATACCGAGTACAGTGTTAATCTCAACAATCCTATCACTGATACTAGAAATACCAAGCTCCTTCCTCATATTAAGAACTTTTGTATATTTGGGACACTTAAGAATAATTCTGAGAGCTTCATTTTGCATTAACCCAAGTGTCGGAGAGAACTTTCTCAAGCTAATATCAACATGGGAGCAGCATAATCAATTAAGGACCTAACATAGGCTATGTACATCATTCTCACGATTCTCACATTAGCTTTAGAAAACATCCTATGACTGAAAATATTAAGTCAATCAAAGGACACATTCTCCAGTTATCTCACGGATTCCAAGGATTCAAAATTTATTTAACAAAATTGAATAAACTGACAAATTTCTTAACACTTAAACCGAACTTAATGAGTGCTACCCTGTCTGAAAGATGCATCAGC
The DNA here is from genome assembly GCF_038502225.1 of Cherax quadricarinatus. Classification (NCBI taxonomy): domain Eukaryota; kingdom Metazoa; phylum Arthropoda; class Malacostraca; order Decapoda; family Parastacidae; genus Cherax; species Cherax quadricarinatus. The sequence goes on from NC_091379.1 coordinate 13,917,988, forward strand.
CTCTAAATATTGAAGCTTTCTAAGGTAAAGACAAATGTAATTAATGTGATTTAATGGAATTTTAAAATTTGCCTTACTTTACACACATTGTGAGATGTGTACCTCCTCATTTCATTTTCAGTCTCATGAATGTTTAAAGCCAAACAGCGGAGGGTATTGGATATTCTCAGAGCCATTCTGGTAATCATGGAATGGGATCTATAACTTTAGTCATGGGGCAACTGCGCTTGCTAATTTTTCTTAGAATCTTGTCCCAGTTACTATACACCAGCTTTGAAAATTTGATGCCACTTGGATAAGGCCTTCTAGTGCTATGAGCAAAATTAAAATGAACGTAGAGGAAGAAGAAATCTGGCAACCTCTTACAGGTAATCATTCGGAGATCCATGATAATATTATGACAATGATGGTGAAATCTGCAATATCAACATCAGTAAATTCATCAGTAACTCACCGAGGTTGTAATCTTTGAAGGAATTCATCGGATGTTGTTGTGTCGTACTGATAGTAGTGACAGGCCAAGTCCAGGCGTGTGCAGCGGTGGTGGTAAAGGGAGACTACTTCTATCAGGTCTACAAGTCCAGGCATTTCACCAAAATTACCCTTGATCACAATATTCACCTCGGAACGTTTGGTATGTGGTAGGAGGGCTTTGTAGCTTTCTACATGTTTATCGTCAATACGAACATATTTAGCATTGCAGAAGGGAGCTATTGCCTTGGCTATGTTATTATTACATCTGGTGTTCTGTAGAAGGTTGAGCCACATTTCATGTTCCCTCATGCCGGACTCGTGCAAGAGTTTGGCAGCTTCTTGTGTAGTAGCTTCAGGCACCTGGTCTATTAAATGATGCAGCAGTCCGGCCACATGCAGCAGAACGTTGTAATACTTAGTCATATCTATACTGGCTCCTCCGACGCTCTGTGTTAACACTTCTCTGAGACTTAAAGTTGGTGTTTGTGCAGGTGATGCTAGTGTAGTTGATGTTAATATAGGCGGAACTCGCGTAGGTGCTTCTGATGTAAACGCTACTGATGCAAGTGAAGAAGGTGAAGGTGATACAGATATATCTGGTAGTTTGGAAGACACAGGTGTTAACGGTGTTTGTGAGGGCGAGTCAGTAGTGTCAAGCGGTTGAGAAAGCAAAGATTGTGTTGTGTTCTGAATACATGAGACAGTGTGTGCAGAAGACTGTAGCTGATCATTGAGTGTCATCACACAATGTAGGGCACTGAAGTAGTCATGGATTCCTTTGTGGGGCACAGAGTACTGCTCCTCGAAGCCTTGCCAAGTCCAAACTGTCTTCATACTCAAGAACGCAGAAAGAATCTCATTGTAAGGTAAGTCACGCTTGTTACAAGCAGATATCAGTCGTTCCACTGTTTCTTCTTCAAGAGTCAACTGTTCACGTGAGAGGTTCTCAAGGGATGTCTCATATATCATTCTCAGTATTTCTTGAACCTTGTGCTGAAGGTCTGAACAGTCCGCCAATCTCTCTAATAACTTTTTTTGACAAACTTCATGTATTTTATGGTAGAGCCGTGTTTGAGTGACGGTCATTACGTTTATCTCATCAGGTGCATATTCCCAGATGTAAACAAAAAATGCTAAATTCATTGGCAGTCGTAAGTGTTCGTAAAGATCTCTAACGCTCATCACCTTTTCTACTAGTAAATCAGTGCTACTGTTACTGTTATTGTTCTTCTTAATTATCTCGTGAGTACTACGTACGAACTCTGGCATATGCTCTTGTTTTATGCCTTGTAACTCAGCATTTGTAACATCATATCCCTCAGGAATCGTCATACTGAAAATTTCGACTTTCTCAGGTCGTGAAGTGCAGATAAAAGTTGTGTAAATAGAGTTTTGGAATTCATATAACAGACTTTTGACTAATGAACTAGAGTGGTCATTAAGTTCATCCAGACCATCAACTATTATTAGGACTTTACAAAGCTTCATTATTCTTGGCAGAACCATTCTGTATTTTGCTGAAACATCTGGAATTAATCGATCTAGAAGATCCTGGTAGGAGTTCATTGAGTGGTCCCTGCATTGTACCCACAGCAGGAGATCGTAATCATCTAAGCCTCTCATGTTGCCTTGACCACCTTGTATCCACTCCTCTGTTATTAGCTTCACCAGAGTGGTCTTGCCACTCCCTGCCAAACCTTCAAGAAGAAGTATCTGAGGTCGTGCAGAGGGACTCTGCTGTTGTGTGGCAGAATTCACAGACGATGACACTGATGTGCTCTGAACAAGTTGGAGAAGGTCTCGATAATCTTTATGTTCACCCTTACCTCTACGTTTTCCTTGTTTAACTTGAATATCAATAAAAAATTTGTTTGCTTTAAGCTGAAAGTTATTGGTGATACAAGAAAATGGGCTCATATAACTCATTTCTTGCAAAATCTCCTTCAGTTTATTACAACTCTCAGTAATGATAAGCTGTTTTATGTCATCACTACAATACTTTACTATCTCTTCCATTTCAAGTATCTCATTCATGATGTAGTCCAAGTCATGGTTCAACTGGTTGATCTCCTTGTTCACTTCAGCCTCATCCTTCCCATACCTCTCTCCAGAGGCCTTAAGACACCCAGTTAACACCTCCCGAAGCTTTCTTATGTTTTCCAAATATTCTGTATTAGGAACTGCAAGTTGACTGTGTAAAGCATCGTTCCTCAAGTTCTTTACAGCAGTGATGTAGTACTCCATTTCTGTACTGGGAGTGATCCATTTTAAATCATCTACAGAAGCCACATTTTCACAGCCAAGTTTGATGCTCAGACAGAGAAGTGGCACATCAAACCCTCTTCCATCTGGACTCATATTAATCAGTTTATTTTGTGTTTTATTAAACTTTCTATCTTTCTTTTTGAGTTTTAAGAAATTTGCAGATGATGTTTGATCCAAGTTATTTAAGTATTCATCCAGCTTTGTGCCTGAAGCTTTATCTGGAGCTCCCCAGCAGAATACGTGATGCAGGACTCCTCTACCACATAGATTCAAGGCTTTAATGAACCTGAATCCATTACTTTCCTCCTGAGTTATTGTAGCCATTGTGTGTTACAATGAAGAACTTTCGATATAGCAATGATCCTGACGTAACTCCTGCAGAAAATACTGCTGACGGAGCTCCTAGTCTGCAAACATTGTTGATGGCAGAGCTACTGATGTTTCTTCAGATAATGTTGCTGATGGAGCCCCTGCTGTGAGTGCTCCTGATACTTCTGCAGAAGACCACAACTGCTGAAAATATGAAATATATGACTTAAATATGTGTAATATTACAAGTGGCAAGCAATTTTTATAATATTACAAGTTACAAAATAATCATGAACAATATTACAAGTGTCAGTTTGTTACATGTATGATGTTACGAGACACTGACAGTAACATACACTACATCAACAGCTGATATCACAATATGCAAAACAACCACTGTGAAAAAACGGTGAACTTCCAAGCATTTTTGCGATTTCTCAAATTATCAAGGACTTGTAATAATAATAAAATAGCAGCTTATAAGGGTGCGATGTCACCTCACCTACAACATAACACCCATGACAGTATGATGTTGGTGGGAGAATCAAGGACCTGTCACGCATAACTTAAATTCTTCCTAATTTTATAAATTATAAAAAATCTAATTTGAATAACCCTAAATTATTATTACTGTTAAAATAAATATTTTTTTATGAAGCTTGATTCAATTATATTTCTTTCAACCATAGACCTGCTTGATACAACTTTCTCAGTCTGGAAAATTAGTTGGGTGATTAAAATCTCTCGCAGGAATAAACAAATCATTAGACTCTGGTCCAAATGTTATATTTATGTTGTTGCAATCTTAGTTCAGTCCTTTGGGGGGAGTTTTTTTTTTTAATTTCTTACTGTATCAAAATTTTTAAATGCAACTTTCTTTGATTTTAAAGGATTTATCAAATAAGGATTTTGGGTATTTTAGATTATTTGCTATTTCATAAATCTTCAAGATTTCTTCATCTATGAACTCTGGGCTGCAATTAGACAAAGTTCTCAAAAACATTGATGAAAATATAGAAAGTTTAACTCCATCTTGATATGTAGAATAATAGTGCACATAGGAACAATTATTTGTTGGCTTGCTATATATTTTAAATTTAAAATCAGAGTTTCCCTTTATAATTAAGACAGCTATAAGAAGACAATGAGTTATTTTATTCAAACTCAACACTAAGATTTTTTAATAAGGTAAACTATTTTATTCAGCAAGAAAATGGGTTATATCTATATTCTTAGTCATTATGCATAAAACATCATTACCACATAGCTCTATTGGGAAGGTTTTTGTTAAAGTCTTTTTTCAAAGTATTCCATTTACAAATTGCTTTGGACGGGTGAGAGAGGATTTCTCATTGCCATACCAAACTGAGTGTAAAATTCATCATTAAACACAAACTTTGCATCAACAATATAAAGCGTGGAAAATTTTCATATAGTTTTCCAAAATTAATAGTACATAATTTTTTATAATGAAATAAGTGTGAATTGTGTTGCTGTTGATTTAAAATTAATTTACGAGTGAAAAAGGAACCAACAGACGAGATAGTCAGGCGGAGGGGACGACGCCATAAAGGAAAAATAGTAGCAGACTGGTCAGAATAACCGGCTAATTCAGTTCATCGTCATCGGGGCTAAATAGGAATGGAGTAGCCTCAGCCAAAACATAATGTGGTAATGCCCTACACAACAAACTGAGAAGAAAGTATGCATGAGACCACTGGAATATAGTGGTAAAAGTGGGAAATATGGAGGGACACTGGTGACTTCCTACAGCACACCGTTGGGATAGGTAATGTTACCTTTGTTCAGTAGTCTTATGTTCGACTTCGCATTTCTTGTTGACTAGGTAGCATTAGGTGGTCCAAATTGGCAAGTGGTAATATTAAACAGTTAGTTATATATGTACTATATGATTATATTGAATGATATGTAAAATTCACTCTACCATCTTGTTCAGTCAATCCCCAAGAAAAATTATACAGTCCACACTTTAAATAATAGTACCCGAATTACTGGTTATGTTTCATTAAATATTAATGTATAATTTTACATCCCAGTTTTGTGTGAGAGTGGTGTGAGGGTTGTGAGTATCAGAGGAGACACTTTCCTGTGACTTAGAGTGTCTTAAATCCCACCTACCTCAGAGGTGCAACAAAACTGGTAACTGGTGTTTGTCTTAGTTGCATCCTACCCAAATTGCCTGTATGAATGTAATAGTGAAGTTCATACAGATAATTTCTCACAAGCTTAATAAATCATTAACGATGCCCCATGGACTGGTGGCTAAAGCTCTCACATCACACAGCAAGGTTCCGGGTTCGATTCCCGGCGAGGGTAGAAACGTTGGGGAGACTTCCCCATATTTCTTATTCTCGAGTTACTAAATGACTTCTCACCTCTGGGGTCCCAACTTCCTCAGCCTCCTCTGTGGTTAGCCCTTCCACAGTTACCCCTGTCTCCAATTCTTTTGCAGTCCTGGAGTCTTAGGTCCCTACCTCGCCACCTCATTCTGATCTCACTTCTTCATTGTCTCGCTCACAAGTTTTCTGTCTACAAAACTTCATACAGTAACTCCTCCCCATCGCCCCTCTACTTCTCTAAAGTCCAAAAAATTCTCATTGCTAAAATTTTCTTTTAACCCCTCCTTCCCTTCTACCTGCACATTTTTCTTTCCAGTCTCTGTACCTGTTTCGTCACCTCTAACTGCCTCTGTTACGAGTGTGGAATTTCATCATCCTCCCAGGTACCTTACTCTCCTGTCCCCTCCCAAGCTTCTTCTCCAGTTCCCTCTAACCTTTTGTCCCCCCTCCCCTACTTTGGCAAACTCCATCGTCGCCCCAATCTTTACTCACCCTCCTCCTTCCATCTGCAATATCTTTCCATATACAATGTCCTTGTCCTCTGAAACACTTGAAGCTATCTCTGAGGAGACTAGGCCACTGATGGACACTGATCCACCTCCTGTTCCTACTCTTCACTCTTCTCTGTCTGCACAACCCCTTTTTTTGCAGCGTCCCAATCCCTCACTGCTTGTTTGTTTTCCACTGCCTCCACATGTGGACTTTTCTAACCCTTCTAGTCCAAAGATACCTCTACCTTCATATTATATCTTTCTCTTCGCAAATCATGGCTTATTTGCAGTGGAATATCCATGGCCTCAGAGGTAACCGGTGTGAGCTTCAGGTGTTGCTCTCCCAGTTTTCCCTTGTTTGTGTTTGTTTACAAAAACCCAAATTATACTTTGCTGTTATCCATCCCATCTCGGGCTATGTTTTATTATATTTATCGGATCGTTTTCTCGATGGAACCTTTAATGAAAGTGCACTTCTTATATGCACCAGTATTCCGTACCGTCAGCTCTTTGTTCATACTTTGCTGCATTACACTGTAGCCTGCGTCCACTTGAATAAGTGGTATACAATCTGTTTTTTGTATCTCTCTCCTTCTCGGGTATTATCTATCCCAGATGTTGCACTTCTTGTGCAACATCTTCACATTCTATACCCCAAACCTCAGGCAGGCATTCTCAGAGGTGCGTGCCTTGCTGGTCTCCTGCTTGTTCTCGGGCAATACGTTTGGAATGCAGTGCGTGGGGCAGGTATTGGTACAATAGAACCACAGAGCAATTCCTTGATTTAAGCAGAGGAGAGTGGTTGCCAGCCATGTCATCAGTGACACTAAACACACTTGCTGGCGGGATTGTTTCTATTGTCACTTCGGCTTCCTCTATGAGTGTAGTCTGGAAAAAGTATGGAACCTGAGTGGTAAATACTCTCCCTACCCGGCTTGCGCTCTTCAGGTTGCCGGTGTCACTATAGCAAACCTTCTTGACGTTGCCACCGAAATTGGTAATCATCTTGTCCATATCTCTCAGGGGCTCCATCTATGCCCCTTGTTTTTTTCCTCCAAGTCTGCCAGAGAGTTAGAGCCCTTAAACTTTTCTTCTATCAGGGAAGAATCTTAAGTAAGTAAGTAAGTTTATTCAGGTATCCACAAATACAGTTACATAGAATTATCATACATAGCAGCATATGTGTAGAGAACCTGGGATAACCCAAAAAAGTCAGACAGAGTGACTTATTTCCATTGGGGTCCTTTTATCTTATTATTATAATATAAAGGTTATAATATTTTCTTATTATTCTATAATGAAGATAACATCTTATTATCATACTAAAAAGACTATCTACTACACGAGGGTCATTAATACTATCTACAATACGAGGGTCATTACTAGGAATAAGGTAAAATTACACGTGTGTTAGCTAAATAATAAAAAATCATTCCCCTCCCTTTCTGTAGCTACATTCATCAGACACCTCTTGGCACTCTTCTTTAACTGGTTCATGCTATGACTGGCTTTGACATGTGTGGGCAGTCTGTTTCATTCCACTGACTGTGGCTACTACAAAGTTGTGCTCTCTCCCCCTAGTACTATGATTGCTTTGGTTCCCAACCTTGATAAAATTGGAAATTCTGGACACTGTGAGCAATTTTATAAACATGATTTAGCTTCAGTTGTTTTACTCTGTCTTCAACATTCAGCATATCCAACTGCTGTAATTCATCCTGGCCTACATGCTCTCTTGGACCCAGCCCCAGGATGAATCTTACGATTTTGTTCTGGGTGATTTGAAGTCTATCTTTCAGTTTTTTTGTCAAGGCAGAGTACCATGAAGAGCAAGCGTAATCCATATGGCATTGTATAAGGGCTAGACATAGGGTCCTGCGAGCCTCAGTAGGTAGACACTGTGCTTGTCTATACAGGAACTTCAGTCTGGCATTCGCTTTCTTTACTACACTGTTCCCTATCAATTCTCCTGACATGCATGGGTCAAACGAGATTCCCAGATATTTTACAAAGGAAACCAAAGTGACGGGCTCCCCATTACACTGGACATTAAAATTATTTACCCTTCTCAGTTTATGTTTCGTGCAAAAGAGTATGGCTTCAGTTTTCCCGAGGTGTAATGATAGTTTGTTGTCTACTAATCATTTGCTGCAGGACTCCAGTTCCAGTGTTAATACATTAGCTATATCTTGTGGGTTTTTATCTGTCACTAACAGAGCACTGTCATCTGCATACAGTAGGAGTTTGCACTTGACACTGATAGGCATATCATTAACATAACATAAGAATAATAAGGGATCCAGAATACTACCTTGGGGAACTCCACATGCTGTCGGCAGGGGTTCTGATTCCGTTTTGTTGATTTTGACAATTTTCTCCTGTTGCTAAGGTAGGACTTAAACCAGTCTACAGAACCTATACCGATAGCTTGAAGTTTCTTACATAATATATTGTGGTTGACAGTATCGAAGGCCTTTTGCAGGTCTAAGGTTACCATACCTATGAGGTTCCCCATTGACATTTTAATTCTCAGGCAATCCATCAGATTAATTAGGGAGGTGTCGGTTGAGCAAGATCTAAAGCCTGATTGATAGCTATGGAGAATGTTGTAAAGTAAAAGGACACAAGTGCAACTAATGTGACATTTTATTGTGGCAACGTTTCGATCTCCAGGAGCTTTGTCAAGCCGATACAAACAGTATATGGACACAGAGGGTACATAAAGGCTCAGAGTGAGATGTAATACTAGTGAGGTACCATTTCCATGTTCACTAATGGTAATAGTAGCAGTGGTAGTAGTAGTGACAAAAGCTGTAGCAGTAGTAGTAGTAATACAATATGGTAGAGCAATTAATTCGTACATGAGTAAAAGGATATTAAAGCAATTACTTGGGTAACATAAAATAGGTTGGACAAATAGAGGCAGCCTGTTTCAGTGTTCACTCTCTGTAAAGTGCTTTGTGTAGTATAACAGGAGAGACTATGTGATGGCAGGGTTTACTGTTTTCAGGAGGATTCTCGCTAAGACTTCAGAGATGGTGGAGCTGCCGTTGTTTTGTTTAATAGTATTCGAAACAGCGATCAGTGCTGATTCGAGGCACTTGCGTCTGCAGAAATTAGTTTCTTTGATCACTAATTGGGGGTCTCTGAATTTCATGAGATGATTGGTGGAATTTCGGTGTTGTACACAGGCGTTGTTCAAGTTATCGTTCCTACATGCGTAAATGTGTTCATTGAGGCGGGTGTCGAGGTTTCTTGCTGTTTCACCTACGTAAATCTTGTCACAGCTTCCACAGGGTATAGTGTAAACTCCTGCATTGACTGGTTCGTGGTGCTTTGATTTTGTCCTGGTTAGATCCTTTATTGAAGTGCTGGAAGCGATGGCGACTCTGGTGTTAGCTTGTGAAAGTACTTTAGAAACGTTCAGTGCAACCTGGCTGTTGGGAATAATTATAACTTTGTTGGGAGCGGTGTTGATGCGTGGAGAATTAATGATCTGAAGAGCTCTTTTCTTGCAGTCTTTGATGAAAAAAGAAGGAAAATGTAACTCAGTGAATGTTTGGTGAATATATGTACATTCCTCATCAAGAAACTCAGGACTACAAATTCGGAATGCTCTTAGGAAAAACCCGATGATGATGCCTCTTTTGGTCTTGGTATCTTAACTGGAATAGAAGTGTGTGAGATCATTTTTATTGGTAGGTTTCCGATAAACTTGAAACCTTATGTTGTTGTCTACTTTGTGAATGAGGACGTCGAGGAAAGGTAGCTTGTCATTGGACTCCTCCTCTAGAGTAAACTGAATCGCCGGTTCAACTGCGTTGAGCCTTGCCTGAAGATTCCGTACATCAAAATGTTTGGGAGTTATTACGAGGACGTCGTCCACGTAACGTAACCAAGTGACGCTTTAAGGAATGATGTTTGCGAAGTGTTCGGACTCTAGGTGTTCCATGTATAAGTTGGCTAGGACGGCACTGATGGGGGACCCCATTCCCATGCCGTAGGTTTGTTTGTAGAGCTTGTTATTGAAAGAAAAACAGTTGAAATTAATACAGAGTTCAATTAGTCAACAAAATCTCCGGGAGGTAGAGGAAGATTAAGGTCCTGATTGACTTTACGTCGTAGAACCTCGATGGCTTTTGTGGTAGGTACATGGAGAATGTTGTTGCCACTAAGGTACTTAACTACTTGAGAGTACACCGCCCTCTCTAAAATGTTGGATATTATACTGAGTATACTAACAGGCCTATAGCTGCTTACATCAGACCTACTATTTTTCTTGAAGATAATGTGCCTTTTACACTTCTGGAGCTGGAGGCAACACTCTCCGTTTGCCGATCATCAGCAGCTGAGCCTGACTTCATTCATATTTGTATGCTGCAGCATTTGCATCAGTCAACTTTTGCTGCCCTTTTACTACTCTTTAATCGTATTTGGTCAAAAGGAGTTCTTCCCCAGCTATGGAAATCTGCCATTGTTCTCCGTTTCCACAAACCGGGCACTACGGGACATGATGCATCCCACTATCGTCCCATTGCTCTTACCAGTGCAATTTGCAAGGTGATGGAACATCTGGTAAATAGACGTTTGATGTGGTATTTAGAGACTTACAATAGTCTCTCTGCTAGTCAATATGGCTTTCGTAAGGGACGTTCTACTATTGTCCCCTTACTTCACTTAGATACATATGTTCGTAATGCCTTTGCAAATAACCACTTAGTTATCGCCATCTTTTTTGACCTTGAGAAGGCCTATGACACAACTTGGCTCAGGCCCACTCCTTAGGCCTCCGAGGCAACCTACCATTTTTCCTTGATAACTTCTTATGTGAGAGACATTTCTGTGTTAGGGTTAATAATATGCTTTCCCCGTACTTTGTCCAAGCTGAAGGGGGCCCTCGGGCAAAAAATTGTAGCTCTTTTGTTTACCGTCCGATTTCCTCCAGTTTTGGTGCACAATATAAAGTGTTTTCACTCTTTCTTGAAAATGTTTATCAAAAATATACCTCAAACAACAACTGAGAAAAGACTGAAAAAGGACTGATTTACTGAAAATGCCCTTGTGTAAAACATTTTTCCTATATGGGACGACGAAAGGTTGTTTGGACACTTGGTGCCGAGAGAACAATGCTTATACGAATTTTATACGTGACCTGACCTCTAAATAACTTATCTTTATTTCACAAAAAAATAAAGTTTGTTAGTTCTTGGAATGTTGCAAAAAAATCTTCCCTTTACTCCCTCATAACTCTCAAAGTATTAGTAATATTTCCAAAAATTGCACGAAGGAAATTAGAGAAATCATTATTCTACAATTTTTGTAAATATTATTCCATTTAATTAAGTAATAAAGACAGAAATAGGTACATTAGGTGAATAAGTTACTTCCGAGATATTGGCCGGGAGCGCCGGCCGGCCCCCCGTCTCAAAAAAAAAAAAAAATTCTCGAAAATCGCGTTTGTTTGGGTGTATTTCTTAGTAAACTGATGTTCTAGTGCAGTTATCCTCTTCAAAACACCGTTTTCTCTTACTCAAAGACGACATGGAGAGGAGTAACTCATTTATATCGAAATATTCCCGATAATCTCTCGCCATATTATGGCCTATTTTATTCAGTCTAGAGTATATAACATGTTTGTATGTTATTTAGAGTGTTTATTATATCATATTAGATCAATTCTGATAGATAAATAAGCCGTAGAGTTGATATATAAGCTGATATAAGCGTAATAATGAAGTGATTTCTCCTGGCACTCTCTGGAGCGGTGGTAGGCCTGGTAGGCTCAAAGTCTACGGATAAGCTCCGCCTACTGTTTTATGATGCCAAATAGTCAGTTATTATATTAGAAAGAATAATGCAAGAAAAAGCGATAAAAAACAAGGAAAAAATTCCAAAATATATATGGGCTGTGAGCAGACGTGATCCCCATATCACCGTCACCTTACCTGATATAAATGACTATAATTTCTTGTAGAAACGTCGTAAAACATTCATTCTGGTACCATTGTGTTGCCAAAGAGTTAAGCTATTTTTCGGTATATATAACTCTCTTTCCATAATTTTTCCATTTTTGGTTGAGCGCGCGCAGAAACTTGCCCGAGGGCCCACATCAAATTACTTTCACCAGACGTGAGGGTGTGTGTGTGTGTGTGTGCGTGTGTGTGTGTGTGTGTGTGCGTGTGTGGGTGTGTGTGTGCATGTGTGGGTGTGTGTGTGCGTGTGTGGGTGTGTGTGTGTGTGTGTGGGTGTGTGTGTGTGGGTGTGTGTGAGGGTGTGTGTGTGGGTGTGTGTGAGGGTGTGTGTGTGTGGGTGTTGGTGTGTGTGTGTGTGGGTGTGTGTGTGTGGGTGTGCGTCCTTGTGTGTATGCATATATTTGTACGCTCGTGTGCACATGTCCGTGCGTGCGCCCTCGTGTGTGTATGTGCGCGCGCGCACTAGTGTGGGTGTATGATCCACTTAATATTTGTATTTATAACTCATTACAATTGTGACCAGGTGTGGACGTATCAGTGGTTCATTACTTTGTAATTTGTTCATGACTGTAACCATGTATAGGAGTGAAGCTGATTCATTACCTCTGTAACTTGCCATGATTAGTGACCAGATCTACCTGGAGTTCATTACCTTTGTAACTAGTTCAGCTATCATAACTTTGGGGTCCAGTCACTGGACCCATTATGTACCTTTGTAATCTTTTGACTACCGCCCACAGGATGGGTATGGGGTGCATAAAGATATTAAACTAAAGTGTGTGTGTGTGTGTGTGTGTGTGTGTGTGTGTGTGTGTGTGTGTGTGTGTGTGTGTGTGTGTGTGTGTGTGTGTGTGTGTGTGTGTGTGTGGTGTGTGTGACTCAACAATCAATATTTGCACCAATAACTCACTACAGTTGTGACCGGGTGTGGAAGTGTGAATTGCTCATTACTCTATAATTTGTTCATGATTGTAGCCAAAGTATAAACGTAAGTAACCATTCTACAGAATTCATTACCTTTGTAACTTGTGAGCTCATTACCTCTGTACCTAGTTCAGCTATCTACCAGATCTACCTGGAGTTCATTACCTTTGTAACTAGTTCAGCTATCATAACTTTGGGGTCCAGTCACTGGACCCATTATGTACCTTTGTAATCTTTTGACTACCGCCCACAGGATGGGTATGGGGTGCATAAAGATATTAAACTAAAGTGTGTGTGTGTGTGTGTGTGTGTGTATGTGTGTGTGTGTGTGTGTGTGTGTGTGTGTGTGTGTGTGTGTGTGTGTGTGTGGTGTGTGTGACTCAACAATCAATATTTGCACCAATAACTCACTACAGTTGTGACCGGGTGTGGAAGTGTGAATTGCTCATTACTCTATAATTTGTTCATGATTGTAGCCAAAGTATAAACGTAAGTAACCATTCTACAGAATTCATTACCTTTGTAACTTGTGAGCTCATTACCTCTGTACCTAGTTCAGCTATCAAAACTTTGGGGGCCCAGTCCCTGGACCCATTACGTACCTCTGTAATCTGTAAATACCTTTGTAACTTGTCATGATTGTGACCAGACTTACCTGGAGTTCATTACCTTTGTAAATTGTGAGTTCATTACCTTTGTAAATTGTGAGTTCATTACCTTTGTAAATTGTGAGTTCGTTGCCTCTGTAACTTGCTCAGCTATCAAAACTTTGGAGTCCAGTCCCTGGACCAATTATGTACCTCTGTAATCTTTTGACTACCGCCCACAGGATGGGTATGGGGTGCATAATAAACATATTAAACTAAACCAGACGTTCTGTCGTCTCTGATCATCCATTGTACCTATATGGCTCGCGTATCCCAGAAAATGATACGGTCAGGTTTCGCAACCTTCTGTTTGATGGTAGGTTATCCTGGAAACCTCACACTACCTCTCTAAAGGCAACTTGCCAAAGCTGGCTGAACCTCCTTGAAGCCCTCGCTCATCTTTCATGAGGGGCTGATCGTAGAACTCTCCTTAAACTACATTCAGCCTAATTTTATCGAAGCTCTATTATGGCGACCAGATACAGCGGCCTGTCCCGCAACTCTTTCTTCCTTGATCTCATCCATCAACAAGGATTACCTGACAGGATTACTCTTTACCTGTTGAAAGCCTCTATGCAGAGGCGAATATTCCATCCTTGACCGATCGCCATGATGCTCATTGCCTTCGCTATTATGTTCGCTCTTATGACCTCCACAATCCTTCCATATATAGGATAGTCACGAATGTTAGTAGAAGTTCTTTGTTTGTTTGTCGCCCCTGTTTACTCCATCCCTTTTTTCTTCGCCTACATTCACTCTTGTCTTCTCCTCAGTTACCACCTTTTTATGTTTGTGGAGCATCTAATTTTTCCTACTCCCTTGGGAAGTTTCGACAGTTCGTGCGTGTTCTTTCCCACTGCTATGTGTGAAAGCCTAACTGCCTACGGTGGCTTCTCGCTAGTAAGTAAGTAAGTAAGTAAGTTTATTCAGGTATACACAAATACAGTTACATAGAATTATCATACATAGCAGCATATGTGTAGAGAACCTAGGATAACCCAAAAAAGTCAGACAGAGTGACTTATTTCCATTGGGGTCCTTTTTCGCTCTCTTTTTCTTAACCACTTCCGATCTCATTCTCATGCCATCACAGTGTACACCAATGGTTCCAAGTCTTCTGATGGCGTCGGATACGCAGCAGTGTTTCCAAACAGCATCATGCGAGGGTATTTATTATCTTCAGCTAGCATTTTTACGGCTGAATTGTGTGATTCTCATAGTGCTTATCCTTATTGTATCTATGCCTGTGTCACCATTTGTGGTAGTTTCAAACTCCCTTAGTGATTTACAGGCTGTAAGAAAATTTGATTCACTTCATCCTCTAGTTATTCATATCCAATTTTGGTTACGTTGTATCTCTGGCAAGCACAACGATATTGTTTTTGTTGGGTCCCTGGTCATGTTGACGTACAGGGCAATGAACAGGCAGACACTGCTGCGCGGTCAGCAGTACATGACCTCCCAGTTTCATACAGAGATGTTCTGTTCACAGACTAATTTGCTACCCACCTTCGCACCCGCTGGCAAAAACGTTGGTCTGATCTGCTAAATAACAAATTAAATTCTATAAAACAAAGTATATGTTTCTGGCCGTCTTCTTCTCATCATTGTCGAGGTTGGAACTCTACTCTCTACCGTCTTCGCATCGGCCACACTCGTCTTACTCACATGGAGAGGTACCTTGTTCCACTATGTGAGAATTGTCAAGTTCCAGTATCTGTTAGCCACATTCTATTGGACTGTCTACTCTATCAACGAGCACGCAGAATTTACCTCCAACGTCGTCATCGTTCTACTGCCCTTACTTTACCTTCCCTTCTTGCTAATGGACCCTCCTTTAGCCCAGACACTCTCGTTCACTCTTTGACAGCAGCTGATTTACTCCAAAACTCTGAAGATGATGCCTCTAGCTTTCCTCACAACCCTTTCTACCTCACTCTCTTCCTACCCTCTACCCCTGTACTATCCCCTGCCCTGCTGCACTGCATTACCTAATAATAATCCCTCTCCCTCTTGCTACCCCCTACCCCTGCACCCTTCCCTGCCCTGCTGCACTGTATGCCCCTTGTAGGTTTAGCGCTTCTTTTTTATTATAATAATAAATACGATAATCCCATTATTATCTTTCTTAACAATGTGTATAATTTTCTCATAATAAGACTGATAATTACATGCACAAGGCATGCACAGGCATCCTCGTGTTTCTTGCACTGAGTTTGCGACTTTGTCACAATAACACTGCTGATTACAAACACAGCATTCTCTTACCATCCACACCTTATGGTGTAAGTGTTTGTCGTAACCAGACGCAATTAAATCTGCACGATCCGAGAAAGGTATCCCCGTATCCCACAACTCCAGACCTATTTACCTTAGTGCACGCAAAAGGCGTAGCAGATGAGCCTGGAAACCCAGGCTCATTGACAAGTTGAAGGTCCCTTAAGAGAGGTGCTTTGGTACCTTTGAGAGGCTGTTTATCCGAGGAGTTGAACCTATCTATCCTTTCCTTAAGTTGAACCTGATTTTTTCCCCCATTCCTCCGGATGCTGTGTAACCTTACTGGTGTAACGTACCAAAAGGATGTAACAATATTATTAAATTAAAAATACCTCATTTGATCAGCTTCATTCCTGTAGCACTAGTGGATCTTTTCAAAAAAAGATTCGAGGCGTTAGTAATAATAATAATAATAGCTAATAATAATAATAATAATAATAACCTCTTGATCAGAACTTTTAGCGTAAAACACTCAAGAAGTCTCGCTCAAAATCCTTGCGAGGACCAAGAACTGTTGTAATCTGGACCTCCTTTAATGGAATATACACCAGCATTAATAATTTGAAGTCGATCAATTAAATCAATCCCCAGTTATCACACGAAAATTAATTTCTCAATTTATTTACTGAAAGTCACAAATTTCTACTTTGCCCACTGACAACTCCAATTTACCACTAAGAAGATACACTAGTGAGAAAGGAATGAAGCCAAGTGGATGAAGTATCCTCAATTTATATAATTGAAAAGGGTACCTTTCTAAGTAGGGCACACTTGTGCTGAAAGTTTGAAGGTAATTAAAACGAGACGCTCTCACATTATCACACACTGTTACCTGGAGGTTACCTGGAGGTTATTCCGGGGATCAACGCCCCCGCGGCCCGGTCCATGACCAGGCCTCCCGATGGATCAGGGCCTGATCAACTAGGCTGTTACTGCTGGCTGCACGCAGTCCAACGTACGAGCCACAGCCCGGCTGATCCAGCACTGACTTTAGGTATCTGTCCAGTTCTCTCTTGAAGGCAGCCAGGGGTTTATTGGCAATTCCCCTAATGCTTGATGGGAGGCTGTTAAACAGTTTTGGGCCCCGGACACTTATGGTGTTTTCCCTTAGTGTACCAATGGCGCCCCTACTTTTTATTGGGGGCATTTTGCATCGCCTGCCCAGTCTTTTACTTTCGTAGAGAGTGATTTTTGTGTGCAGATTTGGGACCATTCCTTCCAAGATTTTCCAAGTGTAGATTATGATATATTTTTCTCTCCTGCATTCCAACGAGTACAAGTCAAGTGCTTCCAAGTGTTCCCAGTAGTTAAGGTGCTTGACAGAACTTATACGTGCAGTAAAGGATCTCTGTACACTCTCTAGATCTGCGATTTCACCTGCTTTGAATGGAGATGTTAATGTACAGCAGTATTCCAGCCTAGAGAGAACAAGTGATTTGAAAAGGATCATCATGGGCTTGGCATCTCTCGTTTTGAAAGTTCTCATTATCCATCCTATCATTTTCTTTGCACGTGCGATCGTGGCACTGTTGTGATCCTTGAAAGTGAGATCCTCAGACATTACTACTGTGAACCCATATGCAAATGAATGTACAAAATAAAATGGAAAACTGGCATACATACAGTCTGCCTTGCTGGACAGATCTCTTAAGAGACTACTGGAGGCCCAATTTTCCCCATTTATTATTGAAAGCTAAATACAATATTTACACTAATATTCTGGGTATTCTGATTAACCACGCCGGTTACCTTGACTCACAAACCTGGTCACATTGCCTCCCAAAGCTGTCTACCACATATCCCCAAGATGGTTACTCTGTTCACCCAAGCTTATTACCTAGGCGTCCCAAGCTGACTTCCTAACCTGGCGACAGAATACAAAGCTGGTTATCCCGAAATCTGAAGTTGACGACTATTTCACTAAGCTGACTCCCTGGATCACTTGTGGAGAAATTTTCTCCAGGAGGGGGGTATCAGCCCCCTTCAGCCCTTTCAGCCCCTTCAGCCCCTTTCAGCCCTGAGGGGCCAAGCCCTCTCAGAAGGGGCGAGTGTCTTGTTTACTGCTACAGTGAGTAATTGATCACAGATGCTATGCCACGTAGTCAAGTGACCTCTGATCCTTGCAGCGGTGTTGCAAAGTGTATTTTTATAAGAGACAGTACATCTCTTACTTAGTAGGACAATTAAGGAAAATCCTGCTCCCACTTTATTACCATAGTAAAGATAGTGCACATTGTTGTCTATGCTTAAGACAGCAAGAAACAAACATTCTGCTTTGCTTCATTGAGGAGGTGGCAAGGAAGCAAGGAGTACTAGGTCAGCTTTTTTATGTGCTAGGGCAGTGATGGCTTGGGGCGGTGTGGCGTTGCCAGACTAGCTTTGACTCTAGTGAGAGTCACACTGACGCCAGGATAACCAGCAAAGAACACTGATCTGTGCGTTAGTGTGAATAAAGTGTCTCACAAAACACAATAAACACTTAAGAGAAGTGTGATCAGCTTCTCTTGTGATAAAATTGTGAACAATAAAGACAAATCTTGTGGAACATAGTGTACCAGTGTGCGTTTCCTAGACAATGGAAGACGTGGACATCCAAGGACACTTCAGCTTCTATCAAGTCACCGATACTTGTCGAAGGTGTTGAGAACACCATAGCTCACGCTACAAGAGCAAGGTATGTTACGAATTTCTTGTAGATCGGGGGACTGCGCAGTTCTTGAGTTGCAAGGAGTTTGTAATCAACCTATAGTCGGCAGTAAGGTGTGGACTTTTGAGTCCAAACAAGTACGTACATCGTCAGCCACCAGTGTATGAAATATGCTGACATAACACCCCCTAGGGGTAATTTATAACTTACAAATTATATTTTTTTGACAGCCCATGTTGAGATGGTTTCGACAGCTTCTAGACCTCGTCTGCAGGGGCGGCTGTGTAGACGATTTGCTGTCATTTATCAGCTAAGTGTTTCCTATATTTATATATATAAATTACACATAGCTGGTAAGGCCAATATCTTCAACATCACTGGTTACTCCTGGATCACTGGTTACTCCCGGATCATTGGTTACTCCTGGATCACTGGTTACTCCTGGATCACTGGTTACTCCTGGATCACTGGTTACTCCTGGATCACTGGTTACTCCTGGATCACTAGTTATTCCTGGATCACCGGTTACTCCTGAATGCAGACATAGTTACCACGGCTAACGAAGTCGACTTACCAATCTGATTATCCCTAGTTTACTAGGCTGGTCGTCTTGCCTCCATAAGCTGGTTATCCTGGCTTCCCATGTTAGTTAGCCTGGATCAGCCAGTTGGTTATCCTAGATCACCAAGTTGGTTATTGTTGATTACCAAGTTGGTTATCATGGATCACTAATTTGGTTATCTTGGATCACCGAGTTGGTTATGGATCACCAAGTCGGTTATGGATCACCAAGTTGGTTATGGATCACCAAGTTGGTTATGGATCACCAAGTTGGTTGTTCTGGATCACCAAGTTGATTATCCTGGATTACCAAGCTAGTTATCGTGGATCAACAAACAAGTTACCTTGACTAAAGAAGGTGGATAGTTTGGCTCACTAAGCTGGGTACAATGGTCCCCCACACTGATCATAGTGACTCTCCACCTTGACTTCACAGTCTGGTTACCCTGACTTCACAGTCTGGTTACCCTGACTTCACAATCTGGTTATCCTGACTTCACAGTCTGGTTACCCTGACTTCACAGTCTGGTTAACCTGACTTCACAGTCTGGTTACCCTGACTTCACAATCTGGTTACACTGACTTCACAGTCTGGTTACCCTGACTTCACAGTCTGGTTACCCTGACTTCACAGTCTGGTTACCCTGACTTCACAATCTGGTTACCCTGACTTCACAGTCTGGTTACCCTGACTTCACAGTCTGGTTACTCTGACTTCACAGTCTGGTTACCCTGACTTCACAATCTGGTTACTCTGACTTCACAGTCTGGTTACTCTGACTTCACAGTCTGGTTACCCTGACTTCACAATCTGGTTACCCTGACTTCACAGTCTGGTTACCCTGACTTCACAATCTGATTACTCTGACTTCACAGTCTGGTTACTCTGACTTCACAGTCTCGTTACTCTGACTTCACAATCTGGTTACTCTGACTTCACAGTCTGGTTACTCTGACTTCACAATCTGGTTACTCTGACTTCACAGTCTGGTTACTCTGACTTCACAATCTGGTTACTCTGACTTCACAATCTGGTTACTCTGACTTCACAATCTGGTTACTCTGACTTCACAATCTGGTTACTCTGACTTCACAATCTGGTTACTCTGACTTCACAATCTGGTTACTCTGACTTCACAGTCTGGTTACTCTGACTTCACACTCTGGTTACTCTGACTTCACAGTCTGGTTACTCTGACTTCACAATCTGGTTACTCTGACTTCACAATCTGGTTACTCTGACTTCACAATCTGGTTACTCTGACTTCACAATCTGGTTACTCTGACTTCACAATCTGGTTACTCTGACTTCACAGTCTGGTTACTCTGACTTCACACTCTGGTTACTCTGACTTCACAGTCTGGTTACCCTGACTTCACAATCTGGTTACTCTGACTTCACAGTCTGGTTACTCTGACTTCACAATCTGGTTACTCTGACTTCACAATCTGGTTACTCTGACTTCACAATCTGGTTACTCTGACTTCACAATCTGGTTACTCTGACTTCACAGTCTGGTTACTCTGACTTCACAATCTGGTTACTCTGACTTCACAGTCTGGTTACCCTGACTTCATAATCTGGTTACTCTGACTTCACAGTCTGGTTACCCTGACTTCACAATCTGGTTACTCTGACTTCACAGTCTGGTTACCCTGACTTCACAATCTGGTTACCCTGACTTCACAGTCTGGTTACCCTGACTTCACAATCTGGTTACTCTGACTTCACAGTCTGGTTACCCTGACTTCACAATCTGGTTACCCTGACTTCACAGTCTGGTTACCCTGACTTCACAATCTGGTTACTCTGACTTCACAGTCTGGTTACCCTGACTTCACAATCTGGTTACTCTGACTTCACAGTCTGGTTACCCTGACTTCACAATCTGGTTACTCTGACTTCACAGTCTGGTTACCCTGACTTCACAATCTGGTTACTCTGACTTCACAATCTGGTTACCCTGACTTCACAATCTGGTTACTCTGACTTCACAATCTGGTTACTCTGACTTCACAGTCTGGTTACCCTGACTTCACAATCTGGTTACTCTGACTTCACAGTCTGGTTACCCTGACTTCACAATCTGGTTACCCTGACTTCACAGTCTGGTTACCCTGACTTCACAATCTGGTTACCCTGACTTCACAATCTGGTTACCCTGACTTCACAATCTGGTTACCCTGACTTCACAATCTGGTTACCCTGACTTCACAATCTGGTTACCCTGACTTCACAATCTGGTTACCCTGACTTCACAATCTGGTTACCCTGACTTCACAATCTGGTTACCCTGACTTCACAATCTGGTTACCCTGACTTCACAATCTGGTTACCCTGACTTCACAATCTGGTTACCCTGACTTCACAGTCTGGTTACCCTGACTTCACAATCTGGTTACCCTGACTTCACAATCTGGTTACCCTGACTTCACAATCTGGTTACCCTGACTTCACAATCTGGTTACCCTGACTTCACAATCTGGTTACCCTGACTTCACAATCTGGTTACCCTGACTTCACAATCTGATTACCCTGACTTCACAATCTGGTTACCCTGACTTCACATGTTAATATACAATACAGATACTCACTTTAGGTTGGCCACACATAACATAAGACTTGAGCAGCGCTTCTCACTGTCCCACAGTTCTTCATTTGCTTACACACACACACACACACACACTCACAAGGTTTTTCTAGAGTGTCTTACTGCAAAAATGCATAGAGGTGAATTTTTCAGTGTCTAACTTCTAAAATACACACAAGAACGTTGTTTACAGTGTTTTACTGTACCAACTAACATGAAGTGGCTCCTTAATAACACTTGAGTGTATTATCTCTAACCATAAATGTCAAGGGTCATCATCTCCTGAGTTGTAACATCCTGTTTGTGTGTCAACACTTAAGAAATTCCAAATTTGTATTTTTACACTTAGAAAACAATACATGCTTTATGAACTACTGTAATACCTCATGCGCACACACACACACACACACACACACGTACTCATATACAACAGGCCTAGTGTCTAATCGACATGTGCCTAGGACAAAATGGTAGCTAACACACACACAGAGGAGACAGAAGGAGCTCCAGAAAGACGGAGAGGTGGGGTACACCACCATGTGCTGGACACAGTGCACACAACCGAGGAAGAAGTGAAGAGGCTTCTGAGTGAGCTAGATACCTCACAGGCAATGGGGCCGGATAACATCTCTCCATGGGTATTGAGAGAGGGAGCAGAGGCACTATGTGTACCCCTAACAACAATATTCAATACATCTATCGAAACAGGAAGATTGCCTGAGGCATGGAAGACAGCAAATGTAGTCCCAATCTTTAAAAAAGGAGACAGACATGAAGCATTAAACTACAGACCAGTGTCACTGACATGTAAAGTATGCAAAATCACGGAGAATATTATCAGGAGAAGAGTGGTGGAACACCTAGAAAGGAACGATCTCATCAACAGCAGCCAACATGGTTTCAGGGACGGGAAATCCTGTGTCACAAACCTACTGGAGTTCTATGACATGGTGACAGCAGTAAGACAAGAGAGAGAGGGGTGGGTGGATTGCATTTTCTTGGACTGCAAGAAGGCGTTTGACACAGTTCCACACAAGAGATTGGTGCAAAAACTGGAGGACCAAGCAGGGATAACAGGGAAGGCACTACAATGGATCAGGGAATACTTGTCAGGAAGACAGCAGCGAGTCATGGTACGTGGCGAAGTGTCAGAGTGGGCACCTGTGACCAGCGGGGTCCCACAGGGGTCAGTCCTAGGACCAGTGCTGTTTCTGGTATTTGTGAACGACATGGCGGAAGGAATAGACTCTGAGGTGTCCCTGTTTGCAGATGACGTGAAGTTGATGAGAAGAATTCACTCGATCGAAGACCAGGCAGAACTACAAAGGGATCTGGACAGGCTGCAGACCTGGTCCAGCAATTGGCTCCTGGAGTTCAATCCCACCAAGTGCAAAGTCATGAAGATTGGGGAAGGGCAAAGAAGACCGCAGACGGAGTACAGTCTAGGGGGCCAGAGACTACAAACCTCACTCAAGGAAAAAGATCTTGGGGTGAGTATAACACCAGGCACATCTCCTGAAGTGCACATCAACCAAATAACTGCTGCAGCATATGGGCGCCTAGCAAACCTCAGAACAGCATTCCAACATCTTAATAAGGAATCATTCAGGACCCTGTACACCGTGTACGTTAGGCCCATATTGGAGTATGCGGCACCAGTTTGGAACCCACACCTAGCCAAGCACGTAAAGAAACTAGAGAAAGTGCAAAGGTTTGCAACAAGACTAGTCCCAGAGCTAAGAGGTATGTCCTATGAGGAGAGGTTAAGGGAAATCAACCTGACGACACTGGAGGACAGGAGAGATAGGGGGGACATGATAACGACATACAAAATACTGAGAGGAATTGACAAGGTGGACAAAGACAGGATGTTCCAGAGATTGGACACAGTAACAAGGGGACACAGTTGGAAGCTGAAGACACAGATGAACCACAGGGATGTTAGGAAGTATTTCTTCAGCCACAGAGTAGTCAGTAAGTGGAATAGTTTGGGAAGCGATGTAGTGGAGGCAGGATCCATACATATCTTTAAGACGAGGTATGATAAAGCTCATGGAGCAGGGAGAGAGAGGACCTAATAGCGTTCAGTGAAGAGGCGGGGCCAGGAGCTGAGTCTCGACCCCTGCAACTACAATTAGGTGAGTACAATTAGGTGAGTACACACACACATATACACACACACCTAGCCTATACTCTGTCTGCAGTCTTCTTTGCCCTTCCCCAATCTTCATGACTTTGCATTTAGCGGAGTTGAACTCGAGAAGCCAGTTGCTGGACAGGCTGGACACGTGGTCCAGCAACTGGCTTCTCGAATTCAACCCCGCCAAATGCAAAGTCATGAAGATCGGGGAAGGGCAAAGAAGACCGCAGACAGAGAATAGGCTAGGTGGCCAAAGACTGCAAACCTCGCTCAAGGAGAAAGATCTTGGGGTGACCATAACACCGAGCACGTCACCAGAGGCACACATCAACCAGATAACTTCTGCAGTATATGGGCGCCTGGCAAACCGGAGAATAGCGTTCCGATACTTTCGTAAAGAATCGTTCAAGACACAGTACACTATCTACGTCAGGCCCATACGTCATCCTTGTGACTCAGACGAGTCACAGGGATGTTAGAAAGTATTTCTTTAGTCATAGAGTCGTGGAATAGCTTAGCAAGTGATGTAGTGGAGGCAGGAACCATACATACCTTTAAGACGAGGTATGACAAATCTCAGGGAGCAGAGAGAGGACACACACACACACACACACACACACACACACACACACACACACGAGTCATAGTACGTGATAAGGTATCACAGTGGGCGCCTGTGACGAGCTGGGTCCCACAGGGGTCAGTCCTAGGACCAGTGCTATTTTTGGTATATGTGAATGATATGATAGAAGGGTTAGACTCAGAAGTGTCCCTGTTCGCAGATGATGTGAAGTTAATGAGGAGAATTAAATCAGATGAGGATCAGCCAGGACTTCAAAGAGACCTGGACAGGCTGGACACGTGATCCAGCAACTGGCTCCTCGAATTTAACCCAGCCAAATGTAAAGTCACAAAGGAACCGCCTTTCCTCTCAACCACGCAACTTATTAGATTTTACCACCGAAGTTGCAAGTTTATTGTGCACCCCATATCCATCCTGTGGACGGTAGCGCGAGAGCATATGGATACACAAAAGGCCTAGGAACTAGGCCCCAAAGGGTTAACAGGAATACATATGGATTTATATCTACATATCTATAGTTCACTTATCTGTTACAAGCAAATTTAGGAAATTTGCTTAGTATATCTGGTATCTTATTTTCATTAATAAGATATCTTGACATGTCACATAGGTTATTATACTGTCTGTCTCTGTATTCCTCATTAAGTGGACAATTAAGCACATAGTGTTCAAGACAGTGACCATATGCCTGATCACATAATTTACATTTAGTTTGATCATCATCTGTGTGTCTCCCAAACTGCCAGAAGTACTTGTAACCAAGCCTAAGCCTGGCTACTACAACATCAGTCAGTACTTGTAACCAAGCCTAAGCCTGGCTACTACAATATCAGTCAGTCTGTTCACATTGCAAGTTGTTCCATAAACATACTTATCTACGTTCATGTTATCATAGTGGGTTATAGATCTACTCAGACTTCTAACTGCATTCCTATAACCGTTTTCAGTATTTACTTCTCTCCTAATATTATTCGTAATGCTAGACACAGATATACCAATGTATCTACCACATCTGCTAGGAAAATGGTCGGATGGATAATGAGAACCTTGAAAACTAGGGACACCAAGCTCATGATGATTCTCTGCAAATCGCTTTTGCTCTTTAGGCTGGAATACTGCTGTACACTAACGGCCTCCATCAAGTCTGGCGACATTGCAGACCTGGAGAGTGTACAAAGAACTTTCACGGCACACAGGTGCGATAAGGCACATAAACTACTGGGAACAGTTGAAGGTCCTTGATCTATATTCCCTGGAACGCAGGCGAGAGAGATACATGATAATATACACTTTGAAGCCTGGAGGGATTGGTACCAAACCTGCACACGAAAAATCGCTCCATATGAGAGCAAAAGACTCGGCAGGAGATGCAACATTCCCCCGATGAAAAGCAGGGGCGCCACTAGTACATTGAGCGACAACATAATAAGTGTTCGGGGTCCAAGATTGTTCAACTGCCTCCCAGCATACATAAGGGGGATTACCAATAGACCCTTGGCTGTCTTCAAGAAGGTACTGGACAGGCACCTAAAGTCAGTACCTGACCAACCGGGCTGTGGTTCGTACGTCAGCTTGCATGCGACCAGTAGTAACAGCCTGGTTGATCAGACCCTGATCCACGGGGGCGTTGACCCCCGAAACCCTCTCCAGGTAAACTCCAGGTACATTCTCCTTCTGGGCACTCTTCTTGGCTAACATATCAACTTTATCATGAAGGAGTAATCCAATGTGTGATGGGATCCATAGCAATTGTACATTAATTCCTTTGTCTATGATTTTTGAGTATCTATACCTGGCTTCCCCAATGAGCATGTTATTGGAGTCATTATATGAATCAAGAGCCTTCAATGATGACATAAAATTAGTTATGATGATAGAGTCAAGCTCAGTGTCATAGGTTAGCTTTAGCGCCATTAGGATTGCAAACAATTCAGTTTGCAGTGTAGACGCCCAGTTGTTAATTCTTATGCCTAACTCAACAAATTTATTATCGTTCTTAACTAGGGAGGTGGCAACAAGAGCAGATGCAGCCCTGCCAGAAGACTCCTGTTTAGATCCATCAGTGTATATAACTTGTGATAACTTGTTACTACCAGCTAAGCGAGAAATTTCTTCTTGAGCAGTTGCTCTAACAAGAGATTTAAGGAAGGGATTACTAGCAATGAGCTTCTTGGGAGGGACTTGCAGGTATGTGATATTAAATGAACACATCTTCCACGGAGGGGTGAAATGCTCTTGTTGCCTTCAGTGATACAGTTCATGCAGGTTATAAAACTTAAAATAATTGCATGTTTTTACAGTCCATTTAGATCTGTGTGTATTTACCTCTAGACACTTGGTAAGATTCATTATGACAGAGTCTGGTTCATTTCTCAAGATTCTAGTACCGAGTACAGTGTTAATCTCAACAATCCTATCACTGATACTAGAAATGATATATGATATGATATACTACTCCTTAGTATTAAGCATAATGTAAGCCAATAATGTTAAGTTGGCCCATAATGCCTAGGCATAATAGAGGCTGTTTTTGCATTGCAACCCACTATTGTATATACACAGTCTCAATGTACTGTGTGCAAAGACATTAAATAAATAAATAAATAAACATTAAGCTCCTTCCTCATATTAAGAACCTTTGTAGATTTGGGGCAACCAAGAATAATTCTGAGAGCTTCATTTTGCATTAACTCCAAGAGTCGGAGAGAACTTTCTCTAGCTAATATCAATGTGGAAAATTTATAAGGTTACCTGTACGAATTTCGTCCTTACATCCATACAAGTAATCTCATTGGAAGGTGACAACCATACATTGTTTACAGTAGTTACCCCGAGTAGACGTGTGAGAAAACTTAAGCCACCCCTGGTCGCTGCAAGCGGCTCTTTCGATATCCCACACTTCAAACACATCTGTCCTAGACCAGTACCATAACTTAGAAGTGGATAGCACTCACAAGTACGGCGCTACTAATTAGTTGTGGACTGTATGGATAAATTGGACTGATTAGAAAAAAAGGGGGAAGGGGTTATACGGGAACACAACAAGACTACCACTTACCCAATTTCATTGGTGGTCACTGGAGATCGATGTAGCACCCACAACACCTGTCATATTACATAGAAATTAAACTGGTCAGCTAACTCTACATGACAAGGTGTACATAGCTGTGGGTGGTTGATACTCCTTATTTCTTCCATTCACCATATCATTTCGAAGTCTTGTTTACCTGGAGTTTACCTGGAGAGAGTTCCGGGGGTCAACGCCCCCGCTGCCCGGTCTGTGACCAGGCCTCCTGGTGGATTAGAGCCTGATCAACCAGGCTGTTACTGCTGGCTGCACGCAAACCAACGTACGAGCCACAGCCCGGCTGGTCAGGAACTGACTTTAGGTGCTTGTCCAGTGCCAGCTTGAAGGCTGCCAGGGGTCTGTTGGTAATCCCCCTTATGTATGCTGGGAGGCAGTTGAACAGTCTCGAGCCCCTGACACTTATTGTATGGTCTCTTAACGTGCTAGTGACACCCCTGCTTTTCATTGGGGGGATGTTGCATCGTCTGCCAAGTCTTTTGCTTTCGTAGTGAGTGATTTTCGTGTGCAAGTTCGGTACTAGTCCCTCTAGGATTTTCCAGGTGTATATAATCATGTATCTCTCCTGCCTGCGTTCCAGGGAATACAGGTTTAGGAATCTCAAGTGCTCCCAGTAATTGAGGTGTTTTATCTCCGTTATGCGCCGTGAAGGTTCTCTGTACATTTTCTAGGTCAGCAATTTCACCTGTCTTGAAAGGTGCTGTTAGTGTGCAGCAATATTCCAGCCTAGATAGAACAAGTGACCTGAAGAGTGTCATCATGGGCTTGGCCTCCCTAGTTTTGAAGGTTCTCATTATCCATCCTGTTATTTTTCTAGCAGATGCGATTGATACAATGTTATGGTCCTTGAAGGTGAGATCCTCCGACATGATCACTCCCAGGTCTTTGACGTTGGTGTTTCGCTCTATTTTGTGGCCAGAATTTGTTTTGTACTCTAATGAAGATTTAATTTCCTCGTGTTTACCATATCTGAGTAATTGAAATTTCTCATCGTTGAACTTCATATTGTTTTCTGCAGCCCACTGAAAGATTTGGTTTATGTCCGCCTGGAGCTTTGCAGTGTTTGCAATGGAAGACACTGTCATGCAGATTCGTGTGTCATCTGCAAAGGAAGACACGGTGCTGTGGCTGACATCCTTGTCTATGTCAGATATGAGGATGAGGAACAAGATGAGAGTGAGTACTGTGCCTTGTGGAACAGAGCTTTTCACCGTAGCTGCCTCGGACTTTACTCTGTTGACTACTACTCTCTGTGTTCTGTTAGTGAGGAAATTATAGATCCATCGACCGACTTTTCCTGTTATTCCTTTATCACGCATTTTGTGTGCTATTACGCCATGGTCACACTTGTCGAAGGCTTTTGCAAAGTCTGTATATATTTAGTTGTATATGTTTAGTTGATATGATACAACTTCGGCAAGACACTATTTCCGATTTGTTTTATTCCAATACACGAGGCTGAGCTCATTAAAAACCCACCGTAGATATCGGAACTGGGACGCCAGGTTACCAGGTATCCACACTGGAAAGAAACCCAAAGTATTCTTTTCTTATGCCAAATCAAAGTCGAGAACAACATCCAGTATTGGGCCCTTACTTAAACAAGATGGGTCTAACACAGATGACAGCAAGGAAATGAGTGAGGTACTCAAGTCCCAATATGACCCAGTTTTCAGCAAACCGCTAACCAGACTGAGAGTCGAAAATCTAAATGAATTTTTTATGAGAGAGCCACAGAATTTGGTAAACACAAGCCTCTCTGATGTTATCCTGACACCAAATGACTTTGAACAGGCGATAAATGACATGCCCATACACTCTGCCCCAGGGCCAGACTCATGGAACTCCGTGTTCATCAAGAACTGCATGAAGCCTCTATCACGAGCTGTTACCATCCTATGGAGAGGGAGCATGGACACGGGGGTCGTCCCAAAGTTACTAAAAGCAACAGACATAGCCCCACTCCACAAAGGGGGCAGTAAAGCAATAGCAAAGAACTACAGACCGATAGCACTAACATCCCGTATCATAAAAATCTTTGAAAAGGTTCTAAGAAGCAAGATCACCACCCATCTAGATACCGATCAGTAACACAACCCAGGGCAACATGGATTTAGAGCAGGTCACTCCTGTCTGTCTCAACTACTGGATCACTACAACAAGGTCCTAGATGCACTAGAAGACAAAAAGAATGCAAATGTAATATATACAGACTTTTCAAAAGCCTTCGACAAGTGTGACCATGGCGTAATAGCGCACAAAATGCGTGCTAAATGAATAACAGGAAAAGTTGGTAGATGGATCTATAATTTCCTCACAAACAGAACACAAAGAGTAGTAATCAACAGAGTAAAGTCTGAGGCGGCTACGGAGAAAAGCTCTGTTCCACAAGGCAAAGTACTCGCTCCCATCTTGTTTCTCACCCTCATTTCTGACATTGACAAGGATGTCAGCCACAGCACCGTGTCTTCCTTTGCAGATGACACCCGAATCTGCATGACAGTGTCTTCCATTACAGACACTACAAGGCTCCAGGCGGACATCAACCAAATCTTTCAATGGACTGCAGAAAACAATATGAAGTTCAACGATGAGAAATTTCAATTACTCCGATATGGTAAACATGAGGAAATAAAAACTTCATCAGAGTATAAAACAAATTCTGGCCACAAAATAGAGCGAAAAACCAACGTCAGAGACCTGGGAGTGATCATGTCGGAGGATCTCACCTTCAAGGACGATAACATTGTATCAATCGCATCTGCTAGAAAAATGACAGGATGGATAATGAGAACCTTCAAAGCTAGGGATGCCAAGCCAATGATGACACTCTTCAAAAGAAATACATGATTATATATATCTGGAAAATCCTAGAGGGACTAGTACCTAACTTGCACACGAAAATCACTCAAACGAAAGCAAAAGACTCGGCAGACGATGCATCATCACCCCAATGAAGAGCAGGGGTGTCACTAGCACGTTAAGAGACAATACAATAAGTGTCAGGGCCCCGAGACTGTTCAACTGCCTCCCAGCATACATAAGGGGGATTACCAATAGACCCCTGGCAGTCTTCAAGCAGACACAGGACAAACACCTAAAGTCGGTACCTGACCAGCCAGGCTGCGGCTCGTACGTTGGATTGTGTGCAGCCAGCAGTAACAGCCTGGTTGATCAGGCTCTGATCCACCATGAGGCCTGGTCACAGACCAGGCCGCAGGGGCGTTGAACCCCGGAACTCTCTCCAGGTAAACTCTATGTTCACCTAATATCACTTTGGATGAGTGTTTTCCACGCGAATGGACATCCCTTTGCATCGTTTCAGTGTAAATAGTTGAAGTGTTGTGCAGTTTTAGAGGGTTTGGTGTTATCGAGTCAGGACCAGTCAGCACCTCCCCCCCTCTCCACTGGGGGGAGGGGGAGGGCGTGTGTAGTAAACAGTGACCCTCTCATAACGCCTCACCCCTGCCCGTCTCCCCCGCCTCACCCACCCAACTCCCAGCGCCACCCCATCTATAGAGGGTGCTTCTCCCCTAACCCACGATGTCAGCGATGGCACTGCAGGGAGTGCCGGGCTCACAGAAACTTCTACTACAGGGACAGCATCGTGGAGCTCGACTGCGAGGCAGCTGTCAGGTGTGCCACAGGCAGTGTGTACTCAGTTCCTCAAGCTTCAACATCCGTGCACACGAGGGCCTGGGATCTTCAATCAACTTGGCGTCCACCAGGACGCTGACATGTCCCTAGGGCAGCTCTCTATTGGGCTGCTAACGGAGTCACTGGCTTCTTGGACCTCTTGGGGAGGGTCGATGGTGCTCGTGCAAGCAGCAGATCCCGGTGCAACTTGCTGCTGTTTGCAATGGCTGTCTGCCGAGGAGAGACAGGCACCTAGCAACATCTGTTGTTGGGGCATTGGATGAATTCCCTACTATGTTTGTTAACTGCTCATTACTCTGTAATTTGTCTATGATTGTAATCATGTCATAATGTGTTTATCATTCATTACCTTTGAAACTTGTCATGATTGTGACCAGCTCTACCTGGAGTTCATTACGTTTGTAAATTCTCATGATTAATGTGTTTGATTCATTTCCTTTGCAATTATTCATGAGTGACCAGCTCTACCTGGAGCTCATTACCTTTGTAACTTGGTCATGATTATGACCAGATCTAGTTCATTACCTCTGTAACTTGCTCAGCTATCAAAACTTTGGAGTCCAGTCCCTGGACCAATTATGTACCTCTGTAATCTTTTGACTTCCGCCCACAGGATGGGTATGGGGTGCATAATAAACATATTAAACTAACTAACCACTATATTCTTCACAATTCGCAATATATTACATTCCCATATTATTTTCTGTTCATCAGAGGTTGATTCACTGTAATCTGTCCTCGCTAAAGCTTGATTAAATTAGACGAGTTTGTTGTCACCTCCACACTCTCCAAGTCGGCGTTCCTCGCTATTTCCCATTCTCACTACCCTATTATGGTTTCATTCACTTTCTGTCCCATATTCTAAACCGGGAACAGTTGCAACACATCCTATTATGAAGTTAGGCCTATATTAATCCTTAGCCTGCTGTGGATGCCAATTTCCTGGTCCCGTTTTTTGACCAGCCTGTTAATCACATTCAAAACACTCCCGCGTCTCCCCTTCTCCTGGCACATGTACAGACCTTCTCTGTTGGTTCTCCACTTTCAAATATACTTCAGACCAACAGTAACACATTAATTACATATTAGGCACTATAACTATAACTTTGGAAAATTAAATATTTTCCACACTGCGGCTGGGCAGAGTTCATTGCTAGACGACTTAAATTATGTGGAGTACATTTTTTCCAACTGGACTGGCCACCTGGCATGGGAACTCCAACACTGGAATTTACATAATCACCAATTAAATCTTTCCACCCTTTAACAAATTCCTCAGGTATGGTTTCATCCCAAGCACACTTAAGGTTCCATGCTTCTAGTATTAACAATTTTCCTCTTATTGTAAGGGGTGACGCTAAGCCTAGTGCATCGAAGCATTTTGAAACTTCAGCAATTAATACTCTCTTGGTCAATTTATTGGGCATACTGCAATTATTAGGCTTAACAATAACAAGTCTCTCTCTGTGTCCCAAGTCAGTCCCAGCACATTACTACATTTAGGCACTTCAACTCCATGGTTGTCTTTATTTATTTGATCCCTTAAACCGGACGAATTACTGTTCCACTCCCTCATGCAAGTTATACTTTCTGTATCAAACTGAACATATATCACTCTTGTTTAATTATTTTCCAGTAGTCCTTTTCATAAGCTAGTCAATTATCACCCAGTGAGCTTAATCCAGATCTGCCCGGATTCATCCAATGATCGGATTCAAACGGATTCGTTGATACCAATGTATCTTCTGACTGGTCACTAACTGATGGGGCTCTACGCGCCCTATCAAACACTCAAACACGAACTACAACAAATAGTTACAATACATATAGACAGATCTACTGTTAAAGTGCTTATTAGGAAAAACATATACAGTGATCCACTAGCCAGATTCTTCCGGATTTGCTGGACTCGGGTGGATTCAAACGGTCTGTTGGAAATTTAGCCGGATTCGGGCGGATTAAAATGGTTCCGTTGGAAATAAAGCCAAACCGGAAGAACTGTACAAAAATTTAAATACAACAAATAGTTACAATACAGATAGACAGATCTACTCTTTAGGTAATTATTAGAGAAAAAGACATACAGTGACTGGATTCTTCCAGTTCGTGGATTCAGGCGGATTCAAACGCTTTTTGAAGAAATAAACAGTAAGTTAGAGTGATAAGCTTGTCCAAATATGCAAGTACATATAGAAATAGAAATACAAATAGCCAGATCTACACTTTAAGGAGGTTATTAGTAGAATATTCAAGAGGTTATTAGTAGTTTTTAGTTTAATATTTTTATTATGCACCCCATGCTCATCCTGTGGGCGGTAGTCACCCCATACCCATCCTGTGGGCGGTAGTCACCCCATACCCATCCTGTGGGCGGTAGTCACCCCATACCCATCCTGTGGGCGGTAGTCACCCCATACCCATCCTGTGGGTGGTAGTCACCCCATACTCATCCTGTGGGTGGTAGTCACCCCATACCCATCCTGTGGGCGGTAGTCACCCCATACCCATCATGTGGGCGGTAGTTACCCCATACCCATCCTGTGGGCGGTAGTCACCCCATACCCATCCTGTGGGCGGTAGTCACCCCATACCCATTCTGTGGGCGGTAGTCACCCCATACTCATCCTATGGGCGGTAGTCACCCCATACCCATCCTGTGGGCGGTAGTCACCCCATACCCATCCTGTGGGCGGTAGTCACCCCATACTCATCCTATGGGCGGTAGTCACCCCATACGCATCCTGTGGGCGGTAGTCAAAAGATTACAAAGGTACATAATTGGTCCAGGGACTGGACTCCAAAGTTTTGATAGCTGAACTAGGTACAAAGGTAATGAACTCACAAGCTACAAAGGTAATGAATCCTGTAAGAATGGTTACTTACGTTTATACATGGCTACAATCATGAACAAATTATAGAGTAATGAGCAATTCACACTTCCACACCCGGTCACAACTGTAATGAGTTATTGGTGCAAATATTGATTATTGAGTAACAAACGCACACACACACACACACACACACACACACACACACACACACACACACACACACACACACACACACACACACACACACACACACACACACACACACACACACACACACACTTAGTGCTTTTAGGGCGTGTTTTAGCAGCTAGAAGCAACCAGTGTTAGTGAGAACGTCAGTGAACAACCCTACAAGTGATAACCAAAGTATTAGCAAAAATAAATAAGGTAAAGGCGAGAGAAAGCCTGAAATTATACAACAAAATTTCAAAGTGCCAGTTCGTTGAGGCCTAGTTGGCACTTGTTGCCACACTGTTACACATATACAAAGTACAAAGCGAGTAACTAAAGAGAAAAGACCAAATAGAATTAAGAGAGGGTGGCTAACGACAAACTGTGATGTAGCATGAACAAGCTAGCCAGAAAGGGGATATATATATATATATATATATATATATATATATATATATATATATATATATATATATATATATATATATATATATATATATATATATATATATATATATATATATATATATATATATATATATATATACACACATATACATAAATATATATAAGCAGAAGTGGTGGCAGCAGTAGGCCTGAGGGAGTAGCGCCGCCATAACAGGCTGGGTGTCATCATAAATAAGAAGTGTACTTACCAAAAGTGAAGTGTAAATTATAAACATAGCAGTATACAAGTGATAAGTGTGGTAAATGAGGACTCAAAAGGGCAACGAGAAAATAGCTGAAGAAGTCAGCGGCAGAAGGGCGAGGTGCACGAGTCATCGTACAGCGAGCATCGTACATCAGGCATCTGGATGGACGTCCCCTCTGAGAAGTATCGTACAAATCACCTGTTTGTGGTTGGCGGGAAGTTTTGAGTGGTAGAGCCGGCCCTACGGTCACTGGTAGCCATCACAAACCCTGCTTCAGAGCGATTATCATACACACAACACCTAGCAGTAGTAGGAAGATAAACTTTGTAGGAGCAAGGAATAGGCAGGAGGATTAAGTCGTGGCTAATGGGACTACAGTCCTGACAACAGTTTCGAGAGATAATGTTTTAGGACACAAAGACAGTACAATCTGAGAAGCAAGTATTGGGTACACATGTAGTAAAAGGTAGTACATAACTGGGTGAAAGAATGACTTGTTAACACACGCTAGTATTATAATTATTAGAATTACTCTCAGTGTTAATGGTATCTCATTAGTATTACGGATACACAGAGGTGAATTGTATTTCTGGGACATATAAACAACTGACGTGCTCACACACACACACGCGCACACACACATACACACTCGGGGCCAGGAGCTGAGTCTCGACCCCTGAAACCACAACTAGGTGAGTACACACAGCTGATCCTTGGAATTTGACAGCGTCCCCTCACCCCCCCCACACACCTCTCCCTCCCCCACAGACCTTTCCCCTCCCCGCTCTTGCCTTCACTCCCTCCTATCTTTTCCTTCCCTCGCGTTTCTCTCTCTCATAGCCTTTTTCCCTCCCCTTCCCCCTACTCACTCACTCACTCTCTCTCTCTCTCTCTCTCTCTCTCTCTCTCTCTCTCTCTCTCTCTCTCTCTCTCTCTCTCTCTCCCTCTCTCTCTCTCCCTCTCCCTCTCTCTCTCCCTCTCTCTCTCCCTCTCTCCCTCTCTCTCTCCCACTCTCTCTCCCTCTCTCTCTCCCTCTCTCTCTCCCTCTCTCTCTCCCTCTCTCTCTCTCCCTCTCCCTCTTTTTTTTTTTTTTTTTACACAGGGTTTGACAAGGTTAAGGATCCCTAGCTTTATTGACAGCTATATTACAGGTTAAGGATTCCTAACTTTATTGGCAAGCTAAGAGCTGTTACCTACATCAGCTCATTTGAAAGCATTTTTATTGTTATGAGACATACAAGTACGGGACAGGATGAAGTTGGAGCCATCTGTGGGCCAGCATTTTCATTTGATCAACTGACTTTATCTCGTTGACATCATTATGCTGTAGGAATGTGTTCCATACTCGAGTCATCCTGGGTATGTATGATCTCAGATGGAGTGATGTTCTGGAGAAGGGTACAGCCAGAGTGAAGTTGCTGCTTTCTGCCCGTCTTGTGGCATAAAAGCTTGTTTCACGCTGTCCTCGAAGTGGATCCAAGTGTGGTATTTTGACAATATTGACCTTGTACATAACAGTAAGGCCACCCACATCCCTCCTATGTTGAAGGCTCTGCTGAAATGACAGATCTATCCAGGATGGGTCCAGGCGAGAGATGAGACGTCTTGCTCTGTTCTCTACTCTGTCAAGCAGTCACAGATGAGAGGGGAGTAGTATAAGTTGGTCGATCTAGGAACACTGCCGGATAATGACCATGGAAAATGAGATAATGATGGGGTCTGTATGGCCTTAGGGCTGACAGGGTAATTGTTTAATATGATTAATCATGCCCCAAGGGGATAGAGAGACTTATTCCTATACATTAATAAGTAGGTACATAAAGTAGAACAAAGGATTCGGGTGTGCAGGTGGCAGATTCCGGGATAATGAGTGTGGAAAAGAATGTGATAATGGGTGGTCTGCATAAGCACAGGTGCTGTCAGGGGGTACAAGTTTAATATGTTTAATCATCCCCCCAAGGGGATAGAGAGATTTATTTCTGTGTAATTACTAAGTATAAGAAGGTAGGTAATGATCACTTCTGACACCCCAAACTCAATCACTCTGATAGATGGGAGAGGCAGTACAAAAAAGGATTCAGGTGAGCAGGTGGGCAGATTCCGGGATAATGAGTGTGGAAAAAGAATGTGATAATGGGTGGTCTTCATAAGCACAGGTGCTGTCAGGGGTACAAGTTTAATATGTTTAAACATCCCCCAAGGGGATAGAGAGAGGCTTATTTCTGTGTAATTACTAAGTATAAGAAGGTAGGTAATGATCACTTCTGACTCCCCAAACT
Source organism: Cherax quadricarinatus (assembly GCF_038502225.1). Taxonomy (NCBI): domain Eukaryota; kingdom Metazoa; phylum Arthropoda; class Malacostraca; order Decapoda; family Parastacidae; genus Cherax; species Cherax quadricarinatus. The sequence continues at coordinate 13,954,905 of NC_091379.1, forward strand.
CAATCACTCTGATAGATGGGAGAGGCAGTACAAAGGATTCAGGTGACTGGGTACAAGCTTACCATCTCCGAGGGAGTCCCCCCCCCCTTCCCGGGGCTGTGACTCACTGACGCGACTGTTGCTACTTCACAACAACACTGCTGGGTTTAAAGAACGCGGTAATGGATGGGCAGCTGGTCCCCCGAGGGAGTGTTGCTCGCCCGTCCGTACCTCAGCAAAAAAAAAAAAAAAAGGTTCTTCCGGGTGCTACGGTAGTGTTTATTCTTGCCAGCTGCTAGATCTTTCCAGGTGGGGGAAGCTTAAAGCAGTGAGAAAAGGTCATCTAGGGAAGACCTTTGTGCTGATAGAGCTCTTATAGGAACTTTGTCATATACATTTTCCTCTTACCCACTCTCAGATGGGGAGAGGCTTAAGTGGTGCGATATTGTTTATATATATATATGTTTAGACTAGAGAAGATAGTAATATATAGTTATATGTAAATAAAAATCAGAGTTTGTCAATATTTTTATTAATTCACATACAAAAGGGCAAAAAAAGCTGTGCAAAGTTTTTTAGCGCGAGCAAAGGGGCGAAACTGTGCGAGTTTTACTGGTTAGACTGAATGACTGCGCTCCTCCTGTTCACTTTCTGTAAGATTGATAACCTCCCGCTCGAAAATGATTTCCTTTTCAGGTACATCATCTGCCTTTACTCCACCTGCCGTCTTTACTCCACCTGCCGGCTTTACTCCATCTCCAGCATTTACTCTCACGTCGGGGGTTTTCCCTTCCTTCTCCGACTGACCGTCAGGGTGCGCTTCAAGGTCGCCAGTTTGTTCAGCACCTGCCGCGGCAGTGACCTCAACAGAGTCATCAGATTGAGCAGTATCGAGCGTAGAGAGGTCCACAACGAGGTCATCAGACTGACATGAGGGAAGGCTCTGCGTTTCATCGTTGTCGAGATCTGGTTCTTTCTTCATAGGCTCCTCTATATCAGATGAACTGATCCCATCTTCCACAGGCTGTAAGTCATAAAGAGAACATATTTATCACTTTCAAATAAAGGAGTGGGACTCGTCTCTAATCTACCAAAGGAGGGAACATAGAAAGACATACCCTTTCCTGAGGAAGTCTTTGTTTGCGTTTCCTGCTATCATCACAATGACACCGCTTTAGGAGTTTGAAGCCGGTGTGTTCCTTCCCTTCCAATCTACCAGCCGATAAAATCAAAACTTTACAAATTCTGACTGGTCCAGTGAAAACTGTTGAAGAAAAAAAAGGAGACTCAACTTTAAAATTATTATAAGTCTCTTGCGCTCGTTTTGTTTCGTTAATATTCAAAGAGAAGTATCCAATCTACCAGCCGATAAAATCAAAAACTTTACAAATTCTGACTGGTCCAGTGAAAACTGTTGAAAAAAGAGACTCAACTTTAAAAATTATTATAAGTCTCTTGCACTCGTTGTTTCGTTAATATTCAAAGAGAAGTTTTTAGCAAAATAAAATGTCTCGCTTACCAGAATCGAGAATGTCTGCTTCCTTCACCATGATGAGAGTAAAAAGGCTATGGAGAGGTCTGCCTCTATCTTTTTGCGGGGAAGACAGCTTCAGCGGGCTCTTATATACAGCTCAGAGAGGGCCTTACCAGCCAGGAGGGGTATTTGGGGGATACTCTCGTCAGAGGTGACCTTCCTCACAGAGGGAAGCACAAAGATAACCTTGTCTACTTAGGCAAAATGTATTTTCACAAGGAGGTAACATTTTAAAATTCTCTCTAGCATATGCTATCACTAATCTGTCATTGATAAAAAGCGATTTTTCCGAGAAATTTTTTTTAAAAAAATATAAAGCTCTTTCTAATCCCACAAGGCTTGCTTTATGAATAAACATCATAACATATAGACCGCAAGTGAGTGAAAAATCACTTTGTGTTCTGCCAGATAAACGATATAAATATTTAATTTTATTTAGTTTAAAAAATTTTTTTAAATTTATGCCATAATTCTCTGGTTTTTTCCCGTAACTGTCAAAGAAGAAGGATAGACTATTTTTCTTGTCCAAGAGAAGAGAAAAAAAATGACCCATTACTTTTGAGCTGTACGAAGGAAGAATATTACTTACAAGCACTATGGGCCTGTCTGAGGGATAGTCATCTAATCTTATTTGCTGTAGAGCGTCTATAGTGAAACAGCCAATATATGTGACTTTATTTCCTAGGGCGGGAATTAAACTATTATTTATTTCTGCGCAATTCATTTTTTATTTATGCTCGCACATCACAATGAACAGATCTATTCTGGTCGATGGATAAAACACCAGTGGTCTGAGCAAATAATAAAACTACCTTATTATGAGGGGCGGGCTTAGAGAACTGTAATTCAATTCTCAAGTTACCAGATTTTTCAATCGGGAGAGCGTCTTCCACTTGGCTGTCGGTTAAATTGAAAATATTGATGGTTCGCCCGGAGGCGAATGATTCATAGAGAATTAAATTTTCTTCCTCAATGCCCAGAGAGTTAATTGCCTCATAATATAATTTACTATAATGATGGGGGAAATCACTGCTTATGCGATAAACTGTATTATTATTAATACATACAGATAAACTGGCTAGATCCCCATGCTCAAAATATAGGCCATTCTCCTTATGTTTTCCTGCATAGGCTGTCATGGGCAAAATTACCATGAAAATTTTGGCGGGAATTACATGACCCCATGGCTGATCTATTAGGAGGCTCGTTTGATTGTGACCTAGCACATAATTTTTACTTAGAGTGCGATTAAAAGTATATATTATCGGCTTTGCGTCTAAGGCTAGAGACTTGTTCAAGGCCATATAAGCTGATGTATATGGGTACACCCTATTAAGCCAAAGTTTAGCGTAATTAATATGGAGCTGGTATGTGCTGGCATCATCGTCTGTTTTCAGAGTCCACGCTTGAGGGGATAATTCCAGCCTAATTTTTAAATCGATATTGTCAAGCAGATATTGGTCCAGAGTGGATATGTCCAGAGCCAAGGGAAAACACAGAGTTATGCCCTGTTCTTTATCATTCTTTGTCAGTATCTGCGGTTCTTTTGCCGATGTGCGGGCGAAATAGGCTGTATCGAACAATTTAGTTATACCTTCTCCTCCTTTAAAGTCGGGCAAGAGATACCCCAGTCGGGCGATACTCGGCAACTGGCTTCGTTTTACTGAGCTGCAGAGTTTAATGAATGACCAGTAATTAAAACTAGAATTTGTTTCCGTTATTTGCTCGCCCAGGAAACACTGGACACTTTTAAATAACGTGTTGGAAAATCCATTGATGAGTGCAATGTTGCTTGTTTCCCCTAGTGGACTTTGCCCATCAGCCTCTGTTAGAGTCACTCTAAATTCTATAACTATTTTGCCTAAATCTAGAAATGCTCCGGGAACTCCAGGAATTCTAAATTCTAGAAAATTATCTTTTAGTTTTTGAGAGAGAGGAAGGTTTACTGGTAGAGTATCAAAACTCTGAGTGCGAGCTATGGAACTCTCAACTTGTCTCAGTCTATGCGGTCGCGGGAATTGATTAATGACGCTGGAAGAATAATCATTTAACGGGACTTTGAGTCCGCTGTTTTCAGCCCCGACACCCGCCATGGCTAATAAGCGACTGTTTATACGAGAGAGAATACATCCGTTTTATAAGCAACTCGGCTTCGTCGGCGTTTATTTAACTTGCATTTATTCAGCCGTCGCTTAGTCACCCTGCTTACTCGGCCACCCGTAATAACCTTCTTTGCGACACCTTTTAAAGCATCTATCCCGTGAGATTTAAGAGCAGCTTTCATGTCTGTTTTTCCAGACTGATAATCATCGAGCATTTTAGTTCCAAATTCTACTGCACTTGGCGCAGCCACTCTGAAAAGAAAAGGTAAAGCTCTTTTAGCTAGTCCCGCTAAAGCCGAAAAAAATCCCCCACCTCGGACTCTGTATGGTGCGTGAAAAGTTTGTATATCTCCCAGACCACCACCCACATGGGAGGGTTTTAGGGAGAATAAACTCCGAAATTCCTGCTCAGAGGGCACTTGAAAGGGTACACGCATGTTTGGCGGTTAGAGAAACAATAACCATTTTTACGCAGAGTTGGTTCTATTTATTTATCAGTCTTACATGTAACACTACGGTAGTGGAATGACCGCTTTCAAAAGACAGATTACGACCAAACTGATCTGTCATTTTGATAGCTATTTTATCTAATTTAGTTACGCATAGAGGTTTGTACATCATAGGATGAGCACCTTTTGAATAACTCTCCTGAAAGGCGAAAGCATCCAGAATATTGACTAACTGACTACCGTATATTTGCGGTTCCACAATATCACTATATATTAAAACATAATCAACTCCGGCAGTGGGATCAGGTTTGAATGGGGCAATCTGCTTGGGGAAGGAGGTCCCCTCGGGCGCGTCACTACGAAATAAATAATATTTTTCAGCGCTGCTAAGCCCAAGCACCCGAGCTATTCTCGGTTTAAATTGAGCTTTAAATGAAGTGGCAGCATTGTTTTTTCCCGTAAAGGTTCGCGATCTCGTCGAAACTAAAACCCTCCCAATTCCGACATCATAATTGAGTATTTTCCCTTTCGGGAAATGTGCCGAATAATTATCTCTAAAGGCTTTTTTTAAATCTGCTGTTAGCTGTCGATTAATTTCTTCAATAATATGGCTGGCATCTGTCGATAACACATCATTTTTTGGTAGAAAGTGATGGACTATTTCTTCTGTACTTATTCCTGTTTCAGTAATGTGATTTTGTATAATGTCAATACCGCATTCGGCATCGTCTCTTGTTAGAACATTGAATTTTTTGGGATACAAAACATTAAGTAAGGCTATTTCGTAGTTCAAGGATGGATTTAAAGGCGTTGCAGTAATTATATTTTGAAAGGCCGAAGCTGTATTGTCGAAAATGTCAATATTTTCTAAACTGCTCAAATAGATATATTTCCCCGGACCCCCTCTGTCCATGTTGAGGGACAGAGACAGTATGAGGCAAATACAAAATATAGACCATTATATATATTTTTTAAAGGCTTAAAAAAAACTTTAGTTTGAAGAGTTTACATTTTTATTTTTTTATTAGTTACAGCATTTAGGAATAAAATATCCACATCATCGTGCTGTCGTTTGCGTTTTCCGCGTGAAGTGACCTCGACTCCATCAGGCATGTCCATTTCACGCATGCCACTGTCTCGTTTAGTTCCAATCCCACCGGCTGGTCCGACGTCAGCACCGTTGACACCGCCGCTGCCGCTGCTGCAGCTGCTGTTGCCGCTGCCGCCACCGGCACTGCTGCCACCGCTGATGCTGCCAGTGCCTTGCTTCTCCACAGACAGCTGTAGTATTTCCCGTTCTAGAGCTTCGGGGGAGGCGCCGCGTTCAATTTCCACCTCATCTAGGATGATTTTAGGTACTGCCAAGTATGGGCTCACTGACGGCACGAGCAAGCATGTCTGAATTTCCCGTTTCAGTAATATGTCTTGAAATATGTTAATGAGAGGGAGATATTCAGTGTGCCATTCATCGGCCTGTTTTCTGCTCATGCCAATGTACTGGGGTAAAATTACCCGTTTGATGTTGCCATTGGCTATCACCGCTCGTCCCAGGGACACCAGACATAATTTAAACCAAATTCGTTGATTCTGTTGCGTGTCCTTGCTCAAACCGCGTACATAATGCGTGTCGAGACTACGCTCTAATTGCTGTTGCGCAATTTCATTCTTTTCAAGACAAGGACCCGCTGAGAACTGACATATTAGTGCTGCAAGGTGGGGTCTTAAAAAATCCTCTGGCCTGTCATCAAGGGTGTTGGTGCATGGTGGGGGTGATTTTAGGACAATTTCCCCGGGTGTGCCCCGATCTGCAGCTATGGCACGGTTCACCAGGATTAGCGATTTTCGCTCAATTTTGGAAAAAGGATATTTTTCCCAGAGTGAAAGAGCCGGCTCGTAGGGGCGAGCAGAAGTAGCGTTGTGGGGATACACGATACAATCCCCATATTCCAGGAATTCTTCACCCGTTATTCCCCCGACAATTACTGGAAATTTATATTCCATTCTCGTCAACAGTTGGGTTCCTTAGAGTCCTCGCTGAGGGAGTGAGACGGATAATGTTTATCGGTACGTCGGCGGCAGGGTTTAAATACCGCGCTGCTGTAGCCTCCCACTCCTGCGGGTGGGTTTGGTAGGGGTTTGGGGGACCTCTCTAGGTCGACATTCGCCTAAGGTGCTTATACAAGCTTTGGGCCCCTTCAAAAGCTTCTATCATATCCCGGAAATCATGCGTAGCATATTCTAAGCGTCTGATTTCAGCTGTCAGTTCTTTCTGATTAAAATTGTCATATAATTTTTCAATTTCATCAAAAGTCTTAGTAAATCTGGTCATGGGGCAATTGACTTTGAAGGATTCGTAGGTTTGCCATAAACTTTGTATCACACGAGCTTTGTAACACACTTGCTGATAAATCTTTCGTCTTGACGTTAATTGATGTAATAATATCGACAAACTGGGGTCCTTTTCTCCTTCTTCATTCAACGGGAGATTAATTCTCTCGGGATAATCAACTGATGGCTGGTCCATTTTTTTTTTTTTTTTATGAATAGCACTTCGAGAAGGAACTTCTTGTCTCTATCCTGTCCCGGTATTTACTAAAGCGGGCAAAGCTCTTCTCTCGACTTTATGAAAGCTTAAATTTCAATAGGCTAGCCAGAGCGGCTTTTTTTCCGCGGTCTTTTTAACATAAAAACCGCCTAATAATTGTTTTCTCGCCTTGTGATTTTTTATAAATCTTGGCTCTAATCTAATAAGGCTCACTAATTCCCCTACAACGGGCAAAAGTTTTTTATCGATGTACGCTCGACTGCTTGTCAAAGATTTAATGATTTGTAAGATGTTTAAATTATGGTATGGAGGGAATAAAATACCTCTCTTATCCCACCGAATGAAAGAATTATTCTTGAATAGATTTAGCATAGATTTCGCGTATGGCAATTCTTCTCTCGTGAAATACAGATCAATTATTTCATTTAAATTTGGGGAAGAGTCCTCAGGCGAGAGAGAAAGACTGTTGTTTTTTCTTGATATTAAAGATAAAAGTATTTCCGGCGGGAGTTTATTATTATTGGCTATTATTTTCTGTTTCGGATTTTTTTTTTTTTTACTCTTAGACTCCTCGCGGCAACTACCGCGGGCGCGCCCGCCACCGCAGCCGCCGCAGCCGCCGCCACTGCCGCCACTGCCGCCACCACCGCGGGCGGCATTACAGCGAGCGAGCTTATTTTTTTTTTTTTTTTATGGGGGACTCACCAGTCTCAACAAAGAGCTCGGGTGGGTGCCCGCTCGTGGGAGGTGGTAGCTCGAAGCGGTAATTACCCTTATGAGGGCGAGTTGCTATGCTGGGGCAGGAGCTGACCTTCTCATCCTTGCTTTGGGCTGGTTTCACTTTCACTCTCGAGAGGCTGGAAGATTCCTTCCTACGCGCCATAGTGGTGGTTGCAGTGCTTCTGCGAAGGCGGGGAAAAGGAGATTCGCGCTTAGGAGTGGGTAAGATATTTGTTCCATTTTTAAAAATATATTTTTCGGCGGTTAGCCGAGGGATGAGACAAAATTCCTTTACCACCATTTCGATTATTTTTTACTTTATAAAACTACTAATCAGCGAGATGACCAGAGGTAAGAGTGTAGTTAAGATGGCTCCTCCACGCTTCGAAAGAAGAATATTTTTTTTTTTATAAAGTGGAGTTCGTTTACGGGCAACGGTGAGAATGTCTCCTCTAAACTTCTTTAATTTGCTCAAAATAGTCGGTTCTACTGTTAGATTTTTCTTAAGAAAATTAGTAAATATCTCAGATATGCAATTAATTTCTTTTTTTTTTAATTCCTTAATAATACGATTGCGAGCTTTAGCTGGAAGTTTGTTTAATAAAATTAATAACTCTCTGTGTTGCACTGCTAGGGGCTTACCCCTGTCTGACATTTTGCATGTCCTTCTCGTGCACCCAGCTATCTGCACTTCGGGGATAACCCACCCAGCTCACCAGATATTCTCTACTGCCGTCAGTTTTTCTTCTCCGTCTCAATATTTTAATGGGAAAAAATTCAGGTAGAGATGTTTCTATTAATTCCTGAGCGTAAAATTGCCCGAGTATTTTTTCCCCGCTCAGGTCGATAAGAGAATATGTGGGGATTACTTGCGAATTATCAACCGATTGGATTTTAAAAATTTCTTCGGTGTTTTGAGGCCAATAACTCTTGTGAAATATCCCCCGGTGGCTAGTTATCCGCACATGCGCTCCAGGAGTCAGTCGTGGACTAGTACGAGGCTGATGAGGACGGGCATTTAAATACATTAGCCCAAACTGCTGACGAATGTCTCGAGGAAGACTCAGAGAATGCACTTGTTGTGGAGTTTGACCTTTCTTGAGAGAGGAGTGAGGAGTTGAGTTGTAAGTTTCTACTATGGCTGGTAATACCTCTATATATTTTAAAGAATTTGTTAAAGTCATATAGCGGTAGATTCTATGCTTAAGCGTGCGAATAGCCCGTTCCGCTATTGCAGCCTTAGTGTCCGAGAAGGTACTGTATAATTTAATATTTTTTTTTTTTAGGTAATTCAGAAGAGGACGATTATAAAACTCGGTCCCTCTGTCTGTGTGTAATCTCGAAATTCCACGGAAGGTGGGGCTTTCTATAATATTTCGTAAGGCTGACAAGACGCTTTTTGAATTTTTTCTGACTAGTCCTACCGCCTTCATTAACCTTGAAAAGACATCTATGCATAACAAAATATATTTAATGCCACCATTGTGGGAATGTAATAAAGTCATGTCCGCCAAGTCGCAGGTGAGTATAATGCGAGGGGCAGCGGCTATGATTTTCCGTCTGGGAAATCGCAGAGGCTGCAATTTATGCAAAGTATAGGCCCTCTGAGAAGAGAGATAATCCACTACGTCTTTATAAGTAATAGAGGCGTTTTTCTCCCTAGCCGCTCTAAAAAGTTTGTTAACATTCCCAGTAAAGCCCCCGGGGCTATTGACGTCTCTATATACTTTTTCTAGAATTTTCTTTTTATGTGAATTTAAGGCCATTTTTGTTTTTACCAGCGGTATACAGTTTCACAGTTGCCCTCTCCGGTAATGAAGCTTCGTAATTGAATTTCCTCTGGAGCGGTTAAATCAACCAGAAGATAGCCGTATTTATCCGCAGTGACGTGACGATATATCTCAACAAATTTCGGGGCTAGATTTTTTCCATAAATTTGTCGCCCGAGACATTCCAACTGAGACAGATCTCGTTGTCTTAATAAAATATATTGACTACAATTAAGCGTGATCGTGCGAGCGTATTTTCCTTGTGGAAATAAATTTTGAGATATGAGAATTACGGATATTTGCTCGTGTCTTCCTCTAGTAAAAATATTAGCTATAATATCACTCTTAACTGCTTCATTAAAAAGGTCATCAATTATATACAGAGAGCTATTGTCTGTCTCAAGGGGATTTTGGTAATCCGCCGGGTTAATGAGACCTTTCACTAAAATGATTTTCTCACTAAGAGAGGTGATTTGTTTCAAAGGGTGAGTTTTATCATCCAGACTGGAAATGATTATTCTCGCGAAAGAACCGGCATATTTTTTACATAAACGCTCCACTAGACTGCTCTTGCCTGCTCCGCTAAAACCAGCGACAAGTATTCTTGCAGGCTCTCTGAAAATATTCAACTCTTCCTCTGTAAAGGTACAGACCTTGTCCATCTTCCCATCTCAAATGAGCCTTTTTTGTGGAAGAATCATCTTATATATAAACATTTCTTTTTAGTTCAAAGCAGAGGGGAGGGAGGGGGGAGTTTATCCCGGAGATGAAGATAACAATGGCAGCATGACCTTCTCCCGCCAGAAGACCATAGAAAAAAAAAAAGCCCGACCGACAGTGAAGGTCGTCTGGATATTACGCAGTTTCACTACCTTCCCTACGCCAGGTGGTGGTGGGTAGAATGGAGGTCACAGACAAAGAGAAGCAGGCTCCGCCACTTTCTGCCGGCTGATGCCTATTTATTTTTATTTGGGGGAAAAATATATTATTATTATTATTATTATTTTTAAGAATATTTAGTTTTGGCGATGGACAAAATCTATAAATTAATTAATCTTTCCCTCGCCTCGGCTTTATACAAATGGGAAATTCACATGACTATGGCAATTTACGTAATCCTCCCTACTTGCCCAGTCTAAATTCTTATTTTTTCGTTCGGGAAAAGAGTTCTTCCCAGATTTTATCCCTCTTACTTTATTGACAATAAGAAATCTTTTCTAGATTATATTTATAATATATAGACTTGCAGGGATTTTTGTTTAAAAGATTCTCGTGAAAATAGAGAGAGACTGATGTGAAAAACTGTACCTCTACTTTGGGGAAAATTAAGTATCTTATGAGCACGCTATCCTAAAAGCGTGCTATAAATACGCTCACCTTTTCGTCTAGGGCGAAAGGTGCTCTTCCCGCTCACTCAAGAAAGTTACCAGCTTAGATTAGAGCAGGTAAAAACTTCTCTATCTATGGGAGATTAAAATATTATCTATAATTTAAATAATTTATGGAATATGAGAGTGAGAGTGTGTGTATTTACAGCTATGACTCGTCACCCAGCTCGCAGATGCCACCTATGCGGGCGATTATACCCTCAGGATGCAGCTCACCACACATTCTCCTGTAGTTTCTGCGGGCTATCAGTGTGTGTAGCGAATGTCACAGCTCATCGCAGGAGATGCGTGACAGGTGAGATTACCAGGTTATTGCTCTGAATTGATGTTTTCTTAAAACTGTTATTTTCAGATAATGAAATAAGTCTTGACTAATAATAATTTTTTTTTCCAACAGTTGGGGCAGGGCAATACTCCAAGCAGATGATCGGGGCGAGGCAGGAAGAAAGAGTGGCGCTCTTTTCTTAATCAATTATTTTATTAACAGTCAAACATTTTGAATATGTTTATAAAGTATCTCATAACAAGAATAAAAATCATTTTAGGAACGCATATATTCCATAGATTGTAACTTCTCCCAGTTTCTCTTTAACAGTAACATTTTTAAAAGATTGCTCGAGTTATAATTAGTCTAAGTATGGCTCTAAAACAAAATAATAATAAATAACTTTCTCCTAATTATATTATGCAGATCAGTCTGTGTCTGATGAATCTTCGACCGTAACACTCCCAGAGCAAGTTGAGCCGGTGCCGGTCCCAGTGGATGGAACCAGGCGCCACAAGTGACAGCTCCTCTTCCAAGGATCATTACTACTCTTTCTTGGGTTCCCCCTCTTCCTGCTAATCGAAGGTTCACTTCAGGTAAAAAAAATTTTGTTCAGATGAGGAAGAGTGAAATGGGAGGCGATTCCATTTCAGAGAACCACATATCATACAATGCTTTCCGGAATGTTTTTCAAGGTCACTTCTGTCGAATAAAATATTCAATTCCTGCCTCTCATAAACACGACCCCATATTATTTCTTCAGTCCTTAACTTAACATTTTATACGGCACATATTACAGTTTTTCACTGTTCTATCAGGACGAAGCACTTTATGTCTCTTAGGATTTATACCGAACTGAGGCCTTATTTGCGCAGACCCAGTCGCTGCACTGGGAGAGGATGACAGTCGTGAGCATTATATAACTTTTCCCGCGCAACTAGTTACACGAGATGATATATCACCGGCTCTTCACGGTCATGGAGAGAGTACCTTATGCGTTGGCTTACAATTTCATGGGCGAGGATCAGGCTTCCATACTAGATTATATAAAGGGTTTCATATTTAGTAATATGCAAAGAATGGAGTGCGTGGATACCTAGGGACTATATAGAATATCACATCTTTACGAGGAAAAAGAAATCAGATATTTAACCCGAGAGGTGTAAAAATAGCTGTTTTATTCAATGTCAGCGGCCTTTTTCTGTCATAGACTTGGCTGGGGCTGGTATAAAATCAGACGATATTTATCTAGATCATGATAGCCTTCAGAAATTTGTCAATTACTCATGGTGACTCTCCTGTCAGTGGGTATCCACAGAAACTCTATATTTGATCTGACAACAAAATATCAATATTTATTTATTGCTTAACTTCTCATGAAGGACCTATCATGCTACTTTATGTCATGAGGTAGTAATAAATATTCACTGGTAGTGCCCTTGTTATTGTTGGGAAAGACTCATGTAGCTTTAATCAACACTTCCAGAAATATATGAGAATTTTCTCCAGAAAACATTCGCAATAAGCACTTTTGCTTGAATTGTTAAATGAATATATTGTTGTTGCAACTTAAAAACTCATTTCAATTCATGCGACAACCAACAAAGTTGATTTTCCCCCAGCTGGAAGCGTTTGCAAATTCAAAAATATACAAGGGCTACTTGCCCTCTCATACTGCCTTTGTGTGGATTTAGAAGCCCTATCTCGATAATCATAAGCCAGAGGGTAATAACAGCTAGACACTGCGTAGCAATAGCTTATGGCTATGGTGATAGACAGAAATAACACTATAATAGATAGATATGTCCATCGGAAATTTACAGTGTAGTGATCATATGTATGATAGACTTTCGTCTTTATGGGATTGGATAAAGATGAACACTCCCTGTTATCCACTTCATATGACCAGGGCAGCATACATTTGCCATACAGAAGAAGTGCAACTTCTGTCATCAGGACTTCTCTTACCAAACCAAAGGTGAGGCATCATGACCATCTAATGCCTAAGGCTAATTATTTGGAGCACTCTGCAATAATTGCAATTTAAGGCAGAAAAATTCAGGTAAATATTTGCCTGTTATTATTCATAACCTATCCATATGATATGGCTTTGATAATTAAGAACTAAGTGTTAAAGCCCCAATCAATGTTTTTAATGAAACAGGATATAAATTCCTAAAGTAGAAATAGAATACTTCGTTTTCCTGGATAGTCTAGCCTTCTTGTCCGGCTGGTTTGGCTAGTTTGGCTCAGGCGCACCTCAGCTTCAAAATCACCCTTGAAATTCACAGAGGCGATGATAAGTCATCTACCCCCAGAAGTTGGGGATGCTTGATAACCGGCAAACAAGTGTTTTCCTTATGATCCAAAGGCTTTCTACAGTTCTCTGTCTAAAGCATATTAGCCAGAAGAATTCGATCATGCTCATCTGGTTTAAGGAGAAAACAGCTTGTCAAACTCTAGGAGACTATCTCTAGTATATCTCAGCTGTGATGTGTAGGACTTCTGGCTGACATATTCACCTTGCATGGGAGATTATTATACAACATCTATAATCTAGATGTTGTTCACTATATTTCTCTCGGCTTTGCCTGTAATTGCCTTCTTAAAAACCAGTGGAGTGGAATTAGAATTAATTACTGATCAGGAGCTTTATAACATCCATACAGTCTAATATAAGAGGCGGCTTCACTACTGCTGTTAGGGCGTTTGCTCAGGCAATAACCAGTTCATTAATCCCAATTTTGATGAGAAAAACAGTAAGTAAATTTTGCTATACTGGGATTTTAATTCTCTTTATGGTTCTTGCATGACTGAGGCTTTTCACCAAACATTCAGAAAACTCTCACCCCACCAAATGGCGAGTTTTCTCACCAAATGGCAGTCTTCTCAAGAAGAATCCTCAAGACTCTATAAAAGGTTACTGGCTTCTTATAGACACTCTAGGAATAGCCCCAGAATTAGCTCGCTACGGATGACTTACCACCTATGTCTCTATAAAACAGATAACATTAGATGATCTATCTGGTGCAGCAAACGACTATTGGCTATCAGTAATCAAAAACTACCCCGTAAAAATACTAAATTGGTAGAGGACCATCTCCCAGAGCAGAGCTACCTAATATCATTGCCTTTATTGCAGTTGTTCTTGGAGATAGGTCTACAAATTGAGAAAATTCATAGCATATATGAACTCACAAGGAAAAAATATCTGGCGAACTTTGTTGAAACGAACGTGAGAACTAACGCAATAGTAGCACTAGTAAGACTGTCAGCAATTATTTAAATTGTTGACCAATTCTATATTCGGCAAGACATTGTTTAATCCATCCAAATATGCCAACAAAACGACTCATAACATCAGCAGGAGCATTTTGCGAGCGGTGAAGTAAGCCACTATTTAAGAAAGCCATAAAACTCAGAAAACCAAAGTATTGGTTACGACGGGGACGCCAGCCATAAAACTCACTTACCTAATTACAGGTTACCAGATACTGAGAACTTGCCAAATTTAAGCTGTACCATTTTTTGGTATATGATTCTTAAGAAAACATACCAAGACAAATAAAACTAATCTATTCAGATACCGATAGATCATCATCCCTTACTGTTTAGAGGGCATCAAAACCTTACTGATGAGATCGGTAGGAACCATTGAGAAATGGATGGAGCATCTAATTTCCCACAGATCATCCTCTCTACAATGACTCAGGGAAAGTCCTCTGAAACACTTAAAAGTGAGGGTGGGGGACCGCCTTATTTCAGAAATAGTCTGCATTAGAAGCCCAAGATGTATGGCATCATAACTGCAGATAATAACAACACTATCGCTGCGAAAGGAGTTCCTCAGTCTGAACAACAATTATTAACTCATAATAACTTTAGAAGTGTGCTGGAAGGCAGTTTCCTTATACAACTTCAATATAGTCAATTAGAAATTTGAGATCAGATGACCACCTACTCACCACTAGAAACGAGGTCTTGGCTCATTTTGATGATAAAGCGCTTACTTAGATGCCTATCACTCTGTATCCTATGGTCATCAGATGCCAGAGAAACAAAGTTTAAATTATTTAAAAGATAAAACAGATGACAAAGTGGAGGGAAGACAGAAGAAGTAATAGCAGTACTGAAGAAGGAGTACAGAAGAAGAAGACTAGAGATGAGAGACAGTTGCAATCCGCGGCGGGGAAGAAAAAACTGTAAGAGATTTTCCCCAGTCCAAGCATCGTAGAGAGGTGATCTTCCGCCACTGCTCGTAGTTTCATGCTCTTAGAAGCTAGCTGTTCTGAGGAGAGGAATAAAACAATGTAATGTTAACTAATAAATATATTTGCTAAGAGAGACTTTTGTTTTCACCCTTTGAAAAATTAGGTTATTATCCTTTTTCACTGGATACTGATGTAGCCGGAGGCGGGCGCAGGGCTGATAATCACACCCGATGACCTCCAAAGAAGCAGGTAGCTGGCATAACACTCATCAGAGACCCCAGTCACCTGAATCCTTTGTGCTGCCTCTCTCCATCTATCAGGTAATAGAGTTTGGGAGTCAGAAGTGATCATTACTCTACTTCTGTTCCTACTTAGTAATAAGTCTCTCTATCCTTGGGGATAGGTAAACATATTAAACTCCTACCCTGTCTGGCCCTAAGGTCATACAGACCCCCATTATCATTATTTCCATGGTCATTATCCGGAATCCGGTTCCCTCGGGGACCAGCTGCCCATCCACCGCGTTCTTTAAACCCAGCAGTGTTGTTGTGAAGTAGCAACAGTCGGCGTCCAGTGGTCGCAGCCGGAAGGGGGACTCCTCGGAAGATAGTAGCTTGCCCAGTCCACACTGAATCCTTTGTACTGCCTCTCCCATCTATCAAATTGATTGAGTTTGAGGTCAAGTGATCATTACCTGCATTCTTATGTAGTAATTACACGAAATAAGCCTCTCTCTCTATCCCTTGGGAATGTTTAAACATATTAAACATGCCCTAATGACACCTGTGCTTATGAGAGACCACCATTATCTTTTTTCTTTTCACTCATTATCCCAGATCTATGCCCACCTGCTCCTGAATCCTTTTTTGTACTGCCTCTCCCATCTATCAGGTGATTGAGTTTGGGGTGTCAGGAAGTGATCATTACCTACCTTCTTAGCTTAGTAATTACACAAGTAAATCTCTCTATCTAGAGGATGATTAAACATATTAAACTTGTACCCAAATAGCACCTGTGCTTATGCAGATTACCCATTATCACATTCTTTTCCACACTCATTAACCAGGATCTGCCACTGCACACCCAGATCCTTTGTTCTGCTTTATGCCTACTTATTGTGTAGGAATAAGTCTCCTATCCCTTGGGGCATGATTAATCATATTAAGCAATTTACCTGTCAGCCTAAGGCCATACAGACCCCATCATTATCTCATTTTCCATGGTCATTATCGGCAGTGTTCCTAGATCAGCCAACATACTACTGAGGCGGGCAGCCAAGAAAGTGGAGCATACTCAAGGTGTGAGCATACTTGTGTACGGGATCTTGCAGCCCCTACTGTCAAGCAGATGCGAGATGCGGCGAAGTGCTGTAAGCTTCTGGCTGCCTTGTTGCAGATTTACAGCATGGTTCTTCATGGTTAGTTTGGAGTCAAATTTCACCCAAGGATATCAACTTCTTCTCCGAGTTGCCAACATCGTCATTCATCATACTACTGCACCAGCATTGCATCATGGCGTTTAGAGGCGATCGTCATTTAGTTTCTCAGGTGCAAATGTTACTGCCATCTATTTCCCCAAGCTGATGTGGCTCTCATCACAGTGATTGATGTGGCGCTTAGAGCAGCTGGCATTTCTTCTCTTTGATAGTGGATATTAGTGTACGATCGTCTGCATATGCATGTGATTCTGGGATGAGATGAAGGTCGTTGAAGTAGACATTCCATAACAGTGGACCCAGCACGCCTTCCTTGTGGAACGCTTGCCAATAGGATGCCTTGCTGATTCCGTTCCATTGAGGACTACCTTGAGATCTACCATGAGTATTGTCACTGAGGGCACGCGTAGAGCCTGCAATTCCCAGTGCTTGAAGTTTTGCTAAGAAGGCCCTGAGTGCCACCCGGTCAAGCACCAGCAATGTCCAGTGCTACCACGGCTGACTTTGGATTCATCCAGTGACTGGTGCCACTTGAGTGGGGTTTAACGGCAGATCAGCGGCTTGGAGTAACCTTTCCTGAAGCCATATTGACGATCCTGAAGTAGTGAGTGGTAGTCAAAAAAATCTGTCATTTGTCTTGAGATTATTATCTCAAGGATCTTACCAGTGATTGACAGGAGTGGCGCTGGTCTGTAGTTGCTGATTTCTGCTCTGCTCTTCTTTTGTGAACAGGGACTACATTTTGCCTCTTTCCATGGAGAGGGCCATTTACACTGTACTAGGCAGTGCTGAAAGGTACAAGTTAGAGGTGCTGCTAAGCTGGGTCTGCACATCTTCTCAACAATCTTAGGCTCAACTTGTCTGGGCTGGCCCTTTTCTCTTGGTCAAGTGATTTAAGGAAATGCACCTCCTCCTGCCTTGTGTCACCACTGACAGTTTTGACACAGTTCTTGCAGCTGGCTAGCCAAGGGAGGGGTCCCTTGCTGGATCAGGAACTTGCATTTTGGTAGCAAAGTGTTCAGCAAAGAGTCCGCCTTCTCTTGACTACTAGTAGAGTGGTCCCATCCTGTCGATTTAGAGGTGGAATAAGTTCATCAAGGCCAGATGCTTGTCTGTCCTTGACCGGGACCACCAGGTTTTAGGCCTACCCTACCTGATGCTAACTTTCTTTTAATGTCCACCTCCCATTTAGCAATGTTGCACGAACATGCCCATATACTACAGAGCATGCAGTTCCTACTATAGAGTGTGGATGTCTCTTATACCTTCGCCATGTGCCTTGCAGTAGCAGCCTCTCTACAACTTGAAAGCCAAACCAAGGCTGATCTGTAGGCTTTGTCACATATTGCCGGTGAGGAATGTGTTCTTGTTGCAGATTAAGGATCTGTCAGTGAAGAGCTTTCACTTGGTTGTCAACATCCCCCTGGAGAGAGCATTTCCAGTCAGTGGTGCTCAGAGCAAAGGCTGGCCAATTTCCTCTTCCCACCCAGCCAGAGTTGTGTGTGTGGACTCCTCCTCGTTCTGTTGGGATCTTAAGTATCGTAAAGCAGCCTTGTGGTGAACGATCAACATGTGAGGGGTTGACAAACTATGCCTTCTGCCAGTCACTCACTACTGGGTCAGGAGGAGCCAGAGATATGAGTAGGGAAATCAACAAAGTTTCTCATGTCAAACACTGCAGAAGGTCATCAAAGTCCTCATAAGAGGTGCTGGTTGAGGTCACCAACAGGTATAATATGTTGACAGTTGTGTTGTAGCAGAAGGGAGTCAATATTTTCCATTAGGAAGTTGATAGGGTCTGCGTGTTGCCACTGAGGTCTGTACATTGCACATGCTAGTACAGAGGTAAGTGTTTATACAGGCTTGAAGAACATCATTCAGGTGTGTAGGGCGGCAGCATCTATGTGCTGGGCATGGGCGCACCCAGAGGAAGCACACAGCAACACCACCTCCTTGCCCTTGCCTGTCTCTTCTCTCATCCATGAGTGTAGCCAGCAATTCTTGCAAAATTTTCTGAGTCTGTCATCTCCAAAATGTTTCAAACAGCTATCATGTCGGGACGTCGAGAGTGTTCACAAAGTTATGTGTGAGCTCTCAGCATTGTGTGACCTCAGTGTTGGCCGACAGGATGCTGATGAGCTCAGCTCCTCATGATGGAGTGGTCAGCTTGAGGTGGTGGGTGTGTAGGGAATGTAAGGTGCCTGCCCGCCAGGGAGAGGGTAGGGTACTGAGGCAGCTGCGGGATGTGAGTCTGTGGTCTTGTATGGGCCCAATCCACCTGCTGGGCTGGGATAGGAGTAGCTAAGTGGGTGACGTGAGAGTGTTTTACCAATTCCAGAGATCCTGCTGGTTTGTTCTGGGAACAGGTCTCTAAACAGGTGGCCCTGTCTGTCAAGTTCCTTTTCTTCAAACACTGGTCCTCCTTGTCTCCTTTCTTGTAGCAATGTTACACCTGGTATCTCGCAGGCAGTTGTTGGCAGAGTGCCCCTTCAGTGACAGCAGGAGCACAGCCCTAGGTGCCTGGGAGGGTGGACTAGGATTTGTGCACCTCCTGTGTTGCTTAGTTTGTCCTCAGATTCTGCCGCTGGAGACTGTATTAGTGGAGGGTGAGACGGCTGTAGATGTCTTCCTCCTCTACGTCCTCCTCCACGTCACTCTACCCCGCCCTCTACCAGTTCTGACAGATGTGTCCCTGCTGCTTAGTACTTGGTAGCAGTAGGTATCCAGGTGCAGTGATAGTTCCTGATCACTAACTGCACCGTTCTCTGATCAGAGAAGCTCCTGGCTCAGAACTTGCTGTCAAGCACTACTGCAGATTCTAGAACAGTAGCCAGCAGGTGTGCTGACAGGTGTGGAATCAAGAGATGGTATGTGCACTGTCAAGTAGACTGGCAGTGGCTGAAGCAGAGATGTCAGGTGTAGGAGAATTAACAGACCCAGGCTTCCCACGTTGCTGGGAAGAGGATTTATTCCTCTGTGGTAGTCAGAGGAATTGTGCTAGAATTCCCAAGGTAGTGTTTTGAACTCTGTCAGTCTGTGGGACCTTAGCAATGACAGAATTCCACCAGTTAGGACTTCCAGTCTTTGTCAAGTGTCACCATCAGCTAGAGCAGCTTACGTCACTTGATGCGAGGCTTGCCTGGCCTTCTACAATAACCCTTAGAGTTATCTAATGATTTGAGGAGCTCATGAAGTGCTTCCCTGTGATGGATTATCTTAGCTGCAACACACAGCAGGAGTCCTGGTAGGACTTCTGAACCTTCCTCCTGTAGCTCCAGGCTTGTATCCACATATACCACAGGATTATGGATATCCTTAGAATTTTCTGAAATTTTCAACACAAGCAACAAAATTCTCCTTCTGGAATGCAATCTGTGTGGCAGTGGTTGGAACAAGTAGGCTCCTTACATCCAGAAGAACTTTGTCCCTTGTGGTATACACAAACACTGCAGTATCTACTGGGACAGTAGCCAGATAGCGTAGATAATCTTGCTATTTTGCGGTGTAAAGTCTCATCCCAGAGGAGGCTTGTAGGTTTGGGATTCACAGGAGAGAGAGAGAGGGTGGGTGGTGATGTCTCTCTCTCCTCTCTCTCTCCCTCTCTCTCTCCTCTCTCTCTCCTCTCTCTCTCCTCTCTCTCTCCTCTCTCCTCCTCTCTCTCTCCCTCTCTCTCTCCCTCTCTCTCTCCCTCCTCTCTCTCTCCCTCTCTCTCTCCCTCTCGCTCTCCCTCTCTCCCTCTCTCTCTCCCTCTCTCTCTCCCTCTCTCTCTCTCTCTCACTCTCCCTCTCTCTCTCCTCTCTCTCCCCTCTCTCTCCCCCTCTCTCTCTCCTCTCTCTCTCCCTCTCTCTCTCCCTCTCTCTCTCCCTCTCTCCTCTCTCTCTCCTCTCTCTCCTCTCTCTCTCCTCTCTCTCTCCTCTCTCTCCTCTCTCTCTCCTCTCTCTCTCCTCTCTCTCTCCTCTCTCTCTCCCTCTCTCCTCTCCTCTCCTCTCTTCCTCTCTTTCTCCCTCTCTCTCTCGCTCTCTCTCCCTCCTCCATAGCCCAATCTCTCACCCTCCTCTCTCTCTATGGCTTCTCTCTCATCACCTCTCCATTCCTCTCTCTCATAGCCTTTTCCTCGCCCTCCTTTTCTCCCTCTCTCTCTCTCTTTCTCTCCCTCTCCCTCTCTTTCTCCTCTCCTCTGCCCTTTCTCTCGCCCCTCCATTTCTCTCTCTCCCCCTTGGTCTTATCCTCACCCCCCATACTCTCTCCTCTCTCCCTCTTTCTACCTTTCTCTCTCCTCTCTCTCCCTCTTTCTGCCTTTCTCTCCTCCTCCCACACCCTCTCCCTCCTCCTAGCCTTCTATCTGTGGTAATAAAAAAAAAAAAAAAAAAAAAATGGGTGGCCTTGGGGGACAGAAAACCAAGAAGTCTAGTGAACGAACCAGGGAGGAAAGACTGGGGTTAGAGAGGCTCCAAAAGGGAGGAAGAGTGGGGAAGGGAGATAGTAGGGCAGTGAAAAATGGAGGAGCAGATAGCTGAGTGCAGGAAGTGGGAAGTACAGATGTAGCAGCAGAAGCTGGGATGCAGTGCTTAGAGAGAAAAAGCCGCGAAACAGATTAGAGACAAGTGACAATTCAGATGTGACATCAGGAAATTCAAAGTCAGGCACAACCAAGGGACATTAAGCAACAACGGAGACATGCGTACCGCGAAGGCCCTATGGAGCCCGTGGGGCCGAACCAAAGACGATAGGCACACTAAGATCAAACGACGAGTCGAGACAATGAAGGTATGCTATATGCAGAGATTCTAGCAGCCAACTGCAGTAGCAAGGGACAGCTGGTCAGAAAGACAGTTCACAGAATAGAAAGTTTCAGATATGACAGGGACTGAAGGCAAGAACATGTCAATGGAAGGAAATAAAATGCCTCAGAGGAAGCAGATGGAGACTCAGTGGGAGGAGAAGGGGGCAGGTCAGTTACTACGTGTCTCACCAGACTCCAGAAGCCAAGGGGCCAACTTTGAAGAAATAAAACAGGAGGGAGAAAAATGATTGAAGAGCATCTATGAAGCAATGAGGAGGGCAATATGACCAGGTGACAAAATTTTTCAGAGAATTGGGTGGTTTGCGAGTGGAAGGATACAGCCTGTCAGGTAACTTTCAAGGAAGAATCAGTTCGAACCAGGATTCTGCAAAGCAAGACTGAGGACAAAGAGGGTACCAGAGAAGGTAATACCTGAACCGCGACAGAACACAAGAAGAAGGACTACACTGAAAGAGAAATTGCAGGGCCCCAGGAGAGCAGGAAGCAATGAAAATAGGCAGGACCCAGACACAGGAGGAGGGCAGGCACACCCCACAGAATCTCTCCCACCAAGACTCCACCGTGACATTCCCAACGCAACTGAGCAACCTATCTGCAAGCCTCACTTATTTCTCTCTGCCACCAACCCCATATCACCGAACCTCACCCCAACAGCTGTCCCTTATGAGCATTCTGTTACCCCATCAACACAACCCCACCTACACCACAGCCACCATAGGCCCCCACCAAGGCTCTATCACTCCCCCAACCCCAATATTCTTGCAGCCACAATGATAGAAAAGAAACTGAAGGTTTGGTACACAAACAACGGATGGAATAACGAATAAACATGAGGAGTGGAACGAAAGAATCAGTGAAAAATCCCCAGTCATCATAGCAGTCACAGAAACAAAACTCGCTGAGACAATAACAGACACAATCTTCCCAACAGGATATCAGATCCTGAGGACAGATAGAAGGAGTAGAGGGGGAGGAGGGGTTGCACTGCTCATAAAACACCGATGGGGATTTGAGGAAATGGAAGGCATGGACATGATTGGAGAAAGAGACTACATTGTAGGTACAATTCAGTCCGGAGAACATAAAGTAGTCATTGGAGTGATGTATAACCCACCACAGAACTGCAGGAGGCCAAGAGAGGAGTACGAAGAAAACAACAGGGTGATGGTGGACACACTGGCTGAGGTGGCAAGAAGAGCTCACTCGAGCAGAGCAAAGTTACTGGTAATGGGCGATTTCAACCACAAGGAGATCGACTGGGAAAACCTGGAGCCACATGGGGGTCCCAAAACATGGAGAGCCAAGATGATGGATGTGGTACTTGAAAACCTTATGCATCAACATGTCAGGGACACAACCAGAGAGAGAGGGGAGGATGAGCCAGCAAGACTGGATCTTGTGTTCACCCTGAGCAGTTCAGACATTGAGGACATCACTTACGAGAGGCCCCTTGGAGCTAGCGATCATGTGGTTCTGAGTTTCGACTATATAGTAGAGTTACAAGTGGAGAAGGTAACAGGAACTGAAGGGGACAGGCCAAACTATAAAAGGGGGGACTACACAGGTATGAGAAACTTCCTGCAGGAGGTTCAGTGGGACAGAGAAATGGTAGGAAAATCAGTAAACGAGATGATGGAATATGTGGTAACAAAGTGCAAGGAGGCAGAGGAAAGTTTTGTTCCCAAGGGAAACAGAAATAATAGGAAGACCAAAACGAATCCTTGGTTTACCCGAAGGTGTAGGGAGGCAAAAGCTAAGTGCAACAGAGAATGGAAAAGGTACAGGAGGCATAGGACCCAGGAAAACAAGGAGATTAGTAGAAGAGCCAGAAACGAGTATGCACAGATAAGGAGGGAGGCCCAGCGACAGTATGAAAACGACATAGCATCGAAAGTCAAATCTGACCCGAAACTGCTGTATAGCCACATTAGGAGGAAGACAACAGTTAAGGACCAGGTGATAAGGCTGAGGAAAGAAGGTGGAGAACTCACAAGAAACGATCAAGAGGTATGTGAGGAGCTCAACACGAGATTTAAGGAAGTATTTACAGTAGAGACAGGAAGGACTCTGGGGGGACAGACCAGATGGGGACACCAGCAAGGAATACACCAACAAGTGTTGGACGACATACATACAGATGAGGAGGAGGTGAAGAAACTGCTAAGGGACATCGATACCTCAAAGGCAATGGGACCAGACAACATCTCCCCATGGGTCCTTAGAGAGGGAGCAGATATGTTGTGCGTGCCACTTACCACAATCTTCAACACATCCCTGGAAACTGAGCAACTACCTGAGGTATGGAAGACGGCAAATGTAGTTCCCATTTTTAAAAAAGGAGACAGAAAAGAGGCACTAAACTATAGACCTGTGTCATTGACGTGTATAGTATGCAAAATTATGGAGAAGATTATCAGGAGGAGAGTGGTGGAGCACCTGGAACGGAACAAGAGTATAAATGCCAACCAGCACGGATTCACGGAAGGCAAATCCTGTGTCACAAACCTTCTGGAGTTTTATGATAAAATAACAGAAGTAAGACACAAGAGAGAGGGGTGGGTTGATTGCATCTTCTTGGACTGCAAGAAGGCCTTTGACACAGTTCCTCACAAGAGATTAGTGCAGAAGCTAGAGCATCAGGCGCATATAACAGGAAGGGCACTGCAATGGATCAGAGAATTCCTGACAGGGAGGCAACAACGAGTCATGGTACGTAATGATGTATCACAGTGGGCACCTGTGACGAGCGGGGTCCCACAGGGGTCGGTCCTAGGACCAGTGCTATTTTTGGTATATGTGAACGACATGATGGAAGGGTTAGACTCAGAAGTGTCCCTGTTTGCAGATGATGTGAAGTTAATGAGGAGAATTAAATCTGATGAGGACCAGGCAGGACTTCAAAGAGACCTGGACAGACTGGACACCTGGTCCAGCAAATGGCTTCTCGAATTTAATCCTGCCAAATGCAAAGTCATGAAGATAGGGGAAGGGCACAGAAGACCACAGACAGAGTATAGGCTAGGTGGCTAAAGACTGCAAACCTCACTCAAGGAGAAAGATCTTGGGGTGAGTATAACACCGAGCATGTCTCCGGAAGCACACATCAATCAGATAACTGCTGCAGCATATGGGCGCCTGGCAAACCTGAGAACAGCATTCCGATACCTTAGTAAGGAATCATTCAAGACACTGTACACCGTGTATGTCAGGCCCATACTGGAGTATGCAGCACCTGTTTGGAACCCGCACTTGATAAAGCACGTCAAGAAACTAGAGAAAGTACAAAGGTTTGCGACAAGGTTAGTTCCAGAGCTAAGGGGAATGTCCTATGAAGAAAGATTAAGGGAAATCGGCCTGACGACACTTGAGGACAGGAGGGTCAGGGGAGACATGATAACGACATATAAAATACTGCGTGGAATAGACAAGGTGGACAAAGACAGGATGTTCCAGGGAGGGGACACAGAAACAAGAGGCCACAATTGGAAGTTGAAGACACAAATGAGTCAGAGAGATAGTAGGAAGTATTTCTTCAGTCATAGAGTTGTAAGGCAGTGGAATAGCCTAGAAAATGACGTAGTGGAGGCAGGAACCATACACAGTTTTAAGACGAGGTTTGATAAAGCTCATGGAGCGGGGAGAGAGAGGGCCTAGTAGCAACCGGTGAAGAGGCGGGGCCAGGAGCTAGGACTCGACCCCTGCAACCACAAATAGGTGAGGTGAGTACACACACACACACACACACACACACACACACACACACACACACACACACACACACACACACATACACACACACTAACACACATATGATGAATGCAACAGAGCAATGGTGGACACTCTAGCTGAGGTGGCAAGAAGGTCTCACTCAAGTAGAGCGAAGTTACTGGTCATGGGCGACTTCAATCACAGGGAGATTGATTGGGAAAACCTGGAGCCACATGGGGTTCCCGAAACATAGAGAGCCAAGTTGATGGATGTGGTGCTGGCAAATCTCATGCACCAACATGTTAGGGATACTACCAGAGAGAGAGAGAGAGAAGAGGATGAACCAGCAAGACTGGACCTCGTGTTCACCCTGAGTAGCTCAGACATTGAGCACATCATATATAAAAGGCCCCTTGGAGCTTTGAATACATGAATATGAGCTTTGAATACATCGTGGAGCTAAAAGTGGAGAGGATAACAGGAGTAGAAAGGGAAAAGCTAAACTATAAAAGGAGGGACTACACAGGAATGAGGACCTTCCTGCGGGAGATTCAGTGGGAACAGGAGTTGATAGGAAAATCAGCAAACGAAATGATGGACTTTGTAACAACAAAATGCAAAGAGGCAGAGGAAAGGTTTGTTCCCAATGACAACAGAAATAATTGGAAGGACAGAACGAGCCCTTGGCTTACCCGAAGGTGCAGGGAGGCAAAAACTAAGTGCTCTAGAGAATGGAAAAAGTACAGAAAGCAAAGGACTCAGGAGAATAAAGAGATTAGTCGACGAGCCAGAAACGAGTATGCACAGATAAGGAGGGAGGTGCAGCGGCAGTATGAAAATGACATAGCATCGAAAGTCAAGTCTGACCCGAAACTACTCTACAGTCACATCAGGAAGAAGACAGCAGTCAAGGACCAGACTAGTGGCTAAAGCGACGGGCTGGAGTTTTGAGACTCTATGACCGCGTGTTCAATCCCGGCCGGGGGTATGGTTTGTCAAGGACCAGGTAATCAGGCTGAGGAAAGAAGGTGGGGAGCTCACAAGAAACGACTAGGAGGTATGTGAGGAGCTCAACATGAGATTTAAGGAAGTATTTACAGTGGAGGCTGAAGGGACAATGGGAAGACAAAACAGTGACGTACAGCAACAAGGGATATACCAACAAGTGTTGGATGAATTACACACAACTGAGAAGGAGGTGGAGAAGCTCCTAAGTGACCTTGATATCTCAAAGGCGGTGAGACTAGACAACACCTCTCCGTGGGTCGTTAGAGACAGAGCAGGGACACTACGTGTGCCACTAACCAAAATCTTCAACACTTCCCTTGAAACTGGGCAACTACGTGAAGTATGTAAGGTAAGACACATATGCAACAGTTAGGTATCTTTATTTCGAAACGTTTCGCCTACACAGTAGGCTTCTTCAGTCGAGTACAGAAAAATTGATAGAAGCAGAAGAGACTTGAAGACGATGTAATCAGTCCATCACCCTTAAAGTTTTGAGGTGGTCAGTCCCTCAGTCTGGAGAAGAGCATTGTTCCGTAGTTTGAAACGTAGTCTGAAACGTGAAGTATGGAAGAAGGCAAATGTAGTCCCCATCCTTAAGAAGGGAGACAGAAATGAAGCACTAAATTATAGACCAGTGTCACTGACATGTATAGTATGCAAAGTGTTGGAAAAGATTATCAGGAAGAGAGTGGTGGAGCACCTGGAGCGAAACGACAGCCAGCACGGATTCATGGAAGGCAAATCCTGTGTCACAAACCTACTAGAGTTTTATGACAAGGTAACTGAAGTAAGAAATGAGAGGGAGGGGTGGATTGATTGCATTTTCTTGGACTGCAAGAAGGCCTTCGACACAGTTCCTCACAAGAGAGTAGTACAGAAGCTAGAGGAACAGGCACGTATTACAGGAAAGGCACTGCAATGGATCAGAGAATACCTAACAGGGAGGCAACAGTGAGTCATGGTCCGTGATGAGGTATCACAGTGGGCGCCAGTGACGAGCGGGGTCCCACAGGGGTAAGTCATGGGACCAGTGCTATTCTTGGTATATGTGAACGACATGACGGAAGAGATAGACTCAGAAGTGTCCCTGTTTGCAGATGACGTGAAGTTAATGAGGAGAATTAAATCAGACGTGGACCAGACAGGTCTACAAAGAGACCTGGACAGGCTGGATGAGTGGTCTAGAAACTGGCTCCTAGAATTTAACCCCACCAAATGCAAAGTCATGAAGAACAGAGGAGGGCAAAGAAGACAGCAGACAGAGTATAGGCTAGGTGGCCAAAGACTGCAAACATCACTCAAGGAGAAAGACCTAGGAGTGAGTATAATACCGAGTACATCGCCAGATGCACACATTAACCAGATAACTGCTGCGGCATATGGGCGCTTGGCAAACCTGAGAATAGCGTTCCGGTACCTCAGTAAGGAATCGTTCAAGACTTTATACACTGTGTACGTCAGGCCCATACTGGAGTACGCAGCACCATTTTGGAACCCGCACCTGGTCAAACACGTCAAGAAATTAGAGAAAGTGTAAAGGTTTGCAACAAGGCTAGTTCCAGAGTTAAGGAGAATGTCCTATGAAGAAAGGTTAAGGGAAATCGGTCTGACAACACTGGAGGACAGGAGGGCCAGGGGAGACATGATAACGACATGCAAAATACTGCGTGGAATAGACAAGGTGGACAGAGACAGGTTGTTCCAGAGATGGGACACAGAAACAAGGGGTCAAAATTGGAAGCTGAAGACTCAGATGAGTCAAAGGGATGTTAGGAACTATTTCTTCAGTCATAGAATAGTTAAGAAGTGGAACAGTCTGGCAAGCGAAGTAGTGGGGGCAGGAACTATACATAGTTTTAATAGAAGGTATGATAAAGCTCATGGAGCATGGGGAGAGAGGACCTAGTAGTGGTCGGTGAAGAGGCGGGGCCAGGAGCTGAGTATCGACTCCTGCAACCACAATTAGGTGAATTAGGTGAATACACACACACACACACACATGCACACACACACACACACACACACACACACGCACACACACACACACACACACACACACACACACACACACACACACACAGGCCAGGAGCTAGGACTCGACCCCTGCAACCACAAATAGGTGAGTACATGGTGGGTGCAGACGTGGGTGCGCAAGGCTCCGAGAACCTTCGTGTTTTTGAGGCTTGCAATAACCGCTAGCAGTAATCAGTGGTAGTGACAAAGTCAGTGAACAAACCTACGAGTGATAACTATAGTTATTAGTTGAAAAAATTCGAGAGGAAACCTGAATTCAGTATTTTTTTTTTAAAGTGCCAAACCGTTGTGGATATACTAGACACTGTTGCCACACAGATGCAAACATAAAAAGATCAAAGTGAGTGTGGAAATGGGTGATCAAGAATTACCAGCGTTTGGTTAACAAGTGAAATGTGGGGCACCGTAATGTCAGAGTGAAAAAGTTAATAAGCAAAAGGAGAAAGAAAAAATAAAATATACAACAAGGGAAGGTGGCAGTAGGCCTGCTGAAGCAGTGACGTCACAACAGTTTGTATGCCATTATACATATAAAGTGTAACACCGAATGTGAAGTGTATTCTGTAATAAGTGAAAAGTGAAATCACTTGAGGAATGCGGGATGCATGAGCATATATGTTTATAAACATCACGGGTGAAGGAATTACAAAATAGTGATAGAAGGCCTATGTACGACGACTACGTCATCAGCATCTGGCAACTTGTCATCACACCACTGTCAGTGCAAATATTCACCTGTTGAGGTTGCATTTTGCAAGGTTGAGTTCTGGTTCTGCATCACTGTTAGATACTGGTCACTCACTCCTGCAAGCCATTACCAGAATTAGAGTGTATACTATCATAAGTGAAAAGTGAAATCGTGTGAGGAACGAGGGATGTATGAGCACATGTGGTTATAATCATCACTGATGAAGGATCTCCAAAATAGGGATTTAGGCTACGTACGACGACTACGTCATCAGCATCTGGCAACTTGGCACGACCGCTGCCAGCGCAAGTATCACCTATATTGTGGTTTGCATGTCGCAGGCTTGGCTTGGCTTGGCCTTGCATCGCTGTTAGATACTGGTCACTCACTCCTGCAAGCTATTACAGTAGTTATTAGTAGTAAGAATACTTAGGAAGCTAGGAAGTCCTCTCTAAACGTGAACAAGGAATAGGATAATAACAGCTATAATTGATACTTAAATCCAGAAAGGACAATAAGCGAAGAGTGTAGCATTTCTAGGAAAGACAGAACAGAGAGGTATAACGGATCTACCCCCCCCTAACCATCCCTCCCTCACACACGCACACAAGGGCAGACACTTATTGAAGCTTTAGACCCTAGT